>NC_053035.3:459221190-459524220 GCF_002575655.3 Aegilops tauschii subsp. strangulata
AACCTGAAAACACACGAACGGAGACGAACGACGAACAGATCCGAGCAAATCCACCAAAGACAGATCCGCCGGAGACACAGCTCCACACGCCCACCAACAATGCAAGACGCATCACTGGAACGGGGGCTAGGCGGGGAGACCTTTATTCCATCTTCAGAGAGCCGCCACCGTCTCGCCTTCCTGAGCAGGACACAAACCCTAACAAAGCTCCAAAAAAGATCTAAAAACGGAGCCCTCCCACCTGCAAGGGCCGAGATCCACTCCGCCTCCATGGCCATAGGGCCACCGGAGACGGGATGGACCGGCGCCGGCGCCGGTGGGAGGCAGAAAGCTAGGGTTTTTGGAGGCGGCGGCTAGGTGTGCGTCCTACTTTGGTTTGTTATTTTAGTTTAAAGTTAGTTGGTTAAAAAAAGCACGAGCTGTGCTGAGATCGTCTGCACCCATCTTGCCTCTATTGGTCAAGTCGCTTGCACGGGGCGGAGATCCTGTGTTTAGTTTGTGTCCAAGATTGCCCCACCAAAGCATTGGCTAGCCAAAATTTTGGTTGAGGTTTTTGTTGCTCATGATTTGAATAACATTAGCAAGAAAAATTTGTTGAGTAGAGTTTATTCGCATGTCAAAAAATTGACAACCATTCAAACAAAGATCAATCTTTGAGTCAGAGTAAATTGTAGAAAACCATCAGTTTAAAGGCTAGGTTTGCAGAAAACACTACAATACATTTTTTTTCTTCAAAAAACACTACGTCTTCAGTAATCTTTTTGCAAAAACCACTGATCGACGGATCTGGCTTTGTTAAGCGTGTTTATGACAGATGGGGCCCATTTTCTGCTTACATGGCGTAACTTTTTGTGCTAGATGGGGTTTAATCTAAAATTACAAACTAGACCCTCAAATTTTACACAGCCACCCCCAAATAAATAAAAATAAAAAATGCAATTGACCACCACCGGAGCTCGTGCAAATTGGCCTTATCCCCCGCCCTCGACCTCATGTTGACCACGGCCGATCAGCTATCCCCCACCACCTCATGTCGTCCTTCTCCTCCCCAATGCTCCTCCGTGGTGGAACTGCTCCTCCCCGACGAGGATCTGGATCGGGGGGCCCTCGTCCTCCTCTGTGGTGGACGTCGTCGTCCTGCCGCCGTGGTCCCGGCCGCGGAACTTTGTGCCGGCGTCGGAGAAGCTGTCCCCTCTGCATCACTGGAGTGATCCCGCCTGCTATGTTCGGCAGCGTGCACATCCGCGTCGGCGCGAACGCCCACGGCCGCTGCCCAGCTCCGTCGACCATGGCCATCGGCGAGAAGGCGGCGTGGGGCTCGCCCGTCTGGCTCCGGCCTCAGGCTCTAAATCGAGGATGATGGCGGCAGCTCAATCCAGACCGAGGACGGCGGTGGCGAGGCGGAGAAGAGGACATGGGGTGGAGGCGGGGCGGCCCAGAGCGGTGGCGGGACGGACAAGTCGACAAGGGGTGGCAGCGGCATGATCCAGATCGATGCTCGCGGTAGGAGTGGCGGTGGCTCGATCCAAAGATGGAGCGGGGCCGGCGAAGATGGGGAATAGGGGAAGGGCGGACGCTGTAGCCCCAGACGCTCACCACGTCGAGCTGGCCTGGGCATTCCTGCCAGATCCGGTGCCCTGCGGGGACGGTGGAGGCCGATGTGACCGGATCCGGTTGGGGGCATGACGACGGCGGCCCGGGGATGGAGGGGCGGCGCTGAGCTCGTGTGCACGCTTGCCGGCTGCGGCATGATTAGAGGGCCTAGGAAGCGGGGGGGGGGGGGGGGGGGGGGGGGGGGGGGGGAAGTTGGGGGCTTTTTGCATTAAACCTAAACCGTTAATGCCACGTAAGCAGAAAATGGGCCCATCTGTCATAAACACGCTTAACAGAGCCAGATCCGCCGATAAGTGGTTTTTACAAAAAGATTACACAAGACGTGGTGTTTTTTGAAAAAAAAAAATATGTAAAGTTGTGTTTTCTGCAAACCTAGCCTTCAAAGTGATGGTTTCATGCAATTTACTCCTTTGAGTCATGAACAAAATTTTAATAAGATACACTTTGACCACAATCCAAACACACCCCTAAACTTCTCCCGGGACTTGCAGTAATTTTCAACGCGAGGGAATCAAACAGCAGAAGATCGAGAGAGAGGAGAAAGAGACGCGCAAACCACTGGGCACCACCGACGTTCGTACGTATCGTAACGTAACGTAGGCCTTATGCCCTTAACATCACTCACTGTTCATTCATCAAACGCATGCCTCAGCTAGCCATCATCAAGGCTAGATAAACTCTTTTTTGCCAGCTCTCCAAGACTCCAACCAAGCACTAAGATGTAGTGGAGTAGTAATTTTTCATTCTAGCTATGCAACCATTCCACTCCGATCAGTCATGAGATTCTGTTCTACTCTGTCTCCCTAGCCCCTACCAAAGCGCACCACGTATCTACAACAAGACGGAGCCAAGCGGTGCAGACCACGACCACGGAGTGCAAACGCTGCGCACCATGCATTACCGCGGAACACACACCCCAGACCCAGATCCAGAACCAGAGGTGGCAAGCAAAGCAAGCGTGTGAAATGGATCAGACCAGGCCACCAACCGTGTCGGACTCTCGGTCACCACGTAAGACGGACATGGACTTGACTTGCCGGAGAGCGACGGCCGGCGACCGACGACGTGGCGACGACCTCGATCCATCGATCACATGGATGACCAGGATGGGTGCACGAATGTCGGGATATGCCCTGCCCAGGAAACCGATCGAGTGGTCAGGGCAACTCCAATTCAACATCCAAATGGTCCGGCCGCGTCTGTTTAAAGTAAATGCACAGAAAAAACGGCACAACGCGCGGGAGCAAATCGATCAACGTCCGTTTTTTATCCGCTTTTGATTCATTTCTGGTCCAAATTTCGGCGGCGTTTGCGTCGAAACGGATACGCGCGGACGGACACGACGTGTGCCATGTCCTCCCCTGGCCCGTCAGTCGGGGACCCATGCGCCCATTTTTCTATTCCATCCGCCAGTCGAGCCGCACCCCGCTTCACTCCCCTCACGTCCCTAGGCGCCATCACCGCCATTTTTCTCGGCCGCGTCGCTGTCCAGCACAGCCGCGCGCCCGCCCCTACCCTTGTCGCGTCCCCCGTGTTCTCGACACTCCTAGCTGTCCAACCCCGGTCGTATGATCTCAGCGCATTCGGTCGCCGGATTTGGAGCGGATCCAGCCGGACTTGAGCGTACCCGGCTGCCGGAGACCGCGCCGTGCCATGGACTGGCCATGTACCGAACTGCACAGCCCCCGCAACACCCCAGGCCGCATGTAGATATTGACTCCGCCTATAAACGCTCGAATCTACCCTGTCGTCGGTTCGCCGGCAAATACACCAACGATTGTCACCCAGACTCGGTGCTGGCCCAAAGGCTCGTCGACGCACCGTTGCCACTTATAAAATGCGACGATTGTCCACGAAAGGTCGTACGCCGCGCGTCTACAACGCCGGAACATCATGGATGGGTGTTCGTCAAGTGCAGAAACGATGGGGTGTGTGCTATTTTAGCTTCGGTTGTGCTACCGGATTGGGGGCATTTTGGATGGCTCTTTGCTTATACTCAAACTTTTTGTGAGGATGGATCCAACTTTTGGTATTGGGAAGAAAAATACATCGATCTATTCAAAGAACGCAATTTGATAGATGTTTGTGCACCTGTTGCTAGAATAGAAGTTAGAAATGAGACTAGATGCGAAGAAGCAATGTCTACTTCTTTAGAATCGAAGAAGGAAGAAGTATGCAAGATCGAGAATCCGTAGATCAACAATGAAGGCATCGAAAGGATAGTAATCCAACTTCTGGGAGCAGTTACGAAAGTTGGACATCTTTTAAAATGTTTGCTTGTGGTTCTTGTTTTTTTTGTCTTGCTATTCTAGCCAAGCTTTGGTGAATGTACTCCAATGTAACAAAAAATCATTGATGGAATAATATAGGAAATGAGGCGGAAAAAATGTATGCAGACATGATGCGGCAAAAATGAGACCACGCATTGAGCGCAGAGCCGGTGCATCGACAAATCTGAATGGACACTGCCACATTGCCATTCTGAAACGGACGAAATTCAGACAAAACAGACGCCCGTTTAGGGTCGTGCCTTGGAATTGCCCTCAGGGCAAGCTTCTCACTTGTCACGTCGCGGTTTTGATACTTTTTACCGCTGGAGGGAGCCGACCTGGACATGTGTGGCCGGCGTTTGGAGATGTGTAGATGACCATCGAGGACTCGTAATCGAAGTACAGGACGGTGATGAATCCAATCCGTTACCGAGAAGTACTTCGGTACAACCATCCCCCAATTAACGTAGAAGGGATAGTATTGTCCATATTAAATTTCGTATTTGCGTACCCGTCGTCCGTCGTAGGCCGTCCGCCCGTGTACGTCCCGCCCCGTACGCCCGCGTCGTACGCATACCGTGGCGTTCGTTAGTTCGATCGGGAAAGGAAAAAAAACGACACCCCATCCCCGCCTACGAAACCCTAGCGGCATCAACGCCGCCGTGGTCCACCGCCGTCAGGACGTCGGGCGGCGTCCGTAGTCACCCACGCGGCGTGTCGCCGGTGTCGCGTGAAACCGACACCCCATCCCCGCCTAGGAAACCCTAGTGGCATCAACGCCGCCGTGGTCCACCGCAGTCACGACGTCGACCCCGACGTGCCCGTCTAGTCGCGAGCACGGGCGGCGTCCGCAGTCACGCACGCGTCGTGTCGCCGGTGAAACGCCCAGCGCTCCCGCGTCAACTCCTGGTACGCGCCCTCCACGACGTGGGTAGCGGCATCGGATCGGCGTCGACCCCAGGCGAGGATCCCTCGACGGTGGAGAGTAGGTTCTCTGGCTCTCTTTTTTTCTTTTTGATTTGTTCATTGCATTTTTTATGCCACAAAATGATTCCCTACTTGGCTAAATAAGAGAGGAGAGTAGTGGCCTCTTAATGACCTCTTAATGATTTTGTACATTCAAATTTGTATGCATGACACATAGTCATGTCACTGTTGATGAATTTACTGTATTCGCGATGATGTTGTGGAATGTTGGCATTGATCTCACACCTTATTTGTATGTGTATAGATGGATCAAGAAACCGGATACGCCAGTGATGATTCTGGTAGCGATAATGGATCATCGTCATTGAATGCGAACCAACCTCCCGGAGACAACTATATGAGTCAGGATGAATCGTACAGTGGTAATGTAAGTGCCTTGAATGTTGACCAAAACATATTGAATACAAACTAGTTCTTTGACACTTACATGTCCTTTTAAATTTGTACAGCTACATGGTAATGATGACGATGAGGAATATGATATAGATGAACAATTTTATGCAGATGGTGTGAGCCAGGTACGTTGAAAAAAATGTAGGGCAATGATTGACATTAAAATTGTATTACCACTTATTTTACTTTAAATGTGCACAGATAAATGCTCATGGTGACAATAAGCATAATAATATAGATGATGACAATGCCGAGAGCGAGGTCGATGCATCTTGTAGTGGGAGCGCTAGCCAAGTAAGTTCTTTACATTATTTATGGTAAGTAATAATACAAGAACAGATTGACATGCAAGGTTATATGTCATATTTTGCAGGGAGGTGTTGATGGTCCTAGCGGGAACGATGAGCACAGCGATGATGATCAGTTTGACCTTGACATGGGTTATGATGAATATCAGCAAGAGTCACTTGATAGGCATTGGGAAGTGATGGCAAAGACATTCAGGTCATTAGATGAGGTGTACATGTTCTACAACAAGCACGCGAGAGAACGTGGGTTCAGCATCAGGAAGGACTCGCTAAAACGTTCAAAGGATCGCGCAAGGACTGTGCGCTTGAGGAGGTATCTCTGTTCCGCCGCAGGAAAACGACAGGCCAAGTTCTGTACCATGGAAGGCCGGACCCGCAGGCTTAGACCGGAGAGTCGATTCTTCTACAAAGCCCATTTGACAGTTAAGCTTGATAAAAAGCTTAATCTTTGGTATGTCAGCAGTTTCTCCGATGATCACAGCCACATTCTTGCACGACCGGACGAAGTCCCTTTCCTCCGATCTCATAATCAGATCAAAGCATTTGAGAGAGCAGAGATCTTAGCTATGGCAGGAGCTGGGATAAGAAAACATATTATTTTTGACAACATGGTTAGCAGGTATGGGTCGCATGCAAAGTCACCGTTTCAGAGGACAAAGCCGTATAACATGTGCTATAGGGAGAAGATGAAATTGCTTGCACAAGGTGATGCTGATACTGCCATAGGAATCATGTTGACTAGAAAGGACAGAGATCCAGATTTCTTCTTTGAGCACACAGTTGACGCTGAAGGCAGGCTCCAAAACCTGTTCTGGTGTGATTCGCAGTCACGCCGTGATTATCTTGACTACGGTGATGTTGTCGTCTTCGACAGCACATATAAGATGAACAGGTATGGAATGACGTTCATCCCTTTTGTGGGTCTGAATAACCACCGTTGCACTACGGTATTCGCCTGCGCCATTGTTTCAGACGAGACTGAGGCTACATATGTTTGGTTGCTTAACACGTTCTTGAAAGCTAACTGTCAGAAGAGGCCCAAATCTGTAATTACCGATCGAGATGCAGCGATGATAAGGGCTATCAGGAAGGTGCTTTCTGACGTGTGGCATCGTCTATGTAACATCCCAAATTTTCAATTTGGAATGTTATACATTAGATCATCATTGCATAGCATATTTTATTGCATTTTGGCAAATCTTCGAAAATCCTAAGCAACTCAAGGACCCTCGGAGAGAGTTGGGGATTTTTCCCGGTTTTCATATTTGATTTTTATCAAATAATAAAACGAGGATTTTTGGTTTTAATTATTTTTCTCTCCGAAAAATATTTCATATTAAATAAATGAGAGGAGAAAATATGACTTCTTCAAAATAATTGAAATATTGGAGGAAAAATATTAAAATCAAATATTTGATTTTATTCGGATTTTATTGGCAATTTTAATTGCATTAGAAAAATTGCATGTTTTCAAAACTGCATTTTTGGGCCAAGAAAATGTTCATCTCGTTCTAATTATTTTAATTAGACGGTGAAAATTTGTTTTGGCATTTTTGAATTTTTATTTATTTTTCTATGATTTTTTTTAGATTCGGCGGAATATTTAAAAAAAATCGCCCGAGCGCCGACTGGGCCGAAGCCCAGCCGACGGCCCAGCTCCCCGCGCGGCCCAGCCGCGAGTCGTCTCCCACCTGGAGACGGAGCCGCCGCCCGACTCCCGCACGGCCACGACGCCGCCGCCGTCGCCCCTTCCCCAAGGCAACCCCCTCCCCCTTCTTATATACTCCCCCCCGTCCCTCTCCTCACCCCGCCGCCCCGACCCGCACCCGCCCCCGCCGCCAGGAGCGCCCGACGCCGCCGCCGCCGAAGCCCCGTCTCGCCGCCCCGACGTCGCCCCGAGCCCCGCCGCCCCTCGCCGCACCCCCGAGCCCCGCCGGAGTTGCCCCGACGAGGTAGCCGAGCCGCCGCCGCCGAGCCGGGTTTTTTTCAAAAAAACCGTTCGGTTTATTTTTTTCGAAACCCTAGTTTTTTTTAAATAGATCGGTTTATTTTTTTCGGTTTAGTTAATTAGCGAACGTTCACCGATCCGTTCGTTTTAACGAACGTGTTCGTCGGTTTGTCGCAACTAACGAACGTCCGTTCGTTTAACTGTTCGTCAGTTTTCTTTTTCGTCGGTTTTTCCGCGATTATTCCAGATCGCGATTTCTGATCAGATTTTCGTTCTGGTTTATCTTTTCGCTCGTTTATCGGAATCAGGCGATTCAAGCGCCTAGAGTTTCGTCTCGAAATTCTCTTTCCGTTTAACCTACTCAAACAAGTTTTTGCTACTGTAAAATTTGACCTAGATCCAGATTAGTAAACGAAGCTTGTTTCTTTCGCCATTTGACTTTCGTTGCTTCGTTCGATTTGTTTCTTTTTGCAAACCGGAGTTCTTAAGTTGAACTTTCTGGTTAGATCTTTTATTTGAGTTTTACCTGTGCATTTGATGAGTGCTTATTGTATGCTTGTTTGTTTGCGATAGAATACCCGGAGTGCGCCGCTTGCTACTTCGAATCTCTAAGTTTCACGGATCATCAGCAAGGCAAGTAACACTTTGATCATACCTCTTTACTACCCAGTTTTATTGCATTAGATCAACCCTCAAACATTGCATGGTTAGGATCTAATTAAATTATGGGTATTGGGAAGTAGTTGAGGTAGTACCTATTACCTGTTTTATTATCAAACCCTTGGGAGTTACTTCTACGTTTGCTTATATTGCTATGCTATGCTTGTAGACGTGGATTGGGTTTGAGTGTATCCATGACAGATGTGAGACTGTTAATATATGGTTAAACTTAAGGTGGCAACTAAAACTCACATCTGTGTGGATTGAGGTACCTGGGTATTCCAGGATTGCCTGTTTTTCTAAGGACCGCCACCCAGGC
The DNA here is from genome assembly GCF_002575655.3 of Aegilops tauschii subsp. strangulata. Classification (NCBI taxonomy): domain Eukaryota; kingdom Viridiplantae; phylum Streptophyta; class Magnoliopsida; order Poales; family Poaceae; genus Aegilops; species Aegilops tauschii. The sequence continues at coordinate 459,229,690 of NC_053035.3, forward strand.
TCAAAGGGATCATGAGATTATTCATGCTAGAAACTTCCGTGTGCAGCCACAAGCTATTATGGGCTCTAGCATAGTTGATTAAGTTGTGTGAGCTCTTGAAGAGGTAGACTAGCAGATGTAGGGGTTGTAGGTGGTACTGTCTACCCGGAGTAGAGAGTTAACGCTTCTGAAAGACTGTGTCTCGGTCATCCGTTTCTCAAACATCATGTAGTGCGAGAACCAAGCAGAGGCGATCGAGTCTTGTGGGGAAAAGTGCACAAACCTCTGCAGAGTGTACAATCTAATCATAGTTAGCCGTGTCCCAGGTTATGGACATCTTGAGTATCTAGTACTTGGATTATCATGTGAATCTCATCATCATGTTACTTTAATTAATTTTGTTGGGTTAATGATGATACTTAATTGGGATTGAGAATGCTGTCAACCATTCTCAATGTTTAACAACCACCATGATAGTTAAATAAAATTTATTCCTTTGCAGTAGGGAAAAATTGGCTTTTCGCGAAACTGTAACCATAGAGCCTTCTACCAGCCATATATGCATGTAGTATAGCATTATTATGTTCATTACTCTCTATGTGTTACATTGCCAGCATATTCCATATGCTGACCCGTTTCGGGCTGCAACGTTTCATGTTGCAGACTTTTCATACGACGAGTAAGGTGCCTTAGGTCGTGGTCTTATACTCAGTGATGCCGTTGGAGTTGATGGACTCACTTATCTTCCAAGTCTTCCGCTGTTATCGTATTTAGATGGCCTTAAGCCATATTTATCATACTTATTCTCTTTTAAGATACTCATTGTAATAAGTGTGTGATTGCTAGTCTGTTATAAATCCTCCATTTGTACTGTGCGTGTCAGCATTACTGATCCAGGGATGACACTGGTGCACAGCAGCACAGACTGTTTGAGGTCTGGTCGCTACAAAGGTGGTATCAGAGCACACGCTGACTGTAGGACACGACCACTAAGCTTAAACCCTAGAACACTACTCTCTTCTCATTTCTGACTCTTCTCCACTTTCTACTCTTTTAGGAATGGCGGATGCAAGGAACAAGTTCATGCAACCGGATGAAGAGACACCTTTTGGACGACACTTGAAGGAAGTCACTAAGTACCTGAACATCGGAATACCAAGCTTCACCGGAACCTACAACGCCATACTACCAGAAGAGGAGCGCTGGAAGATTCAAGTTCAAGTTCCAGGAAGGACGTTCACGCCAGTCACTGAGCCTATAGAGTTTTCCTTTGATGCACCAACCTGGAGTTTAGGGAAGAGCATGGCAGCCCACATCTCTATGGGACGCATTGGAGAAGTCTACCACAAGGAGCTTAAGGATACTATTTATCAGATTTTTGGACGCCGAGATGACCAATGGGAGATGATCAGCACCAAGAAGGATGGATCAATTGTAGCTTTCATCCAGGAGCAAAACCAACACATTCGTCGCCAGGAGAACCAGATGTGCGCAGACATGATAGAACTGAAGAAGGCATTGACCAAGATCACGGAGTTGGAGGAAGAACTCAAGGCTACACGCAAGGATTATATGGAATAAATCGTCGCACTAGTGAGGAAGAACGGCGACCTGACACAGAAGATCGGAGTTTTCATGGGAGACCCAGCTCCAGGAGAAGAAGATGACGATTCTACTTGCCCGAATAACTACATCATCATCGACGACACCGACTCAGACCCCAGTGAAGATGATTTTGTTGATGAAGCTGGAGCAGATATCATGGAGTCTTCGACTGATCAAAATTTCTAGTAGACCACCATATCAGTAGTAGTATTTCTCCATGTAAATAGTATAGTCCGAGCACTTTTGTAACGATAGTTAGATCGATTGTTAGCCTTGTTTGAATTGATTGAGTGATATTGATTGTGTTTGTCTCATGAGCATATGGGTAGTGTTTCCTCTCTAGACCTCATTCTATTCTAAATTCTGATCTTTTCTAAACCTATCAGATGCCTCCGAGACGCGACACCGGATTTGTTTTCCCACCGGAGATCACTCAGTTGACTCAGCAGCAGAATGCCCTGATGCAAGTGTTAGTACAGAACCAAGGCAACAACAACAACAACAACAACAACCCACCACCACCACCTGTTGATCACTTAGCCCGTTTCTTGAGGCTAAATCCGCCAGTGTTTTCCAACAGCACCGAGCCGATTGTTGCCGATGATTGGCTCCGCAAAGTTGGAAGGGAGTTGACCACTGCAAGATGCACAGATGCGGAGAGAGTGGGTTTTGCCGCACATCAGCTTGATGGACCCGCAGCATCATGGTGGGAGAATTACACAGCCACACACCCTATTGACACTGTCGCATGGGACCAGTTTTAGCAAGCTTTCCGTACTGCCCATGTTTCAGCAGGAGCTATGGCTATGAAGAAGCGTGAGTTTCGCAACCTAAGCCAAGGAGGACGCACCGTAGGCCAGTATGTGGAGGACTTTAGTAAGTTAGCACGTTATGCTCCAGATGACGTTGCTACAGATGCAGCCAAGCAGGAGAAGTTTCTGGAAGGACTGAATGATGAGCTGAGCATGCAGCTGATGGTAGCAACCTTCAACAACTACCAGGAGTTGGTAGATAGAGCACTCATGATTGAAGGGAAGCAACAGCAGATTGAAAACCGTAAGAGGAAGTATGGACAAGGGAAGTACAATTCTGGAGCTCAGTAGAAGCCACGTTTTACCCCGAAATCGGGAGGACAGTTTCAGCATACCCATGGAGAAGGTAGTTCGCACAACCATAGTGGACCCAAGAATGGTAATGGGAATGGAGGAAGCAACGGGCAGAACCGTAATAACCCATCTACCCCAGCCAAGAGAGATCTAAGTCACGTTACTTGTTACAAGTGCCAGAAGACTGGACATTATGCAACTGAATGCCCTGAAGCCCAGAATGGAAATGGAAATGGAAGCTCTGGGAAGAAGCCGAACCCTTTCAACAAAGGACATGTGAACCACGTTAGCGTGGAGGAGGTAGAAGCTCAGCCAGATGTAGTAATAGGTAAGTTTTGGGTTAAGTCATTTACTGCACTCGTTCTTTTTGATACTGGTGCATCGCATTCATACATATCAAGGGGATTTGTGGATAAGTATAAACTGCCAACCCAAGCCCTTAGGTCACCCATGTTAGTAACCTCGCCAGGAGCAGAGTATATGGCTAGTTAATGGTGTGATCGGTTACCATTAAGGATTGGTAACTACGTGTTTCCCTCGGACCTAATAGTACTGGAATCGCAAGGATTGGATGTGATATTAGGCATGGATTGGTTATCAAAGTATGGAGGGAACATTGAGTGCGCCAGTAAGGCGATTTTGCTTACCACCCCAGAAGGAAGAAGGATTAAGTATGTATCCCGGCATATGCCGAAGAGGACTCAGGTGAATTCCTTATCAGGAGTTGTACAGGAGGAAGTACCAGTGGTGAAGGATTTCCCTGACGTATTTCCAGAAGAGTTGCCAGGCATGCCACCGAATAGAGACATTGAGTTTCTGATTGAACTTTTGCCACGCACAGGACCAATATCTAAGAGACCGTACAGGATGCCCGCCAAAGATTTGGAGGAAATTAAGAAGCAGATGAAGGAGTTACTGGATAAAGGCTATATTCGCCCAAGTTCGTCACCTTGGGGATCACCCGTACTTCTAGTGGAGAAGAAAGATGGATCGTTGAGGATGGTTGTTGATTATCGTGGATTGAATGAAGTGACCATCAAAAATAAGTACCCACTGCCGATGATCAATGATTTGTTTGACCGCTTACAAGGAGCTAAGGTATTTTCTAAGATCGATCTACGATCAGGATACTATCAGTTGAAGATTCGAGAGCAGGATATACCTAAGACGGCTTTTACCACCAGGTATGGGTTGTATGAGTATATCGTTATGTCATTTGGTCTGACTAACGCACCTGCCTATTTCATGAACCTGATGAACAAAGTGTTTATGGAGCTTTTGGATAAGTTCGTCGTGGTGTTCATTGATGATATTTTGGTCTACTCAAAGAACGAAGAGGAGCATAAGGAGCATTTGCGTTTGGTACTTGAGAAGCTCAGAGAACATCAGTTATACGCCAAGTTCAGCAAATGTGAGTTTTGGCTGGAGGAAGTTGGATTCCTCGGACATGTTATATCCGGAGAAGGAATAACAGTAGACCCCGCCAAAGTTGACACAGTAACAAGCTGGGAAGCACCCACGTCAGTTGGAGAGATCCGGAGTTTTCTTGGACTTGCTGGATACTACCGGAGGTTCATTGAGAATTGCTCGAAGATTGCTAAACCCATGACAGAGCTGTTAAAGTAGGACACCAAGTTCAATTGGACTGAGGATTGTGAAGCTAGTTTTCAGGAGTTGAAGAAACGTTTGGTTACATCACCAGTGTTGATTCTGCCAGACCAACGCAAGGATTATGAAGTTTATTGCGACGCTTCTCGTCGAGCACTTGGAGCAGTGCTTATCCAGGAAGGAAGAGTTGTTTCATATGCTTCACGGCAACTTAAACCCCATGAGAAGAATTATGCCACGCATGATCTGGAGTTAGCAACCGTAGTGCATGCGTTGAAGACATGGATACATTTTCTCATCGGAAATCACTGTGAGGTGTACACGGATCACAAGAGTTTGAAATACATTTTCATGCAAAAGGAGTTGAATCTCAGGCAAAGGAGATGGTTGGAACTCATAAAGGATTATGATATGAGATTGCATTATCACCCCGGAAAGGCTAACGTAGTAGCAGACGCGTTGAGCCGCAAGAGTCATGTCAACACACTCATGACCGGAGAGTTACCGAAAGTATTAGCCGAGGATCTTCGCGAGCTATGTTTGGAGATAGTACCGAGAGGTTACGTAGCAACGTTGGAGATTCAGTCTACCTTGATGGAAAAGATCAGAGGATCTCAGAAGACAGACAAGGAGATTGACGAGATAAAGGAAAGAATGAGTAAAGGAAAAGCCAAGGGATTTCGTGAGGATGAGCACGATACCTTATGGTTTGAGGACCGCGTTTATGTGCCTAATGATCCGGAGATCAGGAAGTTGATCTTGCAAGAGGCCCATGATTCACCGTATTCGATTCACCCAGGAAATACCAAGATGTATTTGGATTTGAAGGATACTTTCTAGTGGACCGGAATGAAGAAGGATAGCGGAGTATGTAGCAGTTTGTGATGTATGTCAGAGAGTAAAGGCAGAGCATCAGAAGCCAGCAGGATTGCTACAGCCATTGCCGATACCCGAATGGAAGTGGGATAAACTAGGCATGGATTTTATCACGGGATTGCCCAGGACTCGTTCAGGCTATGACTCAATATGGGTTGTAGTCGATCGTTTGACGAAAGTAGCTTATTTCATCCCAGTGAAGACCACTTACACCAGTGCTAAGTTGGCAAAGATATACATGACCAGAATCGTATGTTTGCATGGAGTTCCGAGGACCATTGTATCAGATAGAGGAACCTAGTTTACCTCGAAGTTTTGGAATCAGTTACATGAAACTTTGGGAACCAGGCTAGAATTCAGTACAGCTTTTCACCCACAGACAGATGGACAGACCGAGAGAGTCAATCAGATTTTGGAAGATATGCTGAGAGCTTGTGCGCTAGATTATGGATCTAGTTGGGACGACAATTTGCCATATGCAGAGTTTTCTTACAACAACAGTTATCAAACCAGTTTGAAGATGGCCCCTTTCGAAGCTTTGTACGGAAGGAGGTGTAGGACACCATTGTTATGGGACGAAGTTGGAGACCGCCAGTCGTTTGGACCAGACTTGATTAAGGAATCAGAACAGAAAGTGAAGTTGATTCGCGATAGGCTCAAGGTAGCCCAGTCCAGGAAGAAGAGTTATGCGGATTTTAAACGCAAGGAGACAGTTTACGAAGTCGGAGACAGAGTTTACCTACGAGTATCACCACTTCGAGGAGTGAAGCGCTTTGGAGTTAAGGGAAAGTTAGCGCCACGTTTTGTAGGACCATACAGAGTTTTGGAGCGTATGGGAGAAGTTGCTTACAAGCTGGAATTACCTGAAGGATTGTCAGGAGTTCATGATGTATTTCACGTTTCCCAGTTGAAGAAGTGCCACGCAGAGATGGCTGAGATACCACTGGGAGATACAGTGCCACTGGAAGCGATTCAGTTGGAAAGTGATTTGACCTATGAGGAGAAACCAGTTAAGATTCTTGAGTATGCCAGCCGAGTCACCCGCAGCAAGGTTATCAAGTTCTGCAAAGTTCAGTGGAGTCACCACACTGAAGATGAAGCCACCTGGGAGCGAGAGGAAGATCTATGAAAGAACCACTCTCACCTATTTTCTAGCCAACCCGAATCTCGAGGGCAAGATTCATCTTAAGGGGGTTGTTTGTAGCATCCCAAATTTTTAATTTGGAATGTTATACATTAGATCATCACTGCATAGCATATTTTATTGCATTTTGGCAAATCCTCGAAAATCCTAAGCAACTCAAGGACCCTCGGAGAGAGTTGGGGATTTTTCCCGGTTTTCATATTTGATTTTTATCAAATAATAAAACGAGGATTTTTGGTTTTAATTATTTTTCTCTCCGAAAAATATTTCATATTAAATAAATGAGAGGAGAAAATATGACTTCTCCAAAATAATTGAAATATTGGAGGAAAAATATTAAAATCAAATATTTGATTTTATTCGGATTTTATTGGCAATTTTAATTGCATTAGAAAAATTGCATGTTTTCAAAACTGCATTTTTGGGCCAAGAAAATGTTCATCTCGTTCTAATTATTTTAATTAGACGGTGAAAATTTGTTTTGGCATTTTTGAATTTTTATTTATTTTTCTACGATTTTTTTTAAATTCGGCGGAATATTTAAAAAAAAATCGCCCGAGCGCCGACCGGGCCGAAGCCCAGCCGACGGCCCAGCTCCCCGCGCGGCCCAGCCGCGAGTCGTCTCCCACCTGGAGACGGAGCCGCCGCCCGACTCCCGCACGGCCACGACGCCGCCGCCGTCGCCCCTTCCCCAAGGCAACCCCCTCCCCCTTCTTATATACTCCCCCCCCCCCCCCGTCCCTCTCCTCACCCCGCCGCCCCGACCCGCACCCGTCCCCGCCGCCAGGAGCGCCCCACGCCGCCGCCGAAGACGCCGCCGCCGCCGAAGCCCCGTCGCGCCGCCCCGACGTCGCCCCGAGCCCCGCCGCCCCTCGCCGCACCCCGAGCCCCGCCGGAGCCCGTCCCGAGCCCCGCCGGAGTTGCCCCGACGAGGTAGCCGAGCCGCCGCCGCCGAGCCGGTTTTTTTTGTTCGGTTTATTTTTTCGAAACCCTAGTTTTTTTAAATAGATCGGTTTATTTTTTTGGTTTAGTTAATTAGTGAACATTCACCGATCCATTCGTTTTAACGAACGTGTTCGTCGGTTTGTCGCAGCTAACGAACGTCCTTTCGTTTAACTGTTCGTCAGTTTTCTTTTTCGTCGGTTTTTCCGCGATTATTCCAGATCGCGATTTCTGATCAGATTTTCGTTCTGGTTTATCTTTTCGCTCGTTTATCGGAATCAGGCGATTCAAGCGCCTAGAGTTTCGTCTCGAAATTCTCTTCCCGTTTAACCTACTCAAACAAGTTTTTGCTACTGTAAAATTTGACCTAGATCCAGATTAGTAAACGAAGCTTGTTTCTTTCGCCGTTTGACTTTCGTTGCTTCGTTCGATTTGTTTCTTTTTGCAAACCGGAGTTCTTAAGTTGAACTTTCTGGTTAGATCTTTTATTTGAGTTTTACCTATGCATTTGATGAGTGCTTATTGTATGCTTGTTTGTTTGCGATAGAGTACCCGGAGTGCGCCGCTTGCTACTTCGAATCTCTAAGTTTCACGGATCATCAGCAAGGCAACTAACACTTTGATCATACCTCTTTACTACCCAGTTTTATTGCATTAGATTAACCCTCAAACATTGCATGGTTAGGATCTAATTAAATTGTGGGTATTGGGAAGTAGTTGAGGTAGTACCTATTACCTGTTTTATTATCAAACCCTTGGGAGTTACTTCTACGTTTGCTTATATTGCTATGCTATGCTAGTAGACGTGGATTGGGTTTGAGTGTATCCATGACAGATGTGAGACTGTTAATATATGGTTAAACTTAAGGTGGCAACTAAAACTCACATCTGGGTGGACTGAGGTACCTGGGTATTCCAGGATTGCCTGTTTTTCTAAGGACCGCCACCCAGGCTCAAAGGGATCATAAGATTATTCATGATAGAAACTTCCGTGTGCAGCCACAAGCTATTATGGGCTCTAGCATAGTTGATTAAGTTGTGTGAGCTCTTGAAGAGGTAGACTAGTAGATGTAGGGGTTGTAGGTGGTACTGTCTACCCGGAGTAGAGAGTTAACGCTTCTGAAAGACTGTGTCTCGGTCATCCGTTTCTCAAACATCATGTAGTGCGAGAATCAAGCGGAGGCGATCGAGTCTTGTGGGGAAAAGTGCACAAACCTCTGCAGAGTGTACAATCTAATCATGGTTAGCCGTGTCCCCGGTTATGGACATCTTGAGTATCTAGTACTTGGATTATCATATGAATCTCATCATCATGTTACTTTAATTAATTTTGTTGGGTTAATGATGATACTTAATTGGGATTGAGAATGCTGTCAACCATTCTCAATGTTTAACAACCACCATGATAGTTAAATAAAATTTATTCCTTTGCAGTAGGGAAAAATTGGCTTTTCGCAAAACTGTAACCATAGAGCCTTCTACCAGCCATATATGCATGTAGTATAGCATTATTATGTTCATTACTCTCTCTGTGTTACATTACCAGCATATTCCATGTGCTGACCCGTTTCGGGCTGCAACCTTTCATGTTGCAGACTTTTCAGACGACGAGTAAGGTGCCTTAGGTCGTGGTCTTATACTCAGTGATGCTGTTGGAGTTGATGGACTCACTTATCTTCCAAGTCTTCCGCTGTTATCGTATTTAGATGGCCTTAAGCCATATTTATCATACTTATTCTCTTTTGAGATACTCGTTGTAATAAGTGTGTGATTGCTACTCTGTTATAAATCCTCCATTTGTACTGTGCGTGTCAGCATTACTGATACAGGGATGACACTGGTGCACAGCAGCACAGACTGTTTGAGGTCTGGTCGCTACAGTCTATGTTCATGGCATATTGAAAAGAATATGCAGAAACACCTCAACCACAAGTCATTGAAGGAGTTCAGGGCATTACTGTACTATGCCACTACACATAAAGTTTTTGAGGAGAGATGGGCCGCGTTTGTGCGCAAATGGCAGACGGAGAGAACGAAAACATGGATCCATAGGATGTATAGGAAGAGGACGCTTTGGGCTGCATCATATTTGTCTGGTGGGTTTTTTCTTGGTATGCGCAGTAATCAGAGGAGTGAGAGTCTGAACTCCAGCCTGCACCTTCATCTTGACTATGGTATGACGATCATTGACATGATTGTACACTACGAGAATTGTATTGTTCGCCTCCGTGAGAATGAAGCTTATGATGACTACACGGCCTCACAGACTGTCCCAGTAACAGTGATTGAGTGTCAGACCTTTGAGTCGTATGCTGCCAAAGCATTCACGCATGCAAACTTTTATATGTTGCAACAAGATATGAAGAAGGTACAGGAGCTTGAGGTAATTGATAGACTGACAGGGACCGATAGTCAGAGATTTGTGGTTGCGTGGAAGAATAACAGGGATCACATATTTAATGTGGACTATACGCCAGGTAACTCGGCAGAAACTATAAAGTGCAGTTGCCGAAGTATGACTCGCAAAGGGCTTCCTTGCAAGCATATTCTTCATGTTTTGAATGCACTGAACTTACCTGTGATACCCAAGTGTTGTGTCCTGCGAAGATTCTCAAAAAAAGCACGAGCTGGACTGCCCGTGAAGCGCACCAGTGATCTGTTTGCGTGGGGTTGGTCGAGTGCTGAGGACAGAGCTAGATATAGTGAGTTGACCATCAAATCTGCAGAAGCATCTCATCTCGCATGTAGTAATCCATTCTTATTCGACAAGTTGATGGCAGCTCTGGATGATATTATAGCGAATAAGGACGTTCAGGGGAATGAAGATGATAGTCAGCGAAGCTTCGTGAATGATAATCTGTTTGAGCCTAACCGAGATCATATTCTAGTTCGTGATCCAGTAAAGGTTTCCACCAAGGGCGCACCTAAGCAAAACAGTAGAGGTCGCGGTAAGGGTGGCCCAGATGTGACAAAAAATGAGAGACCTAAAGCAGTTGACGAGAAATCTGGACGAAAATGTAGCATATGCAGCGGCACAGGTCATAACAGGAGCACATGCAGCAAAAATAAGAGTATGTCTATTGTTTGTTTATGTTAGTTTTGTTGTATCATTTACTGTACATTGATTCTCATAGTTTGTAATTTATTCTATGCAGCAACTGGGCTTGAAGACAGAAGTGAGCACGGTGCATCTATTTTACTTCATCCATTTATATGTAATTGTATGTCTTTTTGCTTTGTTTATGTTAGTTTCGACTATAATAAAATTACTATGGTGACAATTGTTATGTGGAGACATCATTATTGTTGATATAAATGTACAATATTCACTGTTTATACTATGAATTCTGTATTGGTATTTACTACAGTCCCGTCGGCTGTCAAATATATTGAAAAACACTCAATTTTGTTATAGAAGAAGAAAAAAAATAGCCCGCCCGTCCACAAGCGTGTCTTAATAAGCACGTCGTTATCAAGCCCATCAGGCGACTACGACATGCGTTTCAGATCACGACGCGGTAACAGGCCACAGCAGGGCAGCCGAGTCGACGGGGCAGAAGATAAGTGAAGTTCAATGTGGCGACGGGAGCTGGATATATAAGCCGGTCGACGTCTCCTTCGGCCGGCGAGGTGGGACTATATTTGCTTTAGTTTCCCCTGGCGCGTCGTCCCGGCGGGGTTAGCTGGGCCGGCCCATTGCGCGTCGAGCCGTCGAGAAGTCCGCGCCGTCCATGGCCTTATTGGGCCGGCCCACGTCGCGGCTGGCTGTCTCCACGTCGCCCCGCGGCCAACGCAAGTTTAGTCCCACCTCGCCGTCCGAAGGAGACGTCGACCGGCTTATATACCTGGCGCCCCGTCGCCACTTTGAACTTCTCTGAATTGCTATCCTGTCGTCGAGGCTGCCCTGTTGGGCCTGGTTTCCACGGCGTGTTCTGAAACGCCTGTTGTAGTCGCTAGGTTGGCTTGATAATGACGGGCTTATTAGGACACGCTGTGGACGGGCGGGCTTTTTTTTCTAAACTATTTTTTTGCTTTTCTAAACTAACACGCAGTGTGCTGCCATAGTATAGTGTACAGAAAATAAACGACGACACGATTACATATATGTAAATCTAAACATTATTGTTGTTTTTCTAAATTACTTTTTGTTTTTCTAAACAAAATCCCAGAGTTTTTTTTAATAATGCGCTACCATAGTTTAGTGTACAGAAAATAAACGACGACACGATTACATAGTTTAGTGTACAGAAAAAAAGACTGATTATATAAATTTTCTGAAACAAAATATCATCTGGTCATAAAAAAGCAATTAAGTATATAATCTTTTTGAAACAAAATAGTGGCCAAATCAATAAATATATCTATTACATAAAAATTATAACAAAGTGTGCATCGGGAAAGGAAAATATAGTCCTCCAGTAACACCCAATCACATGGAAAACTCCTCCGTGTCGCATCTATTTCTTCTTCTTTGATATCTGAATAACTTTGTTTTTCACTTCATCAAGCTTGTTTCTTTCCGAAAAGATAAGTTGCGCCATCATTACCTCCCTCGAATCATCAATTGACCTCTGAAAAAAAAAGTGGTGTTAGCACAGCGTACATTGTACGTCGTAGTAAAAACATTACATGTGTACCTGTGAAAATAAGCCTGTCCGTTTGTCACCATCCCAATATTGAAAGCATCGAAGGAGAAATATTACACATGAATTCCTAGTGCATACAATTTACGAAGATTAAATATCTATTGAACATATAGGATCGACATTCTGTCAAAGTAAGAACTCACCCATCATTTTGTTTTGGCATGTCATACGTTTGAATAGTCCATGTGGACACATCCGGATAATTCACAACTCCAGTTGCATTTGCTTCTTGGATATCTTCTCCTAGTTGTTTTCTCTAAAGATAAAATTAACATGCTGGAAAGAATGTCATTCAGTATAGTAAACAAAACGAATGTTACCAAATACACAATTGAAATTAAAACCTACCAGGTCCTCAACGAGTTGTCTAGTAACACTATCAAGTTTTCCAGTCATCAACGAGTCAAGAACCTGAAACTCTCTCTTCCCGCTATGCATGACGACAGTAACCCAGTGAGTGTTTCCCTTGTTTAGAGGAATATAAGTCTGCATGACAACGAGCATAAAACACAATCAGCACATAATATAGTATGTATATACCGTGTAACCAATCAAACTTACCTTTGGTTTTTTGAAATACTCGTCCTCACATCTATTCACGGGTCCATTACTATGCGACTCTGCTTCATAGTCGTTACCGGCGGTCTTCTTTCCGGGTCTAATGTGAAGCAGCCAATGTACCCTCCAAGTTTTCAACATGAAACGATCGTCATTAACTTTGTCGGCCAAAAATGATGAGTATGCATTAATTACCTATAAATAATGTGTCAGATTTGACAATGGTATTTTGGAATCAATTGTAATACAATAGATGAAATTAACTTACATCGCCACTTAGCCACTCATGGTTAATAATTTGACAAGCTCTCTGCACACTGAGACCATCTTCTGTGCCATCATTGAAAATTTCTGTTTTGGCATGTTTTTGTGAATACTCATGCGCACGCACGTACGTGATTGACGCTTTCACCACATCATACTCATCACTAGATTTGTTAACACCACCATTTTGGAACAATTCTGTAACACACAACTCAAATACTTATAAACGCAATTATATAAATAATTATTACGCAAGAACAATTAGAAACACAAAAAACTTACTTCCTTTCGCAGAACGTTTTGCACGTTTGTTCGGTTTAGGGACCACATAAGGAGACTTGACATGTTGTGACCCTTTGCGCTTGCGCCTGCCAGTAACCTCCTCCGCTTCCTCTTCCACTCCTTGAGAACCAAGCGATGCATGCGATGCGGTATCGTCCGTCCCTAAAGATGAGGCCGCTTTTTCATCTGATACTTCTGGTATTTCGATAGGATCATCCATATCACCCTTGAAACTATCCATGTACTCAGGAGTGCAGTAAAAAGGTGTGTTTCCACGAGAAGTTACATCAACGCCGTCATCATCCTTTTGCAAATTCATTTTGGAAGGTGTACGGTGTTGGGGAACGTAGCAATAATTCAAAATTTTCTACGCATCACCAAGATCAATCTATGGAGTCATCTAGCAACGAGAGAGAGGAGTGCATCTACATACCATTGTAGATCGCGAGCGGAAGCGTTCAAGAGAACGAGGTTGATGGAGTCGTACTCGTCGTGATCCAAATCACCGATGATCCTAGCGCCGAACGGACGGCACCTCCGCATTCAACACACGTACGGAACAGCGACGTCTCCTCCTTCTTGATCCAGCAAGGGGGAGGAGAGGTTGATGGAGATCCAGCAGCACGACGGCGTGGTGGTGGAAATAGCGGGATTCCAACAGGGCTTCGCCAAGCGCTGCGGGAGGAGGGAGATGTGTCACGGGAGGGAGAGGGAGGCGCCAGGGCTTGGGGTTTGGCTGCCCTCCCTCCCCCCTCTTTATATAGGACCCCTGTGGGGGGGCGCCGGCCCTAAAGATCCAATCTCAAGGGGGGCGGCAGCCAAGGGGGAAACTTGCCCCCCAAGTCAGGTGGGGCACCCCCCACCCCCAGGGTTTCCAACCCTAGGCGCAGGGGGAGGCCCATGGGGGGCGCACCAGCCCACCAGGGGCTGGTTCCCTTCCCACTTCAGCCCATGGGGCCCTCCGGGATAGGGGCCCCACCCGGTGGTCCCGGTACAATACCGGTGACCCCCGAAACTTTCCCGATGGCCGAAACTGGACTTCCTATATACAAATCTTACCTCCGGACCATTCCGGAACTCCTCGTGATGTCCGAGATCTCATCCGGGACTCCGAACAACTTTCGGGTTACCGCATACTAATATCTCTACAACCCTAGCGTCACCGAACCTTAAGTGTGTAGACCCTACGGGTTCGGGAGACACGCAGACATGACCGAGACGACTCTCCGGTCAATAACCAACAGCGGGATCTGGATACCCATGTTGGCTCCCACATGCTCCTCGATGATCTCATCGGATGAACCACGATGTCAAGGATTCAATCAATCCCATATACAATTCCCTCTGTCTATCGGTATGTTACTTGCCCAAGATTCGATCATCGGTATCCCAATACCTCGTTCAATCTCGTTACCGGCAAGTCTCTTTACTTGTTCCGTAACGCGTGATCCCGTGGCTAACTCCTTAGTCACATTGAGCTCATTATGATGATGCATTACCGAGTGGGCCCAGAGATACCTCTCCGTCATACGGAGTGACAAATCCCAGTCTCGATTCGTGCCAACCCAACAGACACTTTCGGAGATACCTGTAGTGCACCTTTATAGCCACCCAGTTACGTTGTGACGTTTGGTACACCCAAAGCATTCCTACGGTATCCGGGAGTTGCACAATCTCATGGTCTAAGGAAATGATACTTGACATTAGAAAAGCTCTTAGCAAACAAACTACACGATCTTGTGCTATGCTTAGGATTGGGTCTTGTCCATCACATCATTCTCCTAATGATGTGATCCCGTTATCAATGACATCCAATGTCCATGGTCAGGAAACCATAACCATCTCTTGATCAACGAGCTAGTCAACTAGAGGCTTACTAGGGACATGTTGTGGTCTATGTATTCACACATGTATTACGGTTTCCAGTTAATACAATTATAGCATGAACAACAGACAATTATCATGAACAAGGAAATATAATAATAACCATTTTATTATTGCCTCTAGGGCATATTTCCAACAGTCTCCCACTTGCACTAGAGTCAATAATCTAGTTCACATCACCATGTGATTAACACTCAAAGTTCACATCGCCATGTGACTAATACCCAAAAGTTTACTATAGTCAATAATCTAGTTCACATCACCATGTGATTAACACTCAATGTGTTCTAGGGTTTGATCATGTTATGCTTACGAGAGAGGTTTTAGTCAACGGGTCTGAACCTTTCAGATCCGTGTGTGCTTTACAAATCTCTATGTCATCTTGTAGATGCAGCTACCACGCGCTACTTGGAGCTATTCCAAATAACTGCTCTACTATACGAATCCGGTTTACTACTTAGAGTCATCCGGATTAGTGTGAAAGTTGCATCGACGTAACCCTTTACGATGAACTCTTTCACCACCTCCATAATCGAGAAAATTCCTTAGTCCACTAATTACTAAGGATAAGTTCGACCGCTGTCATGTGATCCATTCCGGGATCACTCTTGTACCCCTCGACTAATTCATGGCAAGGCACACTTCAGGTGCGGTACACAGCATAGCATACTGTAGAGCCTACGTCTAAAGCATAGGGGACGACCTTCGTCCTTTCTCTCTCTTCTGTCGTGGTCAGGTCTTGAGTCTTACTCAATACTCACACCTTGTAACACAGCCAAGAACTCCTTCTTTGCTGATCTATCTTGAACTCCTTCAAAATCTTGTCACGGTATGTATTCATTTGAAAGTACTATTAAGCGTTTTTGATCTATCCTTATAGATCTTGATGCTCAATGTTCAAGTAGCTTAATCCAGGTTTTCCATTGAAAAACACTTTTCAAACAACCTTATATGCTTTCCAGAAATTCTACATCATTTCTGATCAACAATATGTTAACAACATATACTCATCAAAAATTCTATAGTGCTCCCACTCACTTCTTTGGAAATACAAGTTTCTCATAAACTTTGTAAAAACCCAAAATCTTTGATCATTTCATCAAAGCATACATTCCAACTCCAAGATGCTTACTCCAATCCTTAGAAGGATTGCTGGAGCTTTGCATACTTGTTAGCATCTTTCAGGATTGACAAAACCTTCTGGTTGTATCAAATACAACCTTTCCTCAAGAAAATCGTCGAGGAAACAATGTTTTTGACATCCTATCTGCAAGATTTCATAAATAATGCAGTAACTGCTAATATAATTCCAACAGACTCTTAGCATCGCTACGAGTGAGAAAGTCTCATTGCAGTCAACTCCTTGAACTTGTGGGAAAACATCTTAAGGACAAGTCGAGCTTTCTTAATGGTGACACTTACCATCATTGTCCATCTTCCTTTTAAAATCCATCTGCACCCAACAGCCTTACGACCATCAAGTAGTTCTTCCAAAGTCTATACTTTGTTTTCACACATGGATCCTCTCGGATTTTATGGCCTCGAGCCATTCGTCGGAATCCGGGCCGACCATCGCTTCTCCATAGCTCGTAGGTTCATTGTTGTCTAGCAACATGACTTCCAAGACAGGATTACGTACCACTCTGAAGTAGTACGCATCCTTGTCGACCTACGAGGTTTGGTAGTGACTTGATCTGAAGTTTCATGATCACTATCATAAGCTTCCACTTCAATTGGTATAGGTACCACAGGAACAACTTCCTGTGCCCTGCTACACACTAGTTGAAGTGACGGTTCAATAACCTCATCAAGTCTCCACCATCCTCCCACTCAATTCTTTCGAGAGAAACTTTTCCTCGAGAAAGGACCTGTTTCTAGAAACAATCACTTTGCTTCCGGATCTAAAATAGGAGGTATACCCAACTGTTTTGGGTATTCTATGAAGATGCATTTATCCGCTTTGGGTTCGAGCTTATCAGCCTGAAATTTTTCCACATAAGCGTCACAGCCCCAAACTTTTAAGAAACGATAGCTTAGGTTTCTCTAAACCATAGTTCATACGGTGTTGTCTCAACGGAATTGCGTGGTGCCCTATTTAAAGTGAATGCGGTTGTCTCTAATGCCTAACCCATAAACGATAGTGTAATTCGATAAGAGACATCATGGTATGCACCATATCCAATAGGGTGCAGTTATGATGTTCGGACACACCATCACACTATGGTGTTCCAGGCGGTATTAGTCGTGAAACAATTTCCACAATTTCTTAATTGTGTGCCAAACTCGTAACTTAGATATTCATCTCTATGATCATATCACAGACATTTTATCCTCTTGTCACGACGATCTTCAACTTCACTCTGAAATTACTTGAACCTTTCAATAATTCAGACTTGGGTTTCATCAAGTAAATATTCTTAGCATCTACTCAAATCATCTGTGAAGTAAGAACATAACGATATCCACTGCGTGCCTCAGCACTCATTGGACTGCACACATCAAATGTATTACTTCCAACAAGTTGCTCTCTTGTTCCATCTTACTGAAAACGAGGCCTTTCAGTCATCTTGCCCATGTGGTATGATTTGCATGTCTCAAGTGATTCAAAATCAAGTGAGTCCAAACGATCCATCTGTATGGACTTTCTTCATGCATATATACTAATAGACATGGTTCGCATGTCTCAATCTTTTCAAAAACGAGTGAGTCCAAAGATCCATCAACATGGAGCTTCTTCATGCGTTTTATACCAATATGACTCAAGTGGCAGTGCCACAAGTATGTGGTACTATCTTATATCTTTTGGCATGAACATGTGTATCACTACGATCGTGATTCAATAAACCATTCATTTTAAGTGCAAGACCATTGAAGGTATTATTCAAATAGACAGA
Source organism: Aegilops tauschii subsp. strangulata (assembly GCF_002575655.3). Taxonomy (NCBI): domain Eukaryota; kingdom Viridiplantae; phylum Streptophyta; class Magnoliopsida; order Poales; family Poaceae; genus Aegilops; species Aegilops tauschii. The sequence goes on from NC_053035.3 coordinate 459,247,478, forward strand.
GTAACCATTATTCTCCTTAAATGAATAACTGTATTGCGATAAACATAATCCAATCATGTCTATGCTCAACGCAAACACCAAATAACAATTATTTAGGTTTAACACCAATCTCGATGGTAGAGGGAGCATGCGATGCTTGATCACATCAACCTTGGAAACACTTCCAACACATATCGTCATCTCACCTTTAGCTAGTCTCCGTTTATTCCGTAGCCTTTTATTTCGAGTTACCAACACTTAGCAACCGAACCGGTATCTAATACCCTAGTGCTACTAGGAGTATTAGTAAAGTACACATTAATATAATGTATATCCAATATACTTCTGTCGACCTTGCCTGCCTTCTCATCTACCAAGTATCTAGGGTAGTTCTGCTTCAGTGACCGTTCCCCTCATTACAGAAGCACTTAGTCTCGGGTTTGGGTTCAACCTTGGGTTTCTTCACTAGAGCAGCAACTGATTTGCCATTTCATGGAGTATCCCTTCTTTCCCTTGCCCTTCTTGAAACTAGTGGTTTTACCAACCATCAGCAATTGATGCTCCTACTTGATTTCTACTTTCGCGGTGTCAAACATCGCGAGTTGCTCAAGGATCATCATGTCTATCCCTGATATGTTATAGTTCATCACGAAGCTCTAATAGCTTGGTGGCAGTGACTATGGAGAACCATCACTATCTCATCTGGGAGATTAACTCCCACTCGATTCAAGCGATTGTAGTACTCAGACAATCTGAGCAGATGCTCAACGATTGAGTTTTTCTCCCTTAGTTTGCAGGCTTAAGAAACTTGTCAGAGGTCTCATACCTCTTGACGTGGGCACCAGTCTGAAATCCCAATTTCAGTCTTTGGAACATCTCATATGTTCTGCGACGTTTCAAAAACGTCTTTGGCGCCTTAATTCTAAACCGTTAGCATTACGCACTGAACTATCACGTAGTCATCAAAACGTGTATGTCAGATGTTCGCAACATCCACAGACGACGCTCGAGGTTCACACACCGAGCGGTGCATTAAGGACATAAGCCTTCTGCGTAGCAATGAGGATAATCCTCAGTTTACGGACCCAGTCCGCATAATTTCTACTATCAACTTTCAACTAAATTTTCTCTAGGAACATATCTTAAACAGTAGAACCAAAGCGTAAGCTACGACATAATTTGCAAAGACCTTTTGACTATGTTCATGATAATTAAGTTCATCTTATTATTTAATGAACTCCCACTTAGATAGACATCCCTCTAGTCATCTAAGTGATACATGATCCGAATCGACTAGACCGTGTCCGATCATCACGTGAGACGGACTAGTCATCAACGGTGAACATCTCCATGTTGATCGTATCTACTATACGACTCATGTTCGACCTTTCGGTCTCTTGTGTTCCGAGGCCATGTCTGTACATGCTAGGCTCGTCAAGTCAACCTAAGTGTTTCGCATGTGTAAATCTGGCTTACACCCGTTGTATGCGAACGTTAGAATCTATCACACCCGATCATCACGTGGTGCTTCGAAACAACGAACCTTCGCAACGGTGCACAGTTAGGGGGAACACGTCTCTTGAAATTTTAGTGAGGGATCATCTTATTTATGCTACCGTCGTTCTAAGCAAATAAGATGTAAACATGACAAACATCACATGCAAATCATAAAGTGACATGATATGGCCAATATCATCTTGCGCCTTTTGATCTCCATCTTCGAGGCGCGGCATGATCACCTTCGTCACCGGCATGACACCATGATCTACATCATCATGATCTCCATCATCGTGTCTTCATGAAGTTGTCTCGCCAACTATTACTTCTACTACTATGGCTAACGGTTAGCAATAAAGTAAAGTAATTACATGGCGTTTTCATTGACACGCAGGTCATACAATAAATTAAGACAACTCCTATGGCTCCTGCCGGTTGTCATACTCATCGACATGCAAGTCGTGATTCCTATTACAAGAACATGATCAATCTCATACATCACATATATCATTCATCACATCCTTTTGGCCATATCACATCACATAGCATACCCTGCAAAAACAAGTTAGACGTCCTCTAATTGTTGTTGCATGTTTTACGTGGCTGCTATGGGTTTCTAGCAAGAACGTTTCTTACCTACGCAAAAGCCACAACGGTGATATGCCAATTTCTATTTACCCTTCATAAGGACCCTTTTCATCGAATCCGATCCGACTAAAGTGGGAGAGACAGACACCCGCTAGCCACCTTATGCATCAAGTGCATGTCAGTCGGTGGAACCTGTCTCACGTAAGAGTACGTGTAAGGTCGGTCCGGGCCGCTTCATCCCACAATGCCGCCGAATCAAGATAAGACTAGTAACGGCAAGCAAATTGAACAAATCATCGCCCACAACTACTTTGTGTTCTACTCGTGCATAGAATCTACGCATAAACCTGGCTCATGATGCCACTGTTGGGGAACGTAGCAATAATTCAAAATTTTCTACGCATCACCAAGATCAATCTATGGAGTCATCTAGCAACGAGAGAGAGGAGTGCATCTACATACCCTTGTAGATCGCGAGCGGAAGCGTTCAAGAGAACGGGGTTGATGGAGTCGTACTCGTCGTGATCCAAATCACCGATGATCCTAGCGCCGAACGGACGGCACCTCCGTGTTCAACACACGTACGGAACAGCGACGTCTCCTCCTTCTTGATCCAGCAGGGGGGAGGAGAGGTTCATGGAGATCAAGCAGCACGACGGCGTGGTGGTGGAAGTAGCGGGATTCCAACAGGGCTTCGCCAAGCGCTGCGGGAGGAGGGAGATGTGTCACGGGAGGGAGAGGGAGGCGCCAGGGCTTGGGGTTTGGCTGCCCTCCCTCCCCCTCTTTATATAGGGCCCCTGTGGGGGGGCGCCGACCCTAGAGATCCAATCTCAAGGGGGGGGCGGCCAAGGGGGAAACTTGCCCCCCAAGTCAGGTGGGGCGCCCCCCACCCCCAGGGTTTCCAACCCTAGGCGCAGGGGGAGGCCCATGGGGGGCGCACCAGCCCACCAGGGGCTGGTTCCCTTCCCACTTCAGCCCATGGGGCCCTCCGGGATAGGTGGCCCCACCCGGTGGTCCCCCGGGACCCTTCCGGTGGTCCCGGTACAATACCGGTGACCCCCGAAACTTTCCCGGTGGCCGAAACTGGACTTCCTATATACAAATCTTTACCTCCGGACCATTCCGGAACTCCTCGTGATGTCCGAGATCTCATCCGGGACTCCGAACAACTTTCGGGTTACCGCATACTAATATCTCTACAACCCTAGCGTCACCGAACCTTAAGTGTGTAGACCCTACGGGTTCGGGAGACACGCAGACATGACCGAGACGACTCTCCGGTCAATAACCAACAGCGGGATCTGGATACCCATGTTGGCTCCCACATGCTCCTCGATGATCTCATCGGATGAGCCTCGATGTCGAGGATTCAATCAATCCCGTATACAATTCCCTTTGTCTATCGGTATGTTACTTGCCCGAGATTCGATCGTCGGTATCCCAATACCTCGTTCAATCTCGTTACCGGCAAGTCTCTTTACTTGTTCCGTAACGCATGATCCCATGGCTAACTCCTTAGTCACATTGAGCTCATTATGATGATGCATTACCGAGTGGGCCCAGAGATACCTCTCCGTCATACGGAGTGACAAATCCCAGTCTCGATTCGTGCCAACCCAACAGACACTTTCGGAGATACCTGTAGTGCACCTTTATAGCCACCCAGTTACGTTGTGACGTTTGGTACACCCAAAGCATTCCTACGGTATCCGGGAGTTGCACAATCTCATGGTCTAAGGAAATGATACTTGACATTAGAAAAGCTCTTAGCAAACGAACTTCACGATCTTGTGCTATGCTTAGGATTGGGTCTTGTCCATCACATCATTCTCCTAATGATGTGATCCCATTATCAATGACATCCAATGTCCATGGTCAGGAAACCATAACCATCTCTTGATCAACGAGCTAGTCAACTAGAGGCTTACTAGGGACATGTTGTGGTCTATGTATTCACACATGTATTACCGTTTCCAGTTAATACAATTATAACGTGAACAATAGACAATTATCATGAACAAGGAAATATAATAATAACCATTTTATTATTTCCTCTAGGGCATATTTCCAACATACGGAACTGGTCTGAATCATCTTTTTGATATACAAACTCTTTTTCCGGAAATTCACCATCGTTTCCAGACTCATTAATGCCTCCATATAGATTCTCTTCTTCTTCTTCGAGGTTACCGGGTTTGTAGAGGACACCGGTTTTGTTCAGTTTCTCAATCATCCTCTGCAAGAAAATATTTCATCTTAGTTCTTCAATAAAGTGATGGACATTAAAGTGCATGCTCAAGTGTTACCTGTGCACATAACTCTGGCAAACGAAGCATTTCCTTCCGAAGCTCATTAATCTCACTCAAAATCCGGTCCATAGTAGGCTTCTGGCTCGAAGCCTCCGAGGTACTGCCCTCTTTCCTCCTTCCAGTAACGTTAGATTTTTTGGTACTAGCTTTCTTAGTTTTTTCAGCTTCTTCTCCAATTTTTTTCAGCTTGTACTCCTCTGTAATGTTGTCATCGATCTACAAATGCAACAAGAGAATTATACATACAAATCATATTAACACTTAATTTTATTTCATAAATGTAAAACAAAACAAGATTACTCGGATTACCATCCCAACACCACGACCATATTCATAGTCGTATTTGTCTCTTCTCACAGCCATATCTTCCGTCCAGTTCCTCATCAGTGGGCTCAACAATGCCAACGGATCATATTTTGGACCGATGACTGGTTGCACCTTCTCCCAGTATAGGTACTGCAAAACACATAAACTAATTAAATAACATGTTCTTCGATAACATTATATAAGAAAAATGTTAAAATTAATAAAAAGAACGTACTTGCAAAAGGGCCAGGTTCCCCTGTGGCCACTGCCTAACATGGCCGTCCTGCAGAAGCTTGCCAATCTCCGACAAACAGAATCGCGAAGTGAATGCATTCCAGTTGAACTTCCTTATCAACTTAATATTTTGCACTAAGGCATAGTACTTCTTCGGAACGTATTCATGAGACACTGGTGCAATTATAGTTCCTAAGAGAACTAGAAACGTCATCCGAATAAAGTCATCGTCCGTGGTCTTATTCCTCACAATCTTTTCGATCAGATCATCAATCATGATCTTACCATTTTTTTTAACAAAACTAACTGGTATTTTTTTGGTTGCTTTTTCTCCTTCTGTACTAAGAAAACCAAAAACATCCACTCCATTGTTTTTCCAACCAAATATGGAGTACACATCATCAGGCCTTAGTGAAATAAGGCCTTTACTTCCAGCACTACTTCCAGAACTCTCTTGGACCATGAATTTTTTGCTACTTGGATTGTAACCTTGGAGTAAAAAATGAAGCAAAAAATCACGCATCTTTATCGATGGTATTCTGAACATGCCCTGCATATTCGTTTCATAAAACCTGAATTTCTGACTTGGTGACAATCTGTCAACTAGACTAACCCACTTTTCAACAGAACATGGAATCACACCGTCGATATTCATACTGCACGAAATAGTGTTCTGTCACATACCATGGTACTGCTATGACCTTCTTCGTATAAAAAACACAGACACAAAAAAACTTACACGACGACGGCGGTGGGAGAGGCACCGGCGGCGTAGAGACGGCGACGGGTCAGGGCAGGCAGGCCGGCGCGGGCGCACCTGCGACGTTTGGACGGTGGGGCGACGGGCGGCGTACGTCGGCAGTACGTGTAGATCGCGGCGGCGGCGAGACGGGCCGGAGGAAACTTAGACGGGATAGAAGGTATGTTTGCATGCACGTCGGCTAAGGACGTCGCCCGAGCGCTGATTGCGGCGGCGTTGTTAGTGGGACGGCCCCATGCACGCATGCGCGTCGGTTAGCGAGACGCCCGGCGTTTTTTATTTTCTTTTTAGATAGACGGCCTCATTATTTTAACTTAAACGAACGGGCTCATTTTTAACTTAATCAAACGGGTTAATTTTTTTAACTTAATCGAACGGGCATTTTTTTCACGTGCTACAATGACCGTGGCAAGCACGCATGCCAAATTTTTTTCGAGTTTCGACACTGTATGGATTTTCTACGATTTTCTGGGCCGAAAACCCCTAAAATACTGCCCAGACGTGACGCAACGTGCGTTCGTTGTCGGATTTCGTTCATTTTTGGCGTGGGGTGCCCGGGTGGGCCCCACACGCGCTGGCAAAAGTTGGGTGCATTCCGTGAAACCGCTCAGGTACTTGGTGTGGAAGGCGGTGGTTTCGGTATGGGCGGAGGGGGCCCTCGGTCGTACGCCTCTCCTTCGCATCCGCCAAACGGGCTCATTTTTTTCCACGTGCTACAATGACCGTGGCAAGCACGCACGCCAAATTGTTTTGAGTTTCGACACTGTATGGATTTTCTACGATTTTCTGGGCCGAAAACCGCTAAAATACTGCCCGGACGTGACGCAACGTGCGTTCGTTGTCGGATTTCGTTCATTTTTGGCGTGGGGTGCCCGGGTGGGGCCCCACACGCGCTGGCAAAAGTTGGGTGCATTCCGTGAAACCGCTCAGGTACTTGGTGTGGAAGGCGGTGGTTTCGGTATGGGCGGAGGGGGCCCTCGGTCGTACGCCTCTCCTTCGCATCCGCCAAACGAGCTCATTTTCTTTCACGTGCTACAATGACCGTGGCAAGCACATACGCCAATTTTTTTGAGTTTCGACACTGTATGGATTTTCTACGATTTTCTGGGCCGAAAACCCCTAAAATACTGCCCGGACGTGACGCAACGTGCGTTCGTTGTCGGATTTCGTTCATTTTTGGCGTGGGGTGCCCGGGTGGGGCCCCACACGCGCTGGCAAAAGTTGGGTGCATTCCGTGAAACCGCTCAGGTACTTGGTGTGGAAGGCGGTGGTTTCGGTATGGGCGGAGGGGGCCCTCGGTCGTACGCCTCTCCTTCACATCCGCCAAACGGGCTCATTTTTTCACGTGCTACAATGACCGTGGCAAGCACGCACGCCAAATTGTTTTGAGTTTCGACACTGTATGGATTTTCTACGATTTTCTGGGCCGAAAACCACTAAAATACTGCCCGGACGTGACGCAACGTGCGTTCGTTGTCGGATTTCGTTCATTTTTGGCGTGGGTGCCCGAGTGGGGCCCCACACGCGCTGGCAAAAGTTGGGTGCATTCCGTGAAACCGCTCAGGTACTTGGTGTGGAAGGCGGTGGTTTCGGTATGGGCGGAGGGGGCCCTCGGTCGTACGCCTCTCCTTCACATCCGCCAAACGGGCTCATTTTTTCACGTGCTACAATGACCGTGGCAAGCACGCACGCCAAATTGTTTTGAGTTTCGACACTGTATGGATTTTCTACGATTTTCTGGGCCGAAAACCACTAAAATACTGCCCGGACGTGACGCAACGTGCGTTCGTTGTCGGATTTCGTTCATTTTTGGCGTGGGTGCCCGAGTGGGGCCCCACACACGCTGGCAAAAGTTGGGTGCATTCCGTGAAACCGCTCAGGTACTTGGTGTGGAAGGCGGTGGTTTCGGTATGGGCGGAGGGGGCCCTCGGTCGTACGCCTCTCCTTCGCATCCGCCAAACGGGCTCATTTTTTTCACGTGCTACAATGACCGTAGCAAGCACGCACGCCAAATTTTTTCGAGTTTCGACACTGTATGGATTTTCTACGATTTTCTGGGTCGAAAACCCCTAAAATACTGCCCGGACGTGACGCAACATGCGTTCGTTGTCGGATTTCGTTCATTTTTGGCATGGGGTGCCCGGGTGGGGCCCCACACGCGCTAGCAAAAGTTGGGTGCGTTCCGTGAAACCGCTTAGGTACTTGGTGTGGAAGGCGGCGGTTTCGGTATGGGCGAAGGGGGCCCTCGGTCGTACGCCTCTCCTTCGCATCCGCCAAACGGGCTCATTTTTTTCACGTGCTACAATGACCGTGGCAAGCACGCACGCCAATTTTTTTAGTTTCGTCACTGTATGGATTTTCTACGATTTTCTAGGCCGAAAACCCCTAAAATACTGCCCGGACGTGACGCAACGTGCGTTCGTTGTCGGATTTCGTTCATTTTTGGCGTCGGGTGCCCGGGTGGGGCCCCACACGCGCTGGCAAAAGTTGGGTGCATTCCGTGAAACCGCTCAGGTACTTGGTGTGGAAGGCGGTGGTTTCGGTATGGGCGGAGGGGGCCCTCGGTCGTTCACCTCTCCTTCGCATCCGCCAAACGGGCTCATTTTTTTCCACGTGCTACAATGACCGTGGCAAGCACGCACACCAAATGCATGTGGAAGGCAGTGGTTTCCGTAAGGGGGAACGGATCCCCTTGCATATCTCCTCTTCGCATCCGCCAAACGGTATCACATTTTCTTCACGGGCTACATTGACCATGGCAAGCATGTATGCCAAAAAAAACCTACAATAGTCCCCGGACGTGACGCAAACTTTTTTCACACGTCGATTTTCGTGTCTTTCAATTTTCCTATTTTCTATCTTTTTTTTCATTCACTTCGAATTGTCAGAGTCTATAAGATAGTACGGCTTATTTCTTTAATCAATGAATTGTTTTATAAATCTTGATTTAAAATGATGACATCCATTTTCCCTCATTTGAAATGATCAACTTTTTTTCTATAAATGTCCAACTTTTTAAAATATTCTAAAACTAGACAAACGCGTTTGCGGCTGTATTTTTGGCGATTCTACATGCTATCGATATGGTGACGAATCGATCAACACAGATGAAAGGTGTGTGTTGTTGTAGTATTTTAATGGTGGCAGGAGAAGCCTTCAAGAGAATCGGATATGTTTTAATTTCTTTTCGCTAACTTCTATTTTACAAAATGATTCAAAATTTAAAAACATTTTCCGATATTTCATAGTAATTTGCATCTAAAATTCATTCAAACATAAGGATAGTTCATTAAACCTTACGACAAAGGGTTCATTTTACATTCGAACATAACGAAACTTAATTAAACATAAAAGGACCTAATCTAAATTAATTAAACATAAGAGGACCTAATCTAAACCTAATCTACCCGTCGTCGTCGGACGCGGCGAGGTCCACGATCTCGCCCGCACCGCCGTCACCGTCGTCATTGTTGCTGCTCTTTCCGGCGTCGCCCCAGTCGACGGCGTCGTCCTCCACCGGAGCCGCCTGCGCCGGTGCCTGCACCGTACCCGTAGCCGCCGCCGCATCCAGTGCCGCCTGCAGCTCGGCAGCCTCTGCAGCCGCCGCCATAGCCGCCGCGGCGTCTAGTGCCGCCTGCAGCTTGGCGGCCTCTCTGGCCTCTGCCGCCGCCGCTTCTGCCTGCGACGCCCGTAGGGCGATGAGGTAGCCGGGGCAGTCGTCCGGGTCGCCGTCCTCGCGCGGCGCGAACTGCTCCGGCTGGATCTCGACGGCGGGAGGGGCGGCGGGCCCGGCGAGCATGGGCACCGGACGGCGGGAGGAGCTTGGGGACGGCGCCGGAGGGGGACGGCGGGGCCGGCGCGGGGCAGACGACGGGCCGCCCGTCTCCGAATCCCGACGAGCCTGGGCGACGACCTTCCAGAAGTCCTTGCCCATCCAAAACCTTGTACGGTCGGCAATATTCCAGCGGCCGCCCTCGTGCCGGCGGAGCTCTTCCGGCGTCGCGCCGGGCCCCCTCGTCGGGTACCCGTCGGCGGTGATGTGGAAGATGTGCGGCAGACGGCAGCCCGGCGGCACCATCAGCCCGAGCCAGATGAGCTCGTCCGTGTCCGGCGTGCCCATGCTCGTCGGCCACGCGCCGCCACGGCCGTCCGTGCCACCGCTGCCGCCGGACGCCATGGCTGCCGTCAAGAAGGACGTGGGGGAGGCAGACGGCGCGTCTGATGGATGGCGTCGGTGGGTGAGGTGAGTGGGGGTGGGGGAGGCAGACGGGAAGGTGGGGGCGATTTAACATCGGGGCGGGGCGGCGGTAGGTGACCGACGCAGCGGCTTAACGCCGGCCTTAATGGCGCATCGGGGGCGGCGGCCGCCTCGGGAACCGTCCCTTGACCGACGCCACGCAACCGTCCTAGCGACGTGTTTTTTTCCTTTGACCACGACAGCTGGTCGTCGTACGTAGACGGGCGGGCGCGTGTACGTGCACTCGCTGTACATGACACGATGCGGGAACAGCCCCGTTGCGCGGGCGGCGGCTTTTTTGTGATGAGACAATCATACCTTTTTAATGAAGGGGTATGGAACGATCTCAGCCGTTGTTGTATTTAGAGAGTTGTACTGAAGAAGAAGCGTCCGTTACCACTTCCTTTCAACGATCGACACGTAAACTTAGAAAAGGAGGCGACCACTGGACGCATCGGACCAACGGGAACCATCGCGTCGTATTCGCGTGGGGAGAAATGGTGCTTACGGCCAACCACAGGCGAGGTACGTACAGCGACTTGGAAGGGTCGCTTGCACGGGCCATCCTCCCTGACATGACAACTGAGATCCTAAACTCGCTCCCAGAATTTAATTTCCTTTTGAGACCAGGGAAGCAGACAGCAAAAGATCAAGAGAGAGTGTAGTCCGCACGCGCTGCTGTGGTGTACCACAGGACAGAGGGACGGCCATTTACGTACACACTATTGGATCAAGCTGAAGGGGGGTATGCGTGAGAGGGCCTGACCCGTTGATGAAAAACCTGTTGAACATCCAGTTAATATAGTCGAATTTTGAGGCATTGTTTAATAGACTTAATTTGCATGCTATGTATTGATGATTTGCGCTATTTTCTATCCAAAAATTGATGAATACCGGCTTATTTGTATGAATTTCGTTATGTTAGTTCAAATGTGAGTTGAAATGTATCCGACCAGTGTTGGATGGCGGCCTCCCGCATACATGTCCGTGGATTGGGGAGGACTGGTTCCCCTGTCCGCGGACGGATGGGGGAAAACTTACGGGTCGCCGTTGGGATGCCGTTACGCCGGCATGCACAGAAGGACTAAGTGCTCGGGGCCGATTTGGTGCGTATATATGTGTCGATAGTGGGTCCGTGATCACGACTCTACGTAGCAGTACCATGGGCGGCCGGACAACTCTTCGGGATTTGCATGGTGAGGACTGAGGAGGCGCCTCAGGGTATGACCAATGCATTACCCGAGGGTGATGCCCCATGGACCACGTAGGATCGGATGTCAGAAAAAGTAGATTCGGATTGAGCAGCGAGATCCTCTACAAGAGGCGAGTGCTTAGGAAGAAAAAGTGTGGTCCGGTGCATAAAGCTGGAAATGTTAAAGTTGAGAGTAGAGATGCATGTGTAGTGGGAGTCTTTGTTTTCAATTCTTTGATCAGGTACACTAGGGTAGCTTGTATTGGGAAGAGAAAATCAATATAAAGGTCTCAAACTACGTTTTGTCATGAGGCATACGTATCCATATGTCATTATTGTACATGCCCTAATTTGCTTGCAACGTTGGGAGGGAGAGTGTAATTTAACAGGTGACAGCTAGTTGCTCTGCGACATTATCCACGGCATCACCGTGACGCCATGTTCACTGCAGCGACGAGTGGTCTAACGGACGGCGGAATCACAAGTTAGGACGATATTATTTTAAATGCTGCCTTCGCCTAGGTTTGGAGAGCTCGGCCACCTCTCGTTGCTTTCGGCTTTCCTGCCGACGTCACGTTACGATCGGGTCATCTCATCGGAACTCCGACGAGGCATGCAACTGGTGCAACGAGACGCCGTGCATCGCCACCAATGGACTTGGACTCGACCTCTCGGGAGAGACGGCCGGCGACCGACGACGTGCCTATACTCCCGGTCGGCTGATTAACTATCCAGTCCAGCGTCCAAATTGAAAGGACTGCGGCGTCGACTCGAGTCGAGTCGACCGGGCTACGCCGGCCTGCGTGCTGCGTGGTGATCAGGCGGGTGGATATAGGTTTTCACTGCTCTGGACTGGAGTGGCCGACTTGCGACTATGCACGGCGTGGACTCGTTGTCGATCGATCGGAGTACGTGGCAAACGTCGCTACCGCTATGTATATTCTGCCAAGTGCCAAGTAAACTTGGCTGCAAAGGAGTATATACCTACACAAGGGAACGTCGAAAACACGTCCAGATAGGAATATGCACGGTCAGTGCACACGCCTTTACAGCAAGTTTCTCGAATGGGCCAAGAAGAAGATGCATGGACGGTGGTCAATTCGAATCCGTTACTGCTTTGTACTCTACAGTCTACATGGTACGTTTTTTTCCGGGATACACTGCTTTCTACGATTGACAGGTCCCGAAAGAAGTCGCGAGAGAAAGGCTACCATTGGACAGACCACGTTACAGCGACCTGGAAGCCTGCCGTCTTCACCCGTCCTGGCTCTCTTGGGCAAGTCGCTTGCACGGGTCACCGTGCAGGACAGCAGGAGACCGATCATAAGCTCCTCCAAAAACTCAATTTGAGATAAAAGGCCGGGGAATCAAATAGCAACAGATCGAGAGAGGAGAAAGAGACGCCCATCCAGACCTTCAAACCGCGTATGTCCTAAGCGCGTGGTCCGGACGTATTTTGCTATCCAATGCAGGACGTTATTGTCGGTCCGGACTTTTCTCATAAATTAGAAAAAGGGGTTGCGGGAATCCGGACAGCAGACACGTAGGACTCTGACACATCTAACCCATCCAAACCTCCTTCCCGGTCTCATTTTCTTCCACTCCGCCCCTGCTGCCCCATTGCTTTGCATCCGCACCCTCCTCCTCTGACGATGTCGCTGTATGACTTTATCTATCCGGCCGCCACACAGGCATTGTCGGATGTCCGCAACCACCACCCACGCGCACGCTTATCTTATACTACGGGGTCGTCCACCCAGGATCCGCCCACATCTAGGTACCTCTGCCCCCCCCCCCTGGTCGACTACGTCCATGGCGATCACCACAGCCGACAGATGTCCGACCAAATGCCGTTGAGCTTATTTTCAAACTTCATGTCATTTTTTTAGAGTATGAAGGATGGCGGGGTACTCGAGAAGAGAGGGTGAGTTGTTGAAAGAACATGCGGTGCCCCCATGTTTCGTTTTGGTAATTGATGACAATCTCTATGGACTAATGGTTGCCTTGAGTTATATTTGAAGGATTTGTCCATAGGCATTTCTTGAAGTCCATGTGTTGGTTTCAAGGAGTTTATGTGGTGACCAAGGTGTTATTAAGGAATTATCCAAAGATTGGTCATGTGAGAGTTGAGCTTATTGCAAGCATGTCTTGAAGAAGAAGATTGTGTGATCATTCATGTTTACCTTCAAGACATCATCCAAATGAAGAGAGTTGGAAAGAGTCAAGGTTGATCAAGACTAAGTCAAGAGTGAATCAAGTTGATCAACACACAAAGCGCACAAGATGTACCGAGAGGGATCAAGCGATCCCATGGTGTGGTGAGCATTGTCAATTACGTTTTGTGTACTAGCCCATGATCTTCATGAGAGTTCTTTGTGGGGTTAGGTTGCGGTGTGCAAGTTCAAGTGAAGCATCATGAAGAGATCAAATGCTTGAAGCTTGCCGTCCATTGTGGTGACAATGGACTTGTGAAGATGTGCGGAAGAGTGGCTCACCCATAGTGGAGCATGGGGGAGCAATCAACTAGTCTTCATCGAGCCAACGCAACCAAGAAAGGTGGTCCAACTTGCGGGAGTCAAGATCGTCAACATCTAGCTCAAGTGGACCATGTGCAAGGCAAAGGTTTGCCCTTGATAAGTTTTCTATTTTACCGGTCTCATGCTGGTAGTTGGGAGACCGGGTTATAGGATCGATTGCCGTACTATCAAGGGGGGGCTCTCGATGAGTAGCTTGATCGTATCATTCGTAGAGAGCTCAAACCATTGCATCCTTACATCATCTTTATTGGTTCTTGTTCGGTTCTTCTCTTTGTGAGTTTTGGAGCTTATGGTCATCTTGATGACAAGCTCGAGTTCATCGAAAACGGAGTTCACTCGCACCTTCTATGATGTTTTCGATGTTGGAGGTTATGCCGGTTCTTCTCGGTTGGAGGTTTCACTCCTCTATTTGTTGGCATACCTCCCCTGCCTCTTCTCACTATAACCAGTCGTCGTTGTTTTGAAGCTACTCGTCTTCCTCTATCCAACAAGCTTGAGTTTGCTCAATTCGGAGCTCATTTGCAGAAGTTATGGCAGTTTTGGTTTCCTAGCGGTAGTACCGCGGGCCGGAGCGGTAGTACCGCTTGGGTGCTACAAGCGGTAGTACCGCTCTAGAGCGGTAGTACCGCTGGTAGCCCCCAGCCGTAGTACCGCTGCGGTCTCATACTAGTACCGCCTCGATTCGAGGGGTCTTTTTCATGTCGGGTTTTACGGTACTAGCCACGGTAGTGGGGGCCGTAGTACCGCTCGTTTGCGGTAGTACCGCCCTGCCACCGCGGTAGTACCGCTCTGGGCCCAGCGGCAGTACCGCGAGGGGGAGCGGTAGTACCGCTTATAGGGGCAAGCGGTAGTACCGCTGGCCAAGCGGTAGTACCGCTCTCTGCGGGGCTGAAGTGGGGGTAACGGTTGGATTGTTCCCCCCACTATATAAGGAGGTCTTCTTCCCCATTGAACCTTATCTCTTTAGCTCGTGTTCTTCCCCCATTGTTGACCTTCTTCGAGCTTGCTAACTCTCAATCCTTCCATGGATTCTTGCTAGTTTTTGAGGGAAAAGAGAGAGGAGATCTAGATCCACATTTTCACCAATCACTTTCTCCTCTATGTGAGGGGAACCCATTGGATCTAGATCTTTGAGTTCTTGGTGTTCTCCTTCTTGTCTTCCTCTCATTTTCCTCCCTAGCATTAGTTGCTTCGGTGGGATTTGAGAGAGAAGGACTTGGGCACTCCGTGTGCCCTTGCCATTGCATTTGGTGCATCGGTTTGAGTTCTCCACGGTGATACGTGGAAGTTACAAGTTGAGAAGCTTATTACTCTTGGGTGCTTGGTGCCCTTGAGCTTGTTCCTCTTGGGTGCTTGGGCGCCCTAGACGGTTGGTGGTGTTCGGAGCTCAATCATTGTGGTGTAAAGCTCCGGGCAAGCGTCGGGGTCTCCAATTAGGTTGTGGAGATCGCCCCGAGCAATTTGACGGGTTCCGGTGACCGCCCCCAAGGGTTGCCAAATTGTACGGGTTCGGTGACCGCCCCCAAGGGTTGCCATTTGTACGGGTTCGGTGACCGCCCTCAAGGGTCCCTTAGTGGAATCACAGCATC
This sequence comes from Aegilops tauschii subsp. strangulata, assembly GCF_002575655.3. Taxonomy (NCBI): domain Eukaryota; kingdom Viridiplantae; phylum Streptophyta; class Magnoliopsida; order Poales; family Poaceae; genus Aegilops; species Aegilops tauschii. The sequence goes on from NC_053035.3 coordinate 459,262,706, forward strand.
TTGCATTGTGCGAGGGCGTGAGGAGATTACGGTGGCCCTAGTGGCTTCTTGGGGAGCATCGTGTCTCCACACCGCTCCAAACGGAGATTAGCATCCGCAAGGGTGTGAACTTCGGGATACATCGTCGTCTCCGCGTGTCTCGGTTATCTCTTACCCGAACCCTTTACTTATGCACTTTACTTTGTGATAGCCATATTGTTTCTTGTCATATATCTTGCTATCACTTAGTTGTTTATCTTGCTTAGCATAAGTTGTTGGTGCACATAGGTGAGCCTAGTTATTGTAGGTTTTGTGCTTGTCAAATTAACCGCTAGGTTTACTCCGCATTTGTTCAAGCCAACCGTAATTATTTTAAAGCGCCTATTCACCCCCCCCCCCCTCTAGGCGACATCCACGATCTTTCAGTTGTGTGATGGGTGGTTGGCCATATCCGCGGATTTTCGTAGGCAGGACCAGAAGGGGGCTCTTCTGGCAGCGAGTGCATGATTCGTTTCACACGTTAAAGCACATTGTGCCCTACGACATGCACGTCACCCATGAACGCAATGTAAAGTCGTAAGCGTATCGATGGTACACCATTCAGACCACCGTCGCCAAGTTTTATGGCACGGTTGATAGGCTGGAGGCAAGGTGACCATTGCGCGCGGCAGACGAGGAGATCGTAAGTTTTGCTTCTTGTTCTTCATTCACTCAATGTTATTCTACATATTGTGTAGCTTGTACGTGATGTACCACGGGATATAGGGCAGACTGTTTACGCGCATACAGTGTTGGATGAATCTCAAGGGATAGTACGTCTGGGACGACATTTGTTCATGAAAAACTTGTTGATCATCCAGTTATTCTAGTTGAATTTGAACTATTCGTCGTTGAATTTGAACTATTTGTGTACTAGACTTATTTGCATGCTATGTATGGATGATTTGTGTTGTTTTTTATCTGAACTTTGATGAATTCCGACGTGTTATGAATTACGTCCAGTTAGCTGAAATGTGGTTTGAAATGTATGCGGATAGTGTTGGATGGCCGGCTCCACATCTGTGTCCGCGGGCGGATGCGATGTCTGGTTTGCGGGTCGGTGTCCGAGATGCCCTAAATGATGATGACTTGAACTAAATTTCTTTTATTTCAGATCTCTAACCAAGCACCAGCAAATAATCATTTCATTCCATGTTGCTTTTTCCTATTATTAGTACCACCACATATAGGGATGGATGGAACCATTCTATCACGAACAATCATGACATTCTACTCTACTCTACTTGATTTCCATACCACTTCATCTCTCCAATAAGACAGATCCCAGTGGTGCAAACCGTCAAAAAAAAAACACGGAGTGCAAATGGCCGAGCGCTGCACACCATGCATTGCCACGAAACACACACGCCATAGGAAGCAAGCGAACGTCTGCAACGGATCACGCCAGCGGCCGTCTCGGTCACTCTTGGCCGAGATGCAGACGCCGGCGTTTCCTTCTAAACGGACACAGACTAGACTCGCGCACGCTTGCCGGAGAGCGACGGCCGGCCGGCGACCGACGACGTGGCCACGTCCTGGACCCATCGACTGCAGCCTGCAGGGATGACCTGGTGGGTCGTGGATAGGCGCAGGAATGTTGGATATGCTCTGCACTCGCCCATGTCAGCAGGAGCGGAGCAAACTTTGTCACGTCGCGGCTTGGCGGGAGATGGAGGGCGACCGGAGCAGCAGTAAACTTTGTTGCGAAGTACGTATACGGAGAACGCAACACATCTACATGCGGCTACGCCTTTGAAGCATACGTATATACGCGTATCTCGAACGTGACAGGTGACGGTTTTTCCCATAAGTGGACAAGAGGCATATCATGGACCGTGGTGAATTCCAATCCGTTACTGCTTTCTAGTAGTACGATTGACAGGTCGCGTGCACGAAATCGCGAGAAACGGCGACCACCGGACGCATGGGTCCAACGGGAACCAGCGCGTCGTGATCGTCGTGTTGGGGGTAAATGCCAACCACATGCGACGTGCGTACAGTGACATGGAAGCGTCGCTCGCACTCGCACGGGCCATCCTGCCTGACAACCACTGAGATCCTAAGCTCGCTCCCAGGACTTAAATTTCTTTCCGAGGCCATGGAAGCAGACAGCAAAAGATCATGAGCGCGAGGGCGAGAGATCGAGACGCACAAACCACCACGCATCATCATTCACTGTTCACTCATCAACGCCTACTCGGCCAGCAATCTATCTAGGCGATGCATGATGCCATGTTCAACAGACCAAAAAATCTTGAGTAAATAACAGCTTAATTAGCGCCACAATATTACTAGTAACACGCGCTCTAATCACAGGCAGGAAAATGGAGTATGTAGTTAATAGTCTGCTAGTCAATCGTCGGCCGCACAGTGGTACTGCACCTCGGGACGATCTTCTTCTCCGGCGGCCTGCTACTTGGCGCCGCGGTTGAGCACCTCCTTGTAGTTGAGCAGCGAGTTGAGCCGCTGCAGCCGCAGCTGCTTCCGGAAGCTGTTGATGAAGTCGTCCGCCCGCGCGTCCACGCCGCCCTCCACGGCCTCCTCCATCGGCGGCGGCGGCGGAGGCGGCGGCAGCATCCTCGCCTCCGAGCTCGACTTGCTCATCTTCGCCTCCGCCCCCTGCTTCTCCCCCTGCTGCTTCTTGCTCTTCTTGCCCTGCTCCCGCGCCGGCTCCGACCGGCTCCTGCTGTACTGCGTCGACGTCTTCTTCTCGTCTGCCGCCGCGACGGCGGCCACGGCGTGGTCCGGCGAGGCGGAGAGTTCGGGCGCAAGGTTGCCGGAGTTGAAGCGGTAGAGGCTGAAGGAGCGCAGGCGCTCCAGGACGGACGGCGCGCGCGCCAGCGGCGCCGGCCTGTATGGAGGGACGTACTCCTCGCAGTAGTACTGCTCCCCCTCCGGCTCCTGCTCCGGCGGCGGTGTCGTGAAGCTGTTGTAGTTGTCGGTGAACTCGGTGTCGTGCTCTACAAGGTCGTCGTCGTCCTCCTCCTCCTCCAGCACGGCCGGCTGGACCACCCGAGCCGCCGGCGCTGGGGCCACCTCGGCCCTCCTCGCCTCGGAGCTGGACCTCTTCATCTTCGACGGCGGCGCCCGCCTCCTCTCCACACGCGCCGGGGGCTCCGACCGGCTCCTGGCGTGGTGGGCATCTCCGGCCGTCGGCGCCGGCTCCGGAGAGACCGTCACGTCCCGCGAGTCGGTCACGGCGCCCGCGGCGTACTCGGGCGGGAAGTCGCCGGAGCGAAAGCGGTAGAGGCCGATGGAGCGGAGGCGGTCCAGCACCGACGAGGTGCGCGCGAGCGGCGCCGGCGCCGGCGGCGGGGGCACGTACTGCTGCTGCTGCTGCTGGTCGCGGTAGTACAGGTCCTCCTGATGCTGCTGCTGCGGCTCCACTTGTTGGAGCGGCTGCTCTTGGTGGTCGCCGTCATGGCCGCCCTGGCGTCGGCGCTGGTGGGAGCGGGAGGTGAGCAGGATGGTGCCGATGACGAGGTTGACGGTGAGGAAGAGCGTGGCCGGCGTGAAGAAGCCCCGCACGGCCTCCCACGCGCCCAGCGCCGCGGCCGTCGCTCCGCCGTCCATCTGCGCGGGCACCGGCAAGTACAGAGAGGAAGGGAGGGGACCGGCTTGGGGCTTGGCTGGGTGGGCCGAGGAGGTGGTGGGGATTGGCGCTCGATGATGGGGTGGGGTGCGGGGGAGTCTCACAAGTGGCGGGGCGGCCGAGCGTTAAATGGTGGTGGCGGGGGCTGGGCTGGGGATGGGGGAGCTGACTTGGCGGGTGGAAAACGTGGGAATCCAAGTCCTCGTGACGGGCGAGCCGACCCGCCGGGATCGCGGGCGGACTGCCCGCCCGCTGCCCGCATGGATGGCATCTCCCCTCCCATCCCGGCCCACAAGGACTGACGCACGCGGTATCTCACTCACACTCCGCACGCGATGGCCGGGGCCCATCATCTCATGAGTGTCATCATCCTCGGTCGTCCCGGGCCTCCCGGGGGTAAAATTGACAAATTCGACCTATGGACGAAATCAAATCACAGAATGAACTGCCCGTAAAACTATTTCACCCGGCTGATCTTTTTATGGGACGCCCGACACGAAGGCGTCACACTACACTGTGCAACGCCTCACAGATAGGCGCTACATGCCTGGCCAGCGTCTGTGACCAGGCAAAAACGTCCCGCGTGCATTAAAAGCCAATTTACCGCGCGCGCGTTTTTTGGCGCGGCAGTTGGAGATGCTCTAAGTTGAGAAATTGATTGGACGGAGCAATCGCACGCAACTATTTCAGCGACTCAGACTACCCACAATGAAAGTAACATAGGTAGTAACATCACACATATCTAGATAAAGTAGATGATGTGGCAAGCAATAAATGAAGAAAGAGAGGAAAGTAGTAATATAGCTAGTTACTAGTAGTATGAGTAACATCACACATATCAAGGCAAGATGTGTCTATAGCCTAATAAATGAAGTGTTGCATGTTACCACACATATGTTACTCCCCACTATAGAGGTAGTAACATAGACTAGTAACATGGAAGTCTATGTTACTACCCATTGTGGCTAGTCTCACACACACGGTTTATCTACCTGGCACCATATTTTAACTCACGATGACTTTCTTGAAATGCAGGTGGCACAGTTGACCTCTCAGCCCAAGACCAGACAGCACAGCAGTAATCAATGGACGCGTCGTAACTCAGGCGCTATACAGTTAACCAAGCTTCCTGCTTACTACAACGTCTGAATATCTAACTGACCACTGGCACCATCGGTTAAGTTCCTCGGCAAACAAACGAGCACATGCATATGCATCGCCTGACGCGTATTTGGTGAAGTAGGTGGCACACATCGGCAGGTGGCATCACGTGTGGCCTCCTTGATGGACGGCTCCGCATGGCATCCCCTGCTCTAAGTCAAAGCCTCACCACTTGATTAGCGTTTTTAACGACGCCACCAAGAAACCTACTGAGAAAGAGATAAGCTCCCGCTCGTCGGCAGATAATAGATTTTCTCAACCGTCACTTTCAAAGACAACAAAACGTATCAAGTACGATCTGATGCACTGTTTGCTTCCGAGCATGGAGCCCACACGGTGCGTAATCAGCAACCGGCTCGACCTGACCTTTCTACCTATCGATCTAGTCAAGCATACGCATTTTTGGGCCTGTGTATAATCGAGTAAGTGTAGCCTAGCGAGTATCAAATCCATTTTGCGAGTAGTTAATTACACCATCCCAAGAAGTTTTTTTTAGCAAGGGAAGGGTCCCGAAGTTCCCACCCAAAACACTCATTAATGTAGGAAAATCATTACAACACTATGGAAAGTGCCTGAAAAAGGACAAATTACAAGCACATCCTTCCAATATGCAAACAAGACCCTGAAAAGGAATATGAAAAATTGAAAATTTTGTCAAAATTAGGTGTTTGATGATTTGCTGCTGCCCTGTGTTGTGTCAACGGAAGGTGGACCCCGATTATTCTGGACGAAGGGAAGGGAAAAGGTGCGAATCGTCAAATTGATAGTAGGTAAAATGGGGCCTCTCCGGAGGCGCATTGGCCACCGTCTCCAGCCATATCCTTGCTCACAACGAGTAAAAGGTCATATGGGCCTCCCTTTGCATGCTGAGGGTACGTAGGTTGATTTGCATGTGCGGCTCCGGCGAGGGAGGGGTGATGACAGCGGCGCGCCTTCGGCTCGCTTCAGTGCTTGTAGTCGTCGCTAGGTGGTCTACGGATCTGGATGTAATTTTTATTATTTCTACTGTTCGTTGTACTACCATGATTGAAGATGAATATATTGGAAGTTTTTCCAAAAAAAAAGTCATATGGGCCTCCCTTTGCATGCTGAGTATAACCGAGGGTACGTAGGTTGATTTGCAGCCCGTGCCCAACCCTCGCAATGACAAACCAAGAAGCTCACCGGAGACCAATACCTCATTGATCTACAGCTCGGTGGCGGAGGGCGGTGCATCGCTGGATGATTGACGTAGAACTCCCATGACAGTCCTCTTCTTCCCAACCTTGCGAAAAAGAATATATAAAATACAAAGCTCTCATGAGCCAACGGTAATTATTACAACTCGAGATAAACATGATCCAACCATTACTAGAAATACACATTTTACCCAGAGCCATATACCATAGGAGAAATGTGAAAAACATAAGGAAATTCTTTACCTAGAGCCCACCCTAGGGAGAGAAAGTTAGGTAAAGTATAGACGGAAAATATTCCTTTACCTACGATGCACCTCACAAGCTCTCTAGGCTTGCAAAAGCCACCGTGTTTCTGGTAAACTTCTTGCAAGAAGGACTGGTCACTTGCTTTGCCATGTTTCAGCGTGTTTTTGATAGGTGAGGCCGAAAAACACTGATGTGGCGTAACGGCCGAGCGGCCGCCGCCATTTGGAACAAATCTAGTCAAACCGACACGGTCGGCTTGTGTCAGACAAATCGACCGCGTCCACTCTCTCTTTCTCTCGCTCTCTCTCATTTCTTGCGCGTGCTCTCACCGATGGCGACGACGACGGAGGTTGTGTTGGTGATGCTTTGCGTGGGGGTGATGCAGATCCACCAGAGTTCTGCAGAAGTTCGAATCCGTCTCAGGCAACGCCTCCACAGCGGACACCGCCGCCGCAGGATAAATCAATTGAATACACATCGGCGACTGCGTTTGCCCAGGTGGTGAGGGTAGATCCAACGGACAACCAGCGTTGGGTATCCTCTTTCGGCCGCGTGTAGCAAGTGATCTTTCCCTACTCTTTTTTTCCTTGATTTGGATTCTAGGTTAGGGTTACCAACCCTAATTAGATTAGATGGCAGTAACAAGACAAGCTAAACACAACAAATCACCTATGGAATTCGTTACAACGACACAATACAGTGCTAGAACATGTTAAGTTTTATTATGTTTGGGGTACTTGTTCTTTCGGTGAACTTTTATAATAGATCTAGGTATTTCACAAAGAAAATATCATTAGCGATGACACACGGGGTCACATTTGATAGCAAGGTTGTTGCAGATAACTAATGGATACTAGGAAGGATCTCTTTGCTCATGGGCCATTGGTGGAGAAGCTGGAGAGATTGGTGAGACATTTTTTAGATTCTTTAGTGAGGTCGGTTTCATCAGTCGGCGAACATTGCTGCTCATAATCTAGCACGAGAAGGCCACATGAATAAATTGTGTAAAACTTGGATGGGCATAGCGCCTGATTGTGTAATCTCGGGTCTGACCAGGGAGCTACCAGACTTGAATTAGTTATATAATAAAGCATCTATTTCGCTTAAAAATGACGGCTGTATTAGGGTGGATGGAAAGTGGGGAGGAGAAAGTGAAAGGCAAAAAAACTATCTGGTGCTTTTAGTCTTTTTTCTATCTTGTTAGTTTGGCTTGACAAGCAAGACAACATATTTTCTCTGTGTAATTTTTTAAGACACTGTGTGTTTAATGTGTACTGGGATTTGTCTTCTAAAAGCCCAAATCTGGGCCCATGGGTCTTTTGTCGCAAATAATTACACGTCATTAGTAGTGTACAATTCTAGAAGATGCTAGAGGGTTTCATGTAGAATATGGGGTCCTTTTGAGAAAAAAAAACATCATGTTAAATAGTGGGGTTTCTAAAAAAATTGCTGGTTCAACATGCCATGTGTCATCACCTCACATGCATTTGGCACATTTTATTAAATTGAGCACGTTGAGCTATTTAGCGAACAAAATATAGCTTTTGCGAGGAAGTGAACCAAAGTGAGCGTCGGAAGCAAGTTGATGTATGAACTATGCACTTTAGCTCCAATGTAGCGACCGCTTTGAGTGAAGGATGAACATGCTTGTGGTGGACCGTAGACCGTTGGCTCATTAAGGGGTACACAAAGGGGTTCCCTGGGCTATTTTCGGAACCTTCTAGAGGGTTCCAAGTTGGGTTTCCCTTTTTGGAACCTTCAGTAACCTTCTAGAAGGTCATTGGCATTTTTCTATTTCCTTACTGGATTTTCATTTTCATTTCCGTTTCGTTTTTTATTTTTTATTTTTCCCTTTTAAACTATTATGTTTTTCTTCCACTTCCCATTTTTATGATTTTTTCTCTACTTCATAAAAATTAAAATTCCAAAAGAGTTCAAAATCTTCAAAAATTGTTTGGAATTTAAAAAAAATTGCTTTTCCATTTTTTGAATTTATTGATCCATGAACACTTTTTAAATTCATAACCAGTTTTCGAATTCGTGAACAATAATTGTTCAGTATGTATTTGAAAAAATGTTCTCTGTGTAACTGAATTTTGTTCATATACAAAAAAAAATCATCGTATATAAAAAATGTTCATCATATATCAAATATTTTTTCAGTGTATATTTATAAAAATGCTCATCATATTTAAAAAATGTTCAGTATGTAATTAAAGATTGTTCTCCATATATTAAAAAAATTCATTGTATGTATAAATAAAATGTTCAACTTATATCAAATAACTTTTCAGTGTGTATTTTGAAAATTGTTCATCGTATTTTCAAAAATTGTTCACTTTTCCAAATCTTGTTCGGAATTTTTAATTTGTGAACATTTGTTCAAACTTACAAAAATTGTTTGTAATTTTGTTCACCATATTTTTAATGTTCACTTTTAAAGATCTTGTTCAGAATTTTGGATGTGAAAACATTTTTGTCGAACTCACAAATTTTTTTGGGACAATTCCATTTATCCCCCTAACTTGAGCCACCACCTGGCATTTGCCCCTAATTTTCAGGTATGCTAAAAAATACCCCTCTTCCGTCAAGTCACCTTACAGAAATGCCCTTCTGTGCCGTCACCGTCCGGTCAAAGGGGTTTGACCGTCTGGTGAATAGTAAATGGTGAACAGTAAATTCGCAAAAAATAGCAAAAAAATCAAAAAAATCTGAATTTTTTTGGGATCGAAGATACTCAAGGGAGCAAGGCGCGTGCAAATTTTGGCACAGTTTGGACATTCCAGCAGCTCGTGTCAAACGAAAAACTTTAAAATGTACTCTGTGAGCAGTAAATTCAAAAAAACTAGCAAGAAAATTCAAAAAAATATGAAATTTTTTGGCATCAAAGAGGCTGGGGTGCGCAAGGTGCGTGCAATTTTTTTTTTGCGTTTCGACACTGTAGGAGCTCGTGGAGAAAAAACAAAATTTGGCGCAGAAAAAAACTTTGAAAAAATGCACTATTTTGCTTTTTTTCTAGAGCACCTCGCATGTCATTTGATCACAAAAAATTGCAAGCGCCTTGCGCACCCAAGCCTCTTTGATGCCAAAAAAATTCATATTTTTTAAAATTTTCTTGCTATTTTTTTGAATTTACTGTTCACAGCGTATAGATTTAAATTTTTTCCTTTCCCACGAGTTCCTGGAATGTCCAAACAACGTGAAAATTTGCACACACCTTGCGCCCTTAAGTATCTTCGATCCCACAAAATTTCAGATTTTTTTATTTTCTTTTGCTATTTTTTTGAATTTACTGTTCCCCATGTTACTATTCACCAGACGGTCAAACCCCTTTGACCGGACGGCAAGGGCATTTCTGTAAGGTGAATTGATGGAAGAGCGGTATTTTTGAGCATACCTGAAAATTAGGGGCAAATGCCAGGTGGTGGCTCAAGTTAAGGGGATAAATGGAATTGTCCCAAAAAAATTAGAATTTTCTTCACCGTATTTTTGTTTGTTAGTCTGAAAAATTATCATGAAATAAAAAAAGTTCACAATTTATTTATAAATAATGCTCGCAAAATCGTAATGTATTCGCAAATTCAAAAAATGTTCACTTTTTTAAATTCGTGAATTGCTTTCCAAATTCATGATCATTTCTTGAATTTTAGAAAAAAAAGGAATCTCGAACATTTTACAATTCATGAATATTTTTGAATTCGTTAACTTGTTTCAAATTGACAAACATGTTTCAATTTGGTTAACTTGTTTCCAGGATTTGTCTCTGTAGCTCGGCATCGACTAGCGGGACCAGTGGATGGCGGTGGTTTTGGGGTCCAAGCTTCTGTGACAACGATGATGGTGGGGTGCGATATCGGCTGCATGGCAATGGTTGAGATAGTCAACTCTTCTCTAGCGTGTCAACAAGTTTGCTCGGTTTGTTTGTTGCTGTGAAGTCGAAGCTGCCGCGGCGGGGTTCCCTGTGGCATAAGATGACTGGCTGCAGGTGGCCCATTCGGTGATCTTCTGTGGTGCCAGCCATGCCTGGTTTTGTCCTTCGTAGTGCTCTATTAGAGTTGGAGCTGCGTTGTCTCGTCGAGGTGGTTGAGTTCTGGCGTTGATCATCATATAGCTCCACACGTCCTCTACAACGCAGGATTGAGCTGCGTTGTCTGGTCGAGGTGGTTGAGTTCTGACGCTGATTTTCATATAGCTCCACACGTCTGAAGGAAATATGCCCTAGAGGCAATAATAAAGTTGTTATTTATATTTCCTTATTCATGATAAAGGTATTGTTCATGCTAGAATTGTATTGATCGGAAACCTATATACATGTGTGAATACATATACAAACACTGTGTCCCTAGTAAGCCTCTACTAGACTAGCTAGTTGATCAAAGATGGTTAAGGTTTCCTAACCATAGACATGTGTTGTCATTTGATAACGAGATCACATCATTAGGAGAGTTATGTGATGGACAAGACCCATCCGTTAGCTTAGCATATTGATCGTTCAGTTTTATTGCTATTGCTTTCTTCATGTCAAATACATATTCCTTCGACTATAATGTTATACAACTCCCGGATACCGGAGGAATACCTTGTGCGCTATCAAACATCACAACGCAACTGGGTGATTATAAAGATGCTCTGTAGGTATCTCTGAAGGTGTTTCTTGGGTTGGCATAGATCGAGATTAGGATTTGTCAAACCAAGTATCAGAGAGGTATCTCTGGGCCCTCTCGGTAATGCACATCATAAGAAGCCTTGCAAGCAAAGTGACTAATGAGTTAGTTGCAGGATGATGTATTACGGAACGAGTAAATAGACTTGCCGGTAACGAGATTGAACTAGGTATGTAGATACCGACGATCGAATCTCGGGCAAGTAACATACTGATGGACAAAGGGAATAACGTATGTTGTCATAACGGTTTGACCGATAAAGGTCTTCGTAGAATATGTAGGAGCCAATATGAGCATCCAGGTTCCGCTATTGGTTATTGACCGGAGAAGTGTCTCGGTCATGTCTACATAGTTCTCGAACCCGTAGGGTCCGCACGCTTAACGTTCGATGACGATATAGTATTATATGAGTTTTGTGATTTTATGACCGAATGTTGTTCGGAGTCCCGGATGAGATCACGAACATGGCGAGGAGTCTCGAAATGGTCGAGAGGTAAAGATTGATATATAGAACGATGGTATTCGGACACCGGAAGTGTTCTGGAGGGTATGAGGTACTTATCGGGTCACGAGAAGGTGTTTCGGGCACCCCCGCCAATCCTATGGGCCATATGGGCCTTGTGAAGGAACACACCAGCCCACAAGGGGCTGGTGCGCCCTATAAGGCTATAGGAGGAGGAGAAGGAAAGGGGAAGGGAAAGGAAAGTGTGTATTAGGATTCCCACTTCCTTCCGTCACACCCCCCTCTTTCCTTTCCCTTCATGCATACATGGAAAGTGGGGGCGCAGGGCAAGGCAGGGCTCCCAGGGGCGGCGGCCAACCCTAGGGCGGCCCTGGCTATCTCTTCTCCCCCTCCCACCTATATATATGTGAGAAGGGGCGCCTAGAATACACAACAACAATCGTTAGCCGTGTGCGGCGCCCCCCTCCACAGTTTACACCCCCGGTCATAGTTTTGCGGTGCTTAGGCGAAGCCTGCAAGAATCACTTCACCATCGCCGTAACCACGCCGTCGTGTTGACGGAACTCATCTACTTCCTCGACACCTTGCTGGATCAAGAAGGCGGGGGACGTCATCGCGCTGAACGTGTGCAGAACTCGGAGGTGTCGTACGCTTGGTACTTGATCTTTCGGAGCTAGAAGAAGCTCGACTACATCAACCGCGTTGTCAAACGTTTTCGCTTGCGGTCTACGAGGGTATGTGGACACACTCTCCCCCTCTTTTTGCTATGCATCTATTAGATAGATCTTGCGTGAGCGTAGGAATTTTTTTGAAATTGCATGCTACATTTCCCAACAATGTCCTCTACAACACGGTTTGAGTCGACGATCCAGCGAAGTCAGAGTCGTTTGCTCAGGGTTTGGGGATGGCGATGACGCCTCTAGGGGAGGAGTGATGACAATGACGTCTGCGTGCTGTCTCGGCGAGACCCACTTTGGAGTGGTGTGCATGGGTATCTTGTGTGTGTCCTTCAGATGGTTTTCGCCTGACTCTTCCTAATTAACCGGGCAATCTAATTTTCGTCGGGTTTTCCCTAATTAACCGAACAACACTTTTCTTCTTAACGAATGCTAGAAATATAAAATTTCAAAAAAATGTAAATAACAGAAAAAATGGACCACACTGTGGAATATTAAGGTCATGTCCAAGCCGAATTTATTTATTTGGAGATTGTGCACTGAATCGATTCCAGCAGTTGACGTACGGCACCACATGCACATGTCCACAAGTTTGGTTTGCTGCTTTTGTGTGGCAGATGATATCTAGAAACATGCGCTAATTGATTGTGTCATGGCTAGAAGTGTTTGGTAGAGGAACTAGTGGAACAGATGTGTGACAACTTAGGTTTGAATGCAAAAATTGGATGTTCATGATGCACGAGAGTCTGTCCCAGGAAGATTTCATACGAATGGTGGTGAAGATGTGGGCCATCTGAAGATCCAGAAGGAAAGCTATACATGAAGATATATTCGATGGTCCCATGTCAATCCATCTGTTCATCAGATCCTTCCTAAAGGACATTTATATTTTGTCCAAACCGAGCCAGGTTTTTTAGCAGGAGCTACATGACGAGGTCATCACATTGGATACCACCCGCCACCAGGTCATGTGAAAATCAATGCCGATACAACGGTTGTGAATGAGACTCATGGTGCACTGGCAGTGGTTTTTCGTGACATCAATGGAGTTTTCTTGGGAGCTTCTTATGTTACTTTCAGACATATACAAATCCGGTCACACTTGAGGTGTTGGAAGTAAGTGAGGCATTGGCAATTACGGAGGACCTATTCGTGCAGAGGTTCCATGTGGCGTCCGACCGCAAGAATATGGTGGAAGACATCAAGCATGGTTCTTTGGCTGATCATGAAGCTATTATACATGAAATCCAGAGTTTAGGGGCTTGAATTTCAAGGCTCACAATCTCGCTAAGCATGCACTTTTTCTCGGGTTGGGACGTGGTGTGTGGTTGGGCCAACTTGGGATTTGAATTTCATTCTTGTAAACGTTCAAACCATTTGAATAAAGCTTGGGGAGAATGTCCCAAAAAAATAAATAGAAAAAAAAACTACCAGCTGGGGGCCTACGTCTTTTTTACAGACTGTGGAGTTGTGCGTGGGCCTGTACCGGCGAGTATAGCTGCTACCTCTTGAGCACTGCGTTGGTTTTCCCTTGAAGAGAAAAGGGTGATGCAGCAAAGTAGCGTAAGTATTTCCCTCAGTTTTTGAGAACCAAGGTATCAATCCAGTAGGAGGCCACGCACGAGTCCCTCGCACCTACACAAACAAATAAATCCTCGCAACCAACGCAATAAAGGGGTTGTCAATCCCTTCACGGTCACTTACGAGAGTGAGATCTGATAGATATGATAAGATAATATTTTTGGTATTTTTATGATAAAGATGCAAAGTAAAGAAAGTAAAATAAAAACGGCGACGGAAATAGCTAAGTGCTGAAAGATTAATATGATGGAAAATAGACCCGGGTGCCATAGGTTTCACTAGTGGCTTCTCTCAAGAGCATAAGTATTACAGTGGGTGAACAAATTACTGTTGAGCAATTGACAGAATTGAGCATAGTTATGAGAATATCTAGGCATGATCATGTATATAGGCATCACGTCCGAGACAAGTAGACCGACTCCTGCCTGCATCTACTACTATTACTCCACACATTGACCGCTATCCAGCATGCATCTAGAGTATTAAGTTCAAAAGAACAGAGTAACGCTTTAAGCAAGATGACATGATGTAGAGGGATAAACTCAAGCAATATGATATAAACCCCATCTTTTTATCCTCAATGGCAACAATACAATACGTGTCGTTTCCCTTTCTGTCACTGGGATCGAGCAACGCAAGATTGAACCCAAAACTAAGCACTTCTCCCATTGCAAGAAAGATCAATCTAGTAGGCCAAACCAAACTGATAATTCGAAGAGACTTGCAAAGATAACCAATCATACATAAAATAATTCAGAGAAGATTCAAATATTGTTCATAGATAAACTTGATCATAAACCCACAATTCATCGGTCTCAACAAACACACCGCAAAAGAAGATTACATCGAATAGATCTCCACGAGAGAGGGGGAGAACATTGTATTGAGATCCAAAAAGAGAGAAGAAGCCATCTAGCTAATAACTACGGACCCGAAGGTCTGAGGTAAACTACTCACACATCATCGGAGAGGCTACGGTGTTGATGTAGAAGCCCTCCGTGATCGATGCCCCCTCCGCCGGAGCTGCGGAACAGGCCCCAAGATGGGATCTCACGGGTACAGAAGGTTGTGGCGGTGGAATTAGGTTTTTGGCTCCGTATCTGGTAGTTTGGGGGTACGTAGGTATATATAGGAGGAAGAAGTACGTCGGTGGAGCAACGTGGGGCCCACGAGGGTGGAGGGCGCGTCAGGGGGGTAGGCGCGCCCCCTACCTCGTGCCTTCCTGGTTGATGTCTTGACGTACGGTCCAAGTCCTCTGGATAACGTTCGTTCCGAAAATCACGTTCCCGAAGGTTTCATTCCGTTTGGACTCCGGCTGATATTCTTTTTCTGCGAAACTCTGAAATAGGCAAAAAACAGCAATTCTGGGCTGGGCCTCCGGTTAATAGGTTTAGACCAAAAATAATATAAAAGTGTATAATAAAGCCCATGAATGTGCAAAATAAAATAAAATATAGCATGGAACAATAAAAAATTATAGATACGTTGGAGACGTATCAATAGCTGGCCAAACGGGTCGTGCTAACTAGGCCAACCCGGTAGCACGCAGGCACGACACGACCCGTGCTAAACGAGCCAGGCCCAGCATGCGGCACGCCATGGGTCGTGCCTGGGCCTGGAGACTGGGCACGCGGGCCAGCACGACACGACTCGTTTATTTTTTGAATATATATGTCTTATATAAATACCTATAATACTCTAATATGTTCAATGTTTTTGTAATGCATGCGTATTTTATTAGTGCTTGGATCTGAGTAGTAGTAGTGTTATAGTGTAGTCTTTGTATATTTTTTATCCTTTTGTGATTCTAGAGCATGTTTTGTATTCTTTTACTTCTTTGAGATGAGAGTTTTTAATGATTTACATGTGCTAATAAAACTATAGATTTATCCCACATTAGTCTACCAATTTTTGTATTTTTCTTAATTTGTTTGGCCTTTTTTTCGCTGTTTTCAGAGGTATTACGAAGCAAAAAGAAAAAAAATCGCGCCAGGCGGGTCAGCGTGCCACAACGGGCCGGCGTGGCTGGGCGTGCCGCGTGCCGGCCCACATAGCCTACGTGCCGTGCCTGGGCTGCTAGCCTACCGGCCCGGCCTGGCCCGCCCGTTTGGCCAGGTATGCCGGCGAGCGGAGGCGAGGCCCCAAAAAAACCAAATAGACCGAATGCCCCCTCTCTCTCTCTGCTTCCTCTGTACCCTTTCCTCTCTCGCACGGCACCGAAGCTCACCTGCGGCAATCGGCACCGCTGGTCAGCAGTTGCAGCGCTCCCATGGAGTCGCCGCCGCGGCGTCCGCCGGAGAGGAGGTACCCTCTGCGGGAAAACAGGTCTGCGTCGAGAGTCCCGCCTCGACTGCCCCCTACCCGGTCCTCCTCGTCTTCGTCTTCAGCAGCACCAAGTCCCCCTCCGACGAGCTTCGCTCGAGCCCTTGCGTTTGCGCCACCACCGTCCTCGCCACCGGCTTCGAACCGTCACCGCGCCTCCTCATCGGCCGCATTGGACGCGGCAACGGGCGAGGCTGTTGGCCCCATCTCGTCCGAAGGTATCCCGATCCCGTCTTCGCCCTCTCCCCCCTCCCCCGCCTCCGCCTCCGTCCGCGCGCGCGCGCATGTGGTTCGCTGGCTCCCCCCTCTCGATGCGTGATCCGAAGACGCGAGACCTGATTTCGTCGCTAGGGTAGTGCAACGGCGCTTGCTGTTCAGACTGTTCCGTCTTTTTTTTTGCGGGGGCAGACTGTTCCGTTTTCCTTTGCTGTTCAGACTTGTTGCAGCAATACTTCTAGGGTTCCTGTGTGAACTACCTGCGGAATGCCAGATAGGGGATTCTGTAGAGAATGTAGCTTCCTGTTTGAACATTATCTTTATGTGGTGGTAACCATAGATTATGTCAATCAGCTGCCAGTTGATTAGTGTTAATATTTCAGGTACCACCGTTTCTGTATCAGATATCCCTCTGATGGTAAAGACCAAACATCACAAGAAAAAAGAGGTCAGCTAACTATGTTCCTCAAATTGATGTGCCCTACATTCGTGCAATGTTCGGTTTCATACTTTAGTACCATGAATATCCAACTACCCATACAGAAGTTACCTTGTCCGCGCAGACAATTATTTTGATTTGTTGCTTTTTTGGGTCAGAGTTATAATGTTTGATTATTCTTGTGTCTTTTAATTCTTATGTGAAAATACTAGCGATGATGAAATTAACTGGTATATACTTGCCCCTGCATAGGTTAAGGGGACTCATGAGCCAAGATTAAGATATTCGAGGTCAATGTGGGTGAAACTCCCTACTTACAACAGCATTTAATTTTTTGTTGGTTGCAATGAACTTCGCACACGTATTATCATACCATTCTGTTCTAACTTCATAGTTGGTACATTTATCATCAGCTTACGTTATATTTATGTGCTGGCTACCAGTTGAGTTTGTGTTAATATCTCTTGTATCACCGTTTTTTTCCAGATAACATCCAGGAGGGCAGAGAAAAGGGGGTCAGTCGAGTTGCTGGGATCGGATCAAATCACGGTGAGTGAAACTGCTTTGCTTACAACAATTCCACTGGTAATAGAAAAACACACACCATATCATAGAGAAGAGAGTCCGTTGTTCTCTTTGTGGAGAAAGCATGGAAGGGATTTTCTTGTTAGTAGGTTATGTTTCCCTACGTATACTGTGTACATTAAATTGTTCTTGGGAAGTACTTCGTGCATATATTTTTGGATTTTCGTGCTCTTCCTCCGTTGATTGACACTTGCTTACTTTGATCTTCTATAATTTGGTAGATAGGATACTCTTTGAACACCATTGGCCTTCCTGTAAAGTGTTATTAAGTTTGGATTTTCTGTGTGGCATGTGAAAGTTGTAAAATACATTGTTGAATACCTTACATGGTGAGAATAGTGTGATTTGGATTTTTATGATTACACTGTCTCTTGCTCTATGTGAGCACATTATTTGTGTATACACTATAATTTGTGTTGGCTGCAATGTACTCAGCTATTGATACACTCTTCTACCTTGCAGCAGCTGTTGAAGAGCATGGACACTTTATCAGAATTAATACAAAAGGAGCTCAGTGATGCCTTGAATACACATGGAGTATCCGATGGTGAGAAAAGGAAGATCTTCACTGATCTTGTGAACAAATGGAACAGCATTCTTAAGGAGGCAGTCTCTACTGAGAGGGGTCGTTGCAAAATTTTGATCAACAAAATCCAAGAGCTAATTGACAAGTACATGCCACTCTGCCTTGTTCTTGGAGAACCAGAAAAAGTATCAGATATTCAGGTATTTGGGGGTTAACCTCAATTTTTTGTGTGAATGCACATATGTCTGATCTGATTTTTTTTGTTTGTAGTTGACTGCTAGCCTAAAACAGATCGAAAGCCTTCTAATATCTGCTGTGCCTGAATTGGAGGAGCTGAAAAGGCAAAGATTCATGAAAGTAAGTGACAGTTTAGTTTTTCCACATGTACAATTAACTAGCAGTGTGAACCATTCTTACTATGGCATGCATTTGAGTTTGCCCTTTTCTGCCAAATAACAGTATTTATCTTCTCATGAATTTGATCCTAGCAAAAGCAAGCTTTCAATTCTACTTTGTTCTTCCTTTGAATCTTGTTTGGATCTTTCTCCCAAATAGCAGTATCTATCTTCTAAGCAGGAAAACTGCTCCACCACTCATACAGCCGTAACCAAACAAACCAACCAGCACCACCCACTCACGCTCCTGCCCTGTCACTCTCTCCCTTCTGTCTCCCCAGAAGTCAGAAAAACTGCAGCGGCTCACACCCCCACAACGTCGCGTGTTTTGTCTGTGTTTTGAGTGCGTGGAGTTGGGTCTGGTAGATTTCTCCGATTGTTTTAGCATCATCCTTTTGGAGGTGGAAGGAGGGAAGGGTGAGGTGAACGTACCAACTCCCCTTTATAATAGTAAAGAAAATGACAATCACTGTTAGTGGATTGACATTGACTGAAAAGAAAATCACTAGTCCTTGCTTAAACATAGATAGTTAAAGTGGGGGTTCTAAAAATGTCATACACTTGTATGTTTGCACTTGACAAGTTAGTAAACTTTCAAACATCATGGTTCATTTGCTTCTTTAGTTGGTATAGTCTATGTCTCCGCTCATTGCTGGAATTGTGAGATGTAAACTTGTTTGGGGTAAGGCTATATTTAGTGATGTAATTGTAATTTCAAGACATGAATGGGTGTATACCCGGAAGATAGTGGGATGTTCTCGCTGGGCAGTAAATTGGGGGTGTGGTTAATTGGAAATGTTGAATCTGGCAATTAAATTTTCCAGCCATACCCGTAATATTTGTATCTCACTACTTGTTTTGCATCTCCATTGCTCTACCAAAGATTTAACTTATTGTACTTTGGGAATTGTATTTCATTGGTGCGACCTAAGCTAAGAAATGCTTATTGCTGAAATTGTGAGAAATGATACTTATTGTACTTGTGGAATTGTAGCTTCAAGACTTACAAGGAAGATTGATAGATCTGTGGGACGATTTGGGAGTTACCATCCAAAAACAGAGGCCTTACTCTTTTATGATCTGCAACTGCGCTGCAAAAGTAGATGAAGTGGTTGAAGAGAACGCCTTATCTGCTGAATTACTAGAAAAGGTTAGTATCACCTCACAAAACCTATTTTCTCTGGTCTACAAAAAATTATGTGATGGCAAATTAGGCCTTCTCAAGGTATGATATCAGCAATCCCTGCTTATCATGTGGCACATAATGACTTTTAACATACTGTTGGCACTCTCGCTACGCTGAGTACTTGTCATCTTTGCACACAAACCTCCTTTCAAAATATCGCTTCACCCACCTGTGTCTGATGTTGTACAGCAGAGTCATGTATGGATGAGTTTTAAGGTTCTACTTATCTAGAAGAATCATCCATGCAGTCTCTCGTCTGTTGTAAGCATATATGGTTTAGTGGAATTCTGCACGGAATCTAACATTTGAATTTTCGTGTAGGTCGAGTGCGAGGTAGCGAGGCTGGAATTGCTGTTGAAGAAATCACTTACAGAGAAGGCTGGAGATATTTCTACAGAGGCTGAAAGTATACGCAATGATGCAACAAAGCGTGAAGGTAAATTGCTAGAATATGAAAAAACTGGGGGGAGGGTTGAGGTGTTTAGTAGTACTATTAATCATGATTATAAACCCAAAGATTCATCTTTTTCATGCAATTCCATAGATTCACTGTTTGTGTTGCGCGAACAAAGCACTATCTTACTTATAACCAAGTCTCCAGCTCGAACACACACATACACACAAAAAATTAGCATCACTGCCCACGGTGTTTTCTGTTTTCTGGGAGGTGTAGATCCGACTGAAACTACACACCATGATCAGGCAAGCTTGCCTCTAGACACTGCTGATGTTCAACTCAATCCATGGTATGGTAATAGGTTTCTAAGTATAACCACCTTAGCATGTGGTGGCGTGCAAGTCTGTAAAAACTTTAGAAAGTACACTAGTGTCAAAAACGCTCTTATATTATGGGACGGGGGGAGTAACTCCCATGTGCATGCCTACAACCAGTTTGCATAAATGCTGAATTAACACTGTTTTATGCAGGGCTAGCTGATGCACCTAAACTGAGAGAGGAAGTCTGCGCCTGGGAAGAAGAGCAGGGCAAAAGATTTTTCCGTGATGCTAATCGCTTGAAAGGAAAACTGTGCACTGAAGCAGTGGGCCGCCCACATTTGTCCGCAGGGACTTCCCATGCGGCAGGTATTCGAGTTACTCCTGTACCTAACGCTTCGGTTATCAGAGTCATCTTTTCTTATGTATTTTGGTCTGAAAGGTGCTGCTGCTGCCGCCGCTGAGGCGGACTCGTCGAGCTCACCTTCCGATCACTCCAGCAAGGATCCCGACTTTGATCCATCCGATGACTCTGAGCAAGAAGTCCAGTCTCGCGCTTGAATCTGCCCCCCCCCCCCCCCCCCCCCCCCCCTGCAACCATGTCTTGATTGGAGTCATGATTACGACATGTTCCTCTGTTGTGTTGATGTACGAACTACATGTAGATATAACAACAAAGCGCGGCGGTGACAAACCTGTTGGTGAGAAAACTAGAGGCTGTACGGACCAAAGGATGGCCTTAAACAACACACTCGTTACGTTTACTCCGCTGGTCTATAGTTTTCCTTTGTGTTTTTTTAGTGGAGTGTCTGGCCATGTTTGGATCACTGCCTGCGGCTGCCGAGCCACACATGGGGCGTGCCTTCCAGCCACTCCAAACCATTTCTCCCTACGTTCCAAAATGAATAAGGCGCGCATGCATTCTAAATTTCAACTTTGACTCAAACTCTAAATTAGACGAGCCAAATATAGATTATATCTGATAAAAAATATACCACTGAATTTGTATTGAAACTAAGTTTTTCGTATAATTTTGTAGTCACCAAAAAATATATACTATTGATCAAAGTTGACTTTTAGGATGCGTGCACACCTTATTCAATGGAATGTGGAAGTATAAGCTTATCCCAGAGTGTGGCGGCCGATTCGTTCGTGGCATGCCGCAGTTTAGCGTGGCAACTTGAGGATCCAGTCCAAACACGCCTTTGTGTTATGGGACTTTTCATTTGTATCCTTAACTTGAATCCACTACTTAGAGTTACTTCTAATTTTGGAGCATGTTCAAATTTGTCCCATTGCCGTCAAAATCTGGACGTTTGCTGGACATTTTGCCCCTAACACCACGTGTCACTTATGGGTGGGGCCCACTCATCAAAAATATAAGCAACTACTGTTTTTGGTCGTCGTCATCGTCATTTTTATAGAAAACTCCTTGACTTTTATGAAAATAAACCCGCAGTCCAGTAAATCTATATCTATAACAATATAAAAAAATCCAAACCATCTCGACCGTCAAATCATGTTATCTAGCGGTTTAAATCGCTTCAATGTTGAGCACCAAACACGTTTAACGCTCTAATTACCCACCATTGCCATTGGCTATAAACACGTTTTGACTCAACGCTATCCTATGAAATCTGCCATATAATTATTATCCTGTCATTTCCGTAAAAAAATGATTGATATCTTACCAAATACCAATGTGCAACAAATATATCTGCCTAATATAACGTGCAACTAATATCCTATCTAATATAAATATATCTACCTAATATACCAATCTGCCATGTAATTTTTCGTCGCTTGAAAGAAAAAACACCCCCGAATCGAGCGACCGCATCTCCCACCCCATCTCGATGCGCCGCCTCGCCGCCGCCGGCCCGCATCCTCCGCCACGCCATCCTCCGCCGCGCCGTGCTGCCGTCCTCCCCGCACCCGGCCTGCCTCCTGTCCTCCGCGCCATCCTCCCTGCGCCATCCGGGTCCTCCGCGCGCGGTTCGCCGACGCCGAGGCCCAGGCCGCCGCGCTCCGGGCCTGCACCGGTCGGCTCGAGCACGCGCCGCCGACCGCGACGGGCTGCTCAACACGCTCCTCGCTGCCATGGGCAACGGCCGAGAGGAGGAGGAGGACGCGCAGGAGGCAGGGCAGCGTCAGAATCGCGCGCGTTGGATCCGGCCGATGGTTACGGCGACACGGACGCGGAGGCTCTGGCCGCGGTCGCCGCGCTCTATGCCCCGCCCCTGCTCGCCGAGCCCTGCCTCTCCGGATCTCCAGCCATGTATGCTGCCGGGGACCCTGCAGGTCCAAGCTCGTCGGCGAGGGGGAGCGCAGACAGCAGCCTAGCCCGTCAGTAACATGGCAGTAGGCCTCTTCTCCCCTTCCCAGTTTACAGCAGCGTGCCACACTTTCTCAGGCTCCTGTCCCCGTCGTCAGCACACCGATTCAGAGGTAGAGGCTGACTTGCAGCTCGTGGACACAGAGGAGGAAGCCTAAGATCAATCTCAAAAGCTGTTATCACTGTTCTCAGCCAGCGATGCATAGGGGAATTGTTTGCTCATCTATGTGTTAAAATCTGGACCTTTTCATCAACGACTTCAATTAGGACGAGATCAAGCTGCATCTGCGCTGCTCTGTCCACCACAACAATTTTGGAATGCATTAACTTTTATCTGCCCAGGTTGAATCCTTCATTCCTCATTCTCATCCTTATTTCTTGATGTTGGGCAAGACACTCTAGATGAGTTGCTAACTTCAAAAGGCTTCAGTTCTAACTAGAAGAAATTTCCCTTAGGAATATTTTATCAGTTCAACTGGTGTTACAATAAAAGCAAGAAAGTGATGCAAGTTCTTTGGGATATATGCACCGGAAAATATATGAACACTGTTGGCCCAAAATCACAGGGCCCACTAAATTGTTGTCCATTTGGCCTCATGATTTTAATGATAATTGTTCTACCATGAAATCTTTCTTCCGCTAGCATTTCAACAGTACTGTGTGCTGTAGCCATATACATCTGAATCATTGGATAATAAGAGTTTCCTCCTATGCCATGCATCCGGTGTAGCGCTCCAGTGAGAAATAATCAATGGTGTACTTATCCCCTTTACATGTTCTTTATTGACATTTTTTACATTGAATTCTAAGCTAAGTGCTTAGTCTTTTGTTACTTGCAGGCAGGAACATGAGCATGCATTTCTGGGAGTTCGCAAGAAGGCGTTGACCCCCTTATATATATTGCTGCTCTCTGCCAGAAACCAAATAAATAACACTTCATGATGCTGCTCACTGATCGATACTAAATATATGGCTTGTTCTCGAGGATTGTTATCACTTTTTGATTCATATGGAATTTGAGGATATGGATGACACTGGTTTGTTTCTCTTTCACTAATAAAATTCTGTCCACCATTAGCTTACGGGCAATGCTCCAGATCCACATGAACATGCCTGAGTAAATGCTCTTTATGGTTCCATGTTCTTATGTAATAAGACTTGATGTGTTTTATCTTCCAATAATTCAGACACGGGCCTTCCAACTTGATACAAGCTACTGACAAGAGTTAGAGGGTCAGGTTTGATATTATTATTTGTTGTATGACTATTTGTTCTCATTATGGCACACCTTATTTATCTTTTATTAGTTATTACATAGTTTGTCTATATTACTTGAAACATAATTATACTGCGTACATTTAGTGGATACTGTTGAGTAAAAACAAAATTCGAACTTCAAATTACATACTGGATTTAGATTGTTTCCTTAGAAACGAAGAGTTCTTTTTTTGATGAAAATGCCAGATTGGCTTTTCATTCATGAAGAAGGGGTGTAGTACAAAGTGTTTCTCAAAAATACAGGGTAGTACAGCTGCATACGAACTGTATGCAGGAAACATACAGTGGAACAGAACTGAAGCATCTCTAATCTGGCTCCCTTGGTTTTTGAATCAGCTGGTTAAAACCCAAGATATCTTTTGCGGTTCCCAGTAGTTGTTTACTAGAGGTATCCATGATCCTTTAGAAATTAGAAGTGTTAGCAAAACAAAGTGGAACTGAACTGAAGCTATTTCCATTAGTATTGTCTACGTCTCCTTGACCTTTCATGGGAATCTGATGTAACCATCCTGCAACCTGCAATACTATAGATGATATGCAGAGAAGATTTCAATATTACTTATTACTGCCTTAGTACCATGCCGTTCTTCTCTACATAAATCATTTATAAAGCTGTAGGAGGAGCTCAGCTTACATATCTGAATATCCAACCAATTGCCTTACCACTAATTAGTTGCCACACTGCAACTACTGACAGTGGATACTGACATCTTATTCTCTTGGTAGAGTTCAAAACAACATGAATCAAGCTGATGAAATTCAGTTGTATTTTTTTCTTTTCCGACCATGTAGTTTTTTAAACTGCTCTGAAGGTCCTTTCATATGTAATTAAGCTCACACGCAAACGTCCTTGTACGTACTATAGAATCATATGCTGACAATATTGAACTTTTCTGTTGTAGTAAGAATATCAAGCGTTGTTTTGTCATTGGTGTTTCAGTTTGTCGGTTACAGGTATATCATTCCAATATTCATACTATAGGAGTTGTTGTCAGGGAGTGCGAGAGGGGCAGCAGAGTGGCCAGTGAGGGGAGCACCATCACGGGAGATGTGTTCATACAACGCAACGTCGAGGAGATGTCGACGACCTCCGTGGATGAGCGGTGGTTGTGAGAGTTTTCCGAGGAAGGCCCACTCGATCATGGAGTGGCTATCGCTGCAGAAGGCGACGCTAGCAACAGAGGCAGCCATCCATTTGTGCCACCATCAATAACAACGTTGTAACAAGCATGGCTCTGCACTGGTGAGTAGAACTCTTCCTCCAAATCAAATCCAACTATTGGATTAAGATGTTCTAAAATTTGTTGCCTCACTGCCTCATCTGTGTCCATATCTCTGTTGGGAATTTGCAGGTTGCTGAAGCAGTAGAGTGGCTTATGTCATGTAGGCAACTGGTGGCTACAAGGATCCGTATGTAAACATGGTGTGTGAAATTTGTGCTACACAGGAATGGAATTGCCAATTTACAAAATATAATATGCATGTTTGGTTGATGATTACTTGGGGTAGCCGAATAAAACTTGGAACCAGTATAACTTCAGTGTGGCTATGAAAATTTTAGATGGAGTTAGTGGTTTGTTACCTATTGGAGTAACAAATTCCAGTTACCCAGTAGAAAGCAAGGTGAATTGGAAATCAATTATCAAATCTCCTTTATAGGCTTTTGCTAAAGAGAGAAACTGAGAGATACTAATATCCTGGTTTCATTGAAGCTTATTTGTCGTCTTGAATCCCGATTTGGACAAGAACTCCCCCATGATCCTTGAATCCCTGTAAAGCAGCATTGTGCATTGCTATTGGATGACGCCGTGGATTGTGGGCGTAGAGTGGAGGTTGCATCACATGCTCAACGTTGTGTCAAAGGACTTGCATAGCCCACAGGGATGTGGTGGTGTTCATAGTGGATGGGCATGTCATAAGTTTTTCTCCCGTTGCAACGCACAGGCATATTTTCTACTAGTATATAAAAAAACCCTTTCTCTCACCCTCTCTCTCCCCTCTTCACTTCCGCTCCCCCAAATGCTCCATTCCTAGCTATTGGTGCCGTCCCTGTGACTATGAGGTTCGCCTCGTCCGCTGGGCATGGACATCCCGTGCTTCCCTGGACATGCTTTATTGTGTGGGTGCTCCAGAGGCTCCCGCGAGCAAGCTTCTGCGCATGTGCGCACGCCTTCCCGCCTCTGCAGCTTGCTCGAGGCGCATCGCCGCTGTTCCCGAGCTCACGCCGGAGTGTAAGCTCCGGTTGTGAGGCTGACTGTGGCCCATACTGTTTGCATAATTAGGATCAGCGCTAATGAAACTATATGAGGTAAACGTAGCTAAGCAGTGGACCCCCACACTTAATTAACACAATGTATTTACATTCTAAAATAAACAAGTCACTAAAAAGTCTTTTTTTTGTTTTTTCTAGTTTGGCCCCACATGTTAGTGTGTGAGAGAGAGGGCGTGGGAGTAAGAGTTTTTTTTTTCATTTTTTAGAGTGGGTCCCACCTGTAAGTGACATGTGGAGTCAGGGAAAAAATGTCCAACAAACATCCAGATAGCGGTCAAAGCCCTTTGACTAGACGGTAACGACACGAAAGGTTATTTCTATAAGTGCATTTAACGGCAGAGGGACAAGTTTGAGCATGCTTCGAAATTAGGGTTAAATCTGAGTAATGGAGAGTTAGGGACACAAATGTAAAAGTCCCTTGTGTTATTAGAGTATCTACAACCGGATGGGGCAGATCCGCCCCTCCCCCTCCCCCCACCCCCCGACACCAATGTCGCTCCTCATTTGTATTTCCAGACAATCGCACTTCCCATATGCCAACCCTTATATCCATGCATGTCCATCATATAACACAAATTAATCATCAATTGGACAAAACAAAATAAGCCATAATTGTTTTGAGCAAACACAGCGGGGAAGGTCCCCACAGTAACTCGCTAATATTTTTGAATAATACATTTTTTTATTAATTTTCAAAATATTACGTCTATTTTTTATTTTCAAAAAATAATACATAGTCGGCCATCTGTTGGCCGACTGGACCTTATCGTCCTACAGGAAGCCGACATGGCGGCTATAGGGAGGCCGATTGGGCTCCTACCTCCTGTCGGCCGCTGGTCTTAGCTTGCTAATTGGCTTACCGCAGGCCGACTGGGACTAATTGTCCTACTGTAGGCCGACTGGAGCTAATTGGCTTCCCGTCTGCATCGTCGAAGGGCAAGAGTTCTTCATCGTCGAAGGGCAAGAGTTCCGTATCGTCGAAGGGCAAGAGTTCTACATCGACGGAGGATGGCGATGATGATTTCATGTAGTTTTTAAGCTGTATGTTGTAAGTTCAGTCCTACCTACCGTTTAATTCAGATGTAGTTGTATCCAGTTGTTTGTACTATCTTATTGTAAGAAATTATGTTCTATCTAAATATGATGTTGTAGTTTGGATAACAGAGTACTAAAATAGAGTAGGCTTATGTCTCATACATAAGTACATAGTCATTTGTCTCATACATAGAATAGATATAAGTCTCATACATAAGTAGATAGTCATGTCTCTACTGATAGAGAGAAGCGTCACTGACGACGTTTGCCATGGCGCTGAGGCGGTGCTTGAGGCGTCGATCATCCAAACCTGTGGGGTGGCCTAATGTTATGAGGAGGAATCTTAGACCTGTCCTGCTCATACTGTGTATCCTATGTGGGTTCTGGTGGTTGAGTTGAATACATGTCCATCCACTGTGTGTGCTGCGACATGTAATCCTGTATGTTCTCCTCGGCCTACAGGAAGCCAATTAGCTCCAGTTGGCCTACAGTAGGACAATTAGTCCCAGTCGGCCTGCGGTAAGCCAATTAGCTCTAGTCGGCCTACAGGTAGCCGACAGGAGCTAAAACCAGCGGCCGACATGAGGTAGGAGCCCGAGCCCAATCGGCCTCCCTATAGTCACCAGGGCGCCTATCGGCTTCCTGTAGGACGACAAGGTCCAGTCAGCCAACAAAAGGCCGACTATGTATTATTTTTAAAAAATAAAAAATCGACGTAATATTTTTGAAAATTAATAAAAATGTATTATTTAAAAAAATCAGCCTGTAACTCTATTTTCACTAATATGGTGAGAGAGTTACAAAAGGCTATAAAAAGATATGATCAAGGAAGAAAAATCTACAAGTAATCTAGCCATGTCAACATCCCTTCTTTCAAGCTAGGTTTTGCCTTTTTGATGATCATATCAAAATGTTCCTTAAAGCTTGAGACACAAAAAGCCATGCTCTTTACTTTGTGATCAAAGATGTTGTTGTTTCTATGTTTCCATAGGCTCCAGCAACCTACAATTAAGCATTCCTTGAAACAATTGACATTATTCTGCCTCTTTCCATCCATGAGCATATTTATGAGTTCATAATCTGTGTTCCATTGCAAACCAATGGTTAGCAAAAAATACTGACTGAAATCACAACCGAAGAATAAATGGAGCAAGTGTTCGTTAGGCTCATCATCACATAGCACACATCTGCTTGTCTCGATGTAGAAGTTTTTCCTCCTAAGTAGGTCTCGGGTGTTCAGTCTCTCCTGTAGTAATAGCCAGAAGAAAAAATTCTGCTTGGCCAAAGTGCATGATTTCCATATCCATTGGAATGGTTTTGGGGCATCAGTAGGATTTCCAATATATTCTAAGTATATTCTTTGGTTGGAATATTTAGTTCCACCCCAATAAAACTGCCAGGAATCATGAGAGTCCTGATTGGCTCTGTTATTAATCAATATCCTTAGGTTATTGCTTTGTTGGAAAACAACGGAAGATATTTGCAGGTGGAACATCTCATATAAACTCCTATAATCTAGGTTACTCGCATAGGCAAGAGTAATGTGTGTATTTTTTGCATATGAGAATAACTGGGGCATCATGTTGACCAAGGGTTCTGAAGGAAATATTCCCTAAAGGCAATAATAAAGTTGTTATTTATATTTCCTTATATCATGATAAATGTTTATTATTCATGCTAGAATTGTATTAACCGGAAACTTGATACATGTGTGAATACATAGATAAAACACAGTGTCCCTAGTATGCCTCTACTAGACTAGCTCGTTAATCAAAGATGGTTAAGTTTCCTGACCATAGACATGTGTTGTCATTTGATGAACGGGATCACATCATTAGGAGAATGATGTGATGGACAAGACCCATCCGTTAGCTTAACATAATGATCGTTAAGTTTTATTGCTATTGCTTTCTTCATGACTTATACATATTCCTTTGACTATGAGATTATGTAACTCCCGAATACCGGAGGAAAACCTTGTGTGCTATCAAACGTCACAACGTAACCGGGTGATTATAAAGATGCTCTACAGGTGTCTCCAAAGGTGTTTGCTGAGTTGGCATAGATCAAGATTAGGATTTGTCACTCCGTGTATCGGAGAGGTATCTCTGGGCCCTCTCGGTAATACACATCATGATAAGCCTTGCAAGCAATGTGACTAATGAGTTAGTTGCAGGATGATGTATTACGGAACGAGTAAAGAGACTTGCCAGTAACGAGATTGAACTAGGTATGAAGATACCGACGATCGAATCTCGGGCAAGTAACATACCGATGACAAAAGGAATGACGTATGTTGTCATTGCGGTTTGACCGATAAAGATCTTCGTAGAATATGTAGGAACCAATATGCGCATCCAGGTTCCGCTGTTGGTTATTGACCGGAGATATGTCTCGTTCATGTCTACATAGTTCTCGAACTCGTAGGGTCCGCACACTTAACATTCGATGACGATTTGTATTATGAGTTATGTGTTTTGGTGACCGAAGATTGTTCGGAGTCCCAGATGAGATCACGGACATGACGAGGAGTCTCAAAATGGTGGAGAGGTAAAGATTGATATATTGGACGATAGTATTCGGACACCGGAAGTGTTTCGAAATGTATCAGGTACATATCGGAGTAAGGGGGTGGGGGGTTACCGAAACCCCCCGGGGGAAAGATATGGGCCATAGGAGGGAGGCAAGGCAGCCCACAAGGGGTGGCGCGTGCCCCCCATGGGGAGTCCTAATTGGACTAGGGGAGGGGGCGCGGCCCCCCTTTCCTTCTCCTCCTCCCTCTCCTTCATCCTTTCCCCTTCCGGTAAAAGGAAGGGGGGGGGAGGGGCGAATTGGACTAGGAGGCCAAGTGGGACTCCTCCCACTTGGCGCACCCCTAGGCCGGACTCCTCCCTCTCCCTCCTTTATATACGAGGGCGGGGGGGGGGGGGACCTCTAAGGCACATCAATTGTTCTTAGCCGTGTGCGGTGCCCCCTCCACCGTTTACTCCTCCGGTCATATTGTCATAGTGCTTAGGCGAAGCCCTGCGCGGGTCACTTCACCATCACCGTCACCACGCCGTCGTGCTGACGAAACTCTCCCTCGACACTTTGCTGGATCAAGAGTCCGAGGGACGTCATCGAGCTGAACGTGTGTAGAACTCGGAGGTGCCGTACGTTCGGTACTTGGTCGGTTGAATCGAGAAGACGTTCGACTGCATCAACCGCGTTAAATTAACGCTTCCGCTTTCGGTCTACGAGGGTGCGTGGACACACTCTCCCCCTCTCGTTGCTATGCATCTCCTAGATAGATCTTGCGTGAGTGTAGGAAAATTTTGAAATTGCATGCTACGTTCCCCAACAGTGGCATCCGAGCCACGTCTATGCGTAGATGATATGCACGAGTAGAAAACAAAGAGTTGTGGGCGATGATAGTCATACTGCTTACCACCAACGTATTATTTTATTCGGCGGTATTGTTGGATGAATCGGCCCGGACCAACCTTACATGACCACGTTCATGAGACCGGTTCCACCGGCAGACATGCAACTTGTTTTGCATAAAGGTGGCTGGCGGGTGTCTGTTCTCCAACTTTAGTTGAATCGAATTTGACTACAACCGGTCCTTGTTGAAGGTTAAAACAACAAACTTGATGAAACATCGTTGTGGTTTTGATGCGTAGGTAAGAACGGTTCTTACTAGATGTAACGCCCCGAGACCGACGCTCCAGAAGACTTCCATGTATTTCGTTGTCGCCGTGTGATTTATTTATTTGTTGCATTCATCATTGCATCATCCGCATTGCATCCGCATGTTTTCTCAAAACTCTTAGTTCGTTCGTAGTTGCCGCGTCTCTCCGTTGTCCGTTCCGAGACCAACCGGGTTTTTCGAGTCCCTCTTGTCTGGCCGCTTAATCTCTTTGCTTAGTGCTCAAACCCCTCGCTTGCTCGTCCGAAACTTCCCCGAACTCGATCCGGGCGGTCATGACCAGTGCGTCCGGATCATCCCCAAACATTCCTACGAGCAGAGCAGAGTAGCTTCGCTTGTCCCGCACGAGCGCCTTGACCCTGCCTCGCTCGCGTTGACCGCGCCTCCAGCGCGCCAGGCCGCTGCCCAGCAGCGCCCCAAGCCCTCTGGTGAGAAGCCCAGATCCAGTGCCCCGCCTTACACTAATGGGCCAGCCAGTTTCAGCCCGTGGACGTTTTTTTCCAGTTCTGGACGATTTGCTAATTATCCAGAGTTTTACTGTTTTACTGAAAAGTCCCTCTAGATCATGCATATAATAACTCCACAACCATGCATCATATTAAAATGTCTTAAATATGTAAAATGCTCAGAAATTTGTGTAGTTTAATAATATGCCGCTTTCATCCATGTTTAAAATGTTTAAATGTGCTGTTTGAATTAATTTGCATAAATAGCATGTTAAAATGAATTATTTCATAACTAATTAACCGTAGCTCCAAATTAAATGTTCTTTAGATGTAAATGGGGTAGAAAAATGCCTAGTTTAACATGGTGCACCTATCTTGCATGTTTAACGACAATAAAATATGCTTTAGGACAGAACAGCACCAAATCTAAAATATGGACATGAGGATTTCCAGAGTTGTTGTTTGTTGTTCCGGCCTCATTTAAACTTGCCTAAATAGTTAGTTTACTTATGCTTCACCTCTTGCCATGTTTAACAACATTTAATATTGTTGGGTACATAACCGAGAGAGAACTAAATGAGTCATGTGGTGTTTCGTCAATATGCAAGTCGTTGCATATTGAGCTCCACTTAATTTGTAGTGTTGTTTGTTGCACTTTGCCATGCCATGCTCATTAAATCGGACATGCATCATACTTGATTGTGCATCATGCCATGATTATGCTTGGTTGTTTACCATGTTGTTTGCTTCTTTCCGGTTTGCTTCTCTCGTTAGCTTCGGTTTCATTCCGGAGTTGTGAGGATTCGTTCGACTACGTCCGTTTGTCTTCTTCATGGGCTCGTTCTTCTTCCTTGCAGGATCTCAGGCAAGATGACCATACCCTCGAAATCACTTCTATCTTTGCTTGCTAGTTGTTCGCTCTATTGCTATGCCGCGCTACCTACCACTTGCTATATCATGCCTCCCATATTGCCATGTCAAGCCTCTAACCATCCTTTCCTAGCAAACCGTTGTTTGGCTAAGTTACCGCTTTTGCTCAGCCCTTCTTATAGCGTTGCTAGTTGCAGGTGAAGCTGAATTTTGTTCCATGTTGGAACATGGATATGTTGGGATATCACAATATCTCTTATTTAATTAATGCACCTATATACTTGGTAAAGGGTGGAAGGCTCGGCCTTATGCCTGGTGTTTTGTTCCACTCTTGCCGCCCTAGTTTCTGTCATACCGGTGTTATGTTCCTTGATTTTGTGTTCCTTACGCGGTTGGGTGTTATGGGAACCCCTTGACAGTTCGCTTTGAATAAAACTCCTCCAGCAAGGCCCAACCTTGGTTTTACATTTGCCTACCTAAGCCTTTTTCCCTTGGGTTTTCGTGAGCCCGAGGGTCATCTTTATTACCCCCCCGGGCCAGTGCTCCTCTGAGTGTTGGTCCGAACTAGAGTCCTTTGCAGCGCCTCCTCGGGAAAACTTGAGGTCTGGTTTTAGTTGTACGGAGTGCTCATCCGGTGTGCCTTGAGAACGAGATACGTGCGACTCCTATCGGGATTTGTCGGCACATCGGGCGGCTTTGCTGGTCTTGTTTTACCATTGTTGAAATGTCTTGTAACCGGGATTCCGAGACTGATCGGGTCTTCCCGGGAGAAGGAATATCCTTCGTTGACCATGAGAGCTTGTGATGGGCTAAGTTGGGACACCCCTGCAGGGTTTAAACTTTCGAGAGCCGTGCCCGCGGTTATGTGGCAGATGGGAATTTGTTAATGTCCGGTTGTAGAGAACTTGACATTTGACTTAATTAAAATGCATCAACCGCGTGTGTAGCCGTGATGGTCTCTTTTTGGCGGAGTCCGGGAAGTGAACACGGTCTTGTGTTATGTATGAACGTAAGTAGCTTCAGGATCACTTCTAGCTTCTTGACTGTCGGTGTCAAAACCGGCGGATCTCGGGTAGGGGGTCCCGAACTGTGCGTCTAGGATCGATGGTAACAGGAGATGGGGGACACGATGTTTACCCAGGTTCGGGCCCTCTCTA
Source organism: Aegilops tauschii subsp. strangulata (assembly GCF_002575655.3). Classification (NCBI taxonomy): domain Eukaryota; kingdom Viridiplantae; phylum Streptophyta; class Magnoliopsida; order Poales; family Poaceae; genus Aegilops; species Aegilops tauschii. The sequence goes on from NC_053035.3 coordinate 459,295,750, forward strand.
TGGAGGTAATACCCTACTTCCTGCTTGATTGATCTTGATGAATATGAGTGTTACAAGAGTTGATCTACCTCGAGATCATATGTTGTGGTCTAAGCCCTAGAGGTATGATGAGTAATGTCATAATGATCTAGCATATATCATCTATATATCGACTAGCCTGGCCTCGGCTTATGTAATGCACCAGAGGCCTAGGTTTACAGGAGTCCTAGCCGAATACGCCGGTGGAGAGGAGTCCTTGTCTTGATCACCAAGTCTTGTGGAATCTTCCTTGTACATGTCATCGGCAGTCCGAACTGGCCCATAAGTATTCGGCCCTGGGGTCCTCGGCCCAATCCAACTGATCGGGAGACGACGTGGTGAGTACCCCTAGTCCAGGACACCGTCAGTAGCCCCCTGAACCGGTCTTCAAGTTGGGGACGCTCCTCGATTCTTCCGAACTGTTCTTCATCTTCGGTCATCGGTCTTGAAAACTGGTTCAACAAATCCTCTCATCTTCAGTCATGAGGATCGCCGAAGTGAATCCGGAAAGTTTACACGTCGGGTATCCGAGGAGCCCTTTTAAGTTCTCAGCCTTTATCAATGCCTTGTTATATTTTACGCCACACCTCGGGTTTGAAGTGTTTCCCGTGCGGCGGTGTCTTCTCACATCCGAGCTCCAACGCCGGACTGTATTCGAGGTATCATTAACAACCGAGCACACACGCCGGACCGCTTCCGAGCTCCAACGCCGGATTGTATCCAAGCCCCCACGCCAGACTATGTCCAAGCTCCAACACCGGACCGTATCCGAGCTCCAACGCCGGACTATATCCGAGGTGTCATAGAACACCCCGGTTCAAAAAAGTTGAAGGAGTTTAGCCGAGCTTAATGCCGGAAATGCCCTCTATGGAGCCAACCATTCAAATCCGAGCTTTATGCCGGACTACCTCCAAGGTGGTGCACCACCTCGGGCTTGGGCTAATTGTCTACGGATTTTATTTCCGATGCGTGTAAATTTATTCGCTGTCAACATGTATAACTAGTAGCCCTCAAGGTGTGTGTCGGTCTAAAACCCGAGATGCACCTGAAGGAAAACATGAAACCGCTGATCCTAGTAGCCCCTGAGACTCAGGTCGATGCACGAAATCGGCCTGAGGATCAACTCCTAGCTCGGTAGCACACGTAGGAATAGAAACGCAGTGTAATATATTAGAGATAATAGTGATCGGCGAACGGGCCCTTGAGAGAGGGTCTTTGAAAAGTTGCCGTAATATATTTAGCTTGACGCCGGATAGGTCCAAATGGTACCTATTGTTATCCGAAGATACGTTTGCCCATAGTTCGGTCAAGCCGAACACTTGGCAGTTGGAATTTTCTGCATTGAAATAGGCAATGCAGTAGCCCCCGAGACACTGGTCGGGTGGCAACACCGGAGCAGGGGATCGATGTGTCCCTTTTAATATTTATAAATAATGAGCACGAAGCCCAGCAGCCCCCGAGCCTTATTATGGGCACAGGTGGCCGAATTAAGGATCGATATCCATTTGAATTTTTTTTTGCTTGTGTGTAACACAAACTTCTCGGAAAGAGAATGAATATCTCATAAAGGAGTTAGAGCTAACAAAAGCTGAGCTCGCCAAGGTAGGTCTCAAGGGGCTCAAAAGAAAGGAAACTAATGCCAATAAGGAACTATGGGAGCGTTATGTCAGCTGCTCGGGCGTCTCAAAGAGACTGTGCTATTGACTCTTTAAAAGATTGGCGGAGAAAAAATTGATTTTTGCTCACCATTTATGTGTAATGATTCTATGTACCCAAGTACTTTACATCATTAATGCACGGATCCACATTGTACAAAACTTTGTTGACCGACCATCGGCTTCAACCTCTTCGGCCAGTAGCCGAGGAGTGTTTTCCTACTTTATATAGCCGTGATAAGGGCGAAGATTTATGGAAAACAAGGCAATCTGGCCATACGGTTTTATAAACGAAGGTACGCAGAGAGATATGTTATATTACTTTTTAACGTAAGAAACATCTTCCAAAGAAAATAGTCCCGCTATCGGTTCCTTTCTTTGGGTTGTTATGCCGACCATGATCATGAAACCTCACCTCCGATCAATGCGGGAGGAAACTATTGAGGATTTACTTAGGGGAAAGTTCCCGAACTCTATGGTATTAATAAACCAAAATTTTCACTTCCGTCATTGTCGACCAATGTGATCCTTTAAGATTGCTAGCTTTCGGCTTCACCCAATCTGAGGTACTTACTCGGATGACCCGGTAGTAACAATCGCAGAGGTGCTCCCTTTACCACCTAGCCGAACAATCGGGAACGTAGGGGTAAGCACAGGAGCCAGGCAACCCAGCTTGGCCAAAATCTTAAGTCAAATTGATGCATATTTATGGCTTTATAACGATAATTACAGAAGGCAGCGCTTGTATAGTGAATACAAATACTGGTGATATATGTTTATTTTATGTATAATGATTGTATGTACTAAAGTACTTATATCATATCTGTGTTCGCCCGAACTTTAAACGCGTCTTAACCGACCGTCGGCTTCTCCCTCTTCGGTCAAGGGCCGAAGAGTGTTATGTACTCCACCTGTCGAGTATATTGGCAGTGTTTCCGATAACCAGGCAACCAGGCCATAAGGCTGTAACAGACAAAGCGCGCTTAGGGAACTTATGCTATATTACAGACGAAGTGTAAGAAGCATCTTCGAAGAAAATAGTACCCCCACCGATACCTTTCTTCGGTGCTCATTATTACTATGAGACTTGTGCAATAGATTTTTTGTACTCATGAGTTCCGTTGTGTGCCGACCATGATTGAAAACAATAAGAGCGCTAGCTTTCGGCTTCACCCAGTCTGAGGTCAGAGCTCGGATGACCCGGTCATGACAATCGCAGAGGTGCTCCCTTTACTCCCTAGGCGAACAATCGGGAGCGTAGGGGTAAGCACAGGAGCCAGGCAACCCAGCTTGCGGAACACTTAAGTCAATATGGTGCATATTGTGGCGTAATACACAAACAAGGAACGAAGCCGTACAAGTATAATCATATGCAAGAGGAAAAGCTTCATGAAGGAAGCCCCCAAGTAAACAGGGTATTTGAATTTGTGCGTCACAAACAAAGTTTTGACAAGGAAGTATGACGCTTGGTCGAACCGAGAAAAATTTAAAACCGAAAGTTTTTGAGCTTGAAAGCGACTTAGCTTGTTAATGTGTTTGGTATTGATGACGCGGTCCAAGCTTGATGCGGGACAAAGTTCCATCCCCAAGCCGGTCCCAAGGTGGCGGAGCGAAGAACTCGGCACTCCGAAGTGGTGGCATAGCACGGCCAAAGCGGGCCGGCAGAGTGACGCTGAAGCCCCTGGTGCGTGTTAATGAAGTGTTGATGAAACCTCCCGTCCAGCCGAGGATACAGCACTGCCCAACTCGATTCATTTACCTGTGCACAAAAAATAGTGCAAACCGGAGATAATGGTAATAATGATGAATAAAATTGTTGCATAATAAATAATTTATGCAAAGTCAGTAATAAAAGAAGTATGGCCTGTGCGCCGAACACTCGGTGAGGTAGAGCTCTCTCGGCGATGCCGAAGTCCCCGAGGCAACCGAACACGTCGGTATGGCAACACGACAAACAAGGTGATCACGCAAGCCGATTTATGCCAATTTGAGACAGCGGCGTTGGCTTGCCGAAGCGACCGCGTAACGCAGTCGAAGTCGATCACCTACACGCATAAAATAGTGCAGTCCAAAAAGAATAATATATATGAAATCCTTGCGTAATTGCTTTTCGCAAAAATAATTTATTTAAAGAGACGCGACCTGGCGCCGAAGTCAATGTTGATGCAGAGCATCGGCGTGACGCGATGAAGGCGTGGCAAAAGCCCGAATTCACAGGCCGGTCCGAGTTCCGAATTCGGTGTTTGCCGGACTATATACGGAAACTGATCGTACCACCCCGTGACCGTCGATAATGCGGCCGCCATTTGACAGGCCTGCGTAGAGATGATGGAACAAACCAGAGTAATAATTCTTTGGGGAGAATAAACCCAAACAAGCAAAAATTACTGGGATAAATAGCACCTGGTTTATTTATTGTAGCAATCCGAAGAAAGGTGACTCCCAAAATTGGGACTCGATCCGCACACCCATTGCCTGATGGGTGATAAAGCGCCGGCATGGCGATGCTGGCAAAGGTTGGCTTGCCGAGACAAAGCCCTCGGTCCAGCTAATCATGACGAAGCTGGTCGGCTGGTGACGCCAAAGTCACCGGAGTAGGTTGATGAAGAGATGATGAAGCCCCCGGTCTAGCCGAGGTGTTGGAGCAGCTCGACGAAGAGATGCCGGAGTCTACATGTCAGCCGATGTGTCGAAACAGGTCGGCGTGTTTGATGATGATTTGAAGAAGAGGGAGCATGGTGATGCCGACGCAGGTCAAGACTTGTGACGCGATCGCCGCTAGCTTGATGAAGCTACTGCGTGGCGATGCCGGTGTGCCCGCTTCGTGTAATCTGTGGGGCAGCGATGTTGATGATGATGATCGGCTTGCCGCACTCAATAAAGCTTGCCTTTGCGATGCCGCACTCTTGTTCGGCTTGCCGAGATGATGATCGAAGGAGTAGAGCTCGGCTCAATAAAGCGGCGACGTGTCTAGCGCAGGTCGGCAGCCGTGTAGCAATACTGCCGGACTGTTTTGACACCAGCGTGATGGTGAAGATTACCTTGGAGGAGGCTTAAAATTTGGTGGGTACGTGTTTAAAAACAACGCGCAATACCCTAGAAAAAAATTCCTTCAAAAGGGGTGTCCGATATCCCGTTCATGAAGAAACATGAACTTGGGCCGGATTCGTATTCACGCAGAAAAAGGATCCAAAAATCGTTGTGCTCATCGGAGGTTTCCCGGAGTTTGAACGGTCGGATCGAGCTGAAATTTTGAGGGGTGGTAGATATAGGAATTCCGCAGCCGATCAATGGTTGGATCTTCCAAAGGACGTCCAAGATAGATGCTGGACGCCACGCTCCAAACTCGTGCAGATTCTCGTCCAGATTCGAAACGGCTCCGGTATATCATAGATTGCCAGAGATTCCTCCATCGGAACTCGATGAAATTTTGCATGGTTGTTGTAGACTCAATTCCGCACAATCCCACCGAAGCAATCATCAAAGCGATACTCAAGGAGGCGGTGGCGGCGGATACGAGTTCGCTGTCCAGAAAAACAACACGGTCGCTCGAGGGCTATGTTGACGTTGAGCCCCCGAGCTCCATGGATGATTCCTCCATGATCTTGATAGAGATCAGAGTTGATGTTTGATGAAGGCCCTCATCCGAACATGGTGATCCGAACATGGGGCGCAGTTCTTGGTCGAACCAAGGTGACCAGTCGAGCTGGTGACGAAGATGGCGAAGTCGCAGTTGATCTGCAGGCGAGCCATCGATCTTTCGCCGAACACACAGCGGAACTCTCAATGAAAGCACCAATGTCGGTGTCAAAACCGGTGGATCTCGGGTAGGGGGTCCTGAACTGTGCGTCTAGGATCGATGGTAACGGGAGACGGGGGACACGATGTTTACCCAGGTTCGGGCCCTCTCTATGGAGGTAATACCCTACTTCCTGCTTGATTGATCTTGATGAATATGAGTGTTACAAGAGTTGATCTACCTCGAGATCATATGTTGTGGTCTAATCCCTAGAGGTATGATGAGTAATGTCATAATGATCTAGCATATATCATCTATATATCGACTAGTCTGGCCTCGGCTTATATAATGCACCAGAGGCCTAGGGTTACAGGAGTCTTAGCCGAATACGCCAGTGGAGAGGAGTCCTTGTCTTGATCACCAAGTCTTGTGGAATCTTCCTTGTACATGTCATCGGCAGTCCGAACTGGCCCATAAGTATTCGACCCTGGGGTCCTCGGCCCAATCCAACTGATCGGGAGACGACATGGTGAGTACCCCTAGTCCCGGACACCGTCATCGACCGTTGCGTTGCTTCTCTTCTCACTCTTATTTGCGTATGTTAGCCACCATATTTGCTTAGTGTTTGCTGCAGCTCCACCTCATCACCCCTTTCCTGCCCATAAGCTTAAAAAGTCTTGATCTCGCGGGCGTGAGATTGCTGAGTCCTCGTGACTCACAGATTCTACCAAAACAGTTGCAGGTGCCGATGATACCAGTGCAGGCGACGCAACCGAGCTCAAGTGGGAGTTCGACGAGGAACTTGGTCGTTACTATGTTTCGTTTCCTGATGATCAGTAGTGGAGCCCAGTTGGGATGATCGGGGATATAGCATTTGGGGTTATCTTCTTTTCATTTGGATTTGACCGTAGTCGGTCTATGTGTGTATTTTGAATGATGTATGAATTTATTAATGTATTGTGTGAAGTGGCGATTGTAATCCAACTCTCTTTATCCCATTCTTGTTCATTACATGGGATTGTGTGAAGATGACCCTTCTTGCGACAAAACCTACAATGCGGTTATGCCTCTAAGTCGTGCCTCGACACGTGAGAGATATAGCCGCATCGTGGGCGTTACACTAGAAGCCCGTAGCAGCCATGTAAAACGTGCAACAACAATGTAGAGGACGTCTAACTTGTTTTTGCAGGGCATGTTGTGATGTGATATGGTCAAGACATGATGTGATATTCGTTGTTGCATGAGATGATCATGTTTTGTAGAAGTTATCGACAACTGGCAGGAGCCTTATGGTTGTCGCTTTATTGTATGAAATGCAATCGCCATGTAATTGCTTTACTTTATCACTACGCGTTAGCGATAGTTGTAGAAGCAATAGTTGGCGAGACGACAACGATGCTACGATGGAGATCAAGGTGTCAAGCCGGTGATGATGGAGGTCATGACGGTGCTTTGGAGATGGAGATCAAAGGCACAAGATGATGATGGCCATATCATGCCACATATTTTGATTGCTTGTGATGTCTATCTTTTATGCATCTTATTTTGCTTAGTACAGCGGTAGCATTATAAGATGATCCCTCACTAAAAATTTCAAGGTATAAGTTTTCTCCCTGAAGTATGCACCGGTGCGACAGTTCATCGTGCCGAGACACCACGTGATGATCGGGTGTGATAAGCTCTACGCTCACATACAATGGGTGGAAGACAGTTTTGCACGTGTGGAATACTCGGGTTAAACTTGACGAGCCTAGCATGTACAGACATGGCCTAAGAACACTGAGACCGAAAGGTCGAACGTGAATCATATAGTAGATATGATCAACATAGAGATGTTCACCATTGAAAACTACTCCATCTCACGTGATGATTGGACATGGTTTAGTTGATATGGATCACGTGGTCATTTAGATGACTCGAGGGATGTCTATCTAAGTGGGAGTTCTTAAGTAATATGATTAACTGAACTTAATTTATCATGAACTTAGTCCTGATAGTTTTTGCATATCTATGTTGTAGATCAATGGCCTGTGCTACCGTACCCTTGAATTTTAATGCGTTCATAGAGAAAGCTAAGTTGAAAGATGATGGTAGCAACTACACGGACTGGGTCCATAACTTGAGGATTATCCTCATTTCTGCATAGAAGAATTATGTCCTTGATGCACCGCTAGGTGAAAGGCCTGCTGAGGGAGTCCTGGACTAAGGGGTCCTCGGGCGTCCGGCCTGTTAGCCATGGGCCGGACTGATGGGCTGTGAAGAACACGAAGACCGAAGACTGCACCCGTGTCCGGATAGGGCTCACATTGGCGTGGAAGGCAAGCTGGGCGATCAAACATGTAGATTCCTTTCTTTGTAACCGACCTTGTGTAACACTAGATTCTCCCGGTGTCTATATAAACCGGAGGACTTAGTCCGGAAGGGATATATTCATTACCATAGTCATACAGGCTAGGCTTTTAGGTTTTAGCCATTACGATCTCGTGGTAGATCAAATCTTGTAATACTCATATTCATCAAGATCAATCAAGCAGGAAGTAGGGTATTACCTCCATAGAGAGGGCCCGAACCTGGGTAAACATCGTGTCCCCTGTCTCCTGTTACCATCGACCTTAGACGCACAGTTCGGGCCCCCCTACCCGAGATCCGCCGGTTTTGACACCGACATTGGTGCTTTCATTGAGAGTTCCACTGTGCCGTCCCCAAAAGGTTTGATGGCCCCTTCAATCGTCAACAACGATGCTGTCCAAGAAGAAACCTTCCTCCCCGGACAGATCTTCGTATTCGGCGGCTTCGCACTGCGGGCCAACTCGTTTGGCCATCTGGAGCAGATCGATAGCTATGCCCTTGGCCATTAGGTCAGGTTTGGGAGCTTGAACTACGTCGCGGACATCCGTGGAGATTTGATCTTCGCCGGATTTGAGACCGCGACAACCGCTCCTAGTCACCTCGATGAACATGACCTAAATCTGTGATCGGACCGCATCCAGGAGATTGCTCCTGTAATTGCTCTGGCCTTAGATCCAGAGCATACTGTGCCATCCAAGGACGTGAGGCTAAACCCCACCACGGAGGTCGCCGATTCCGCGACGTTGGAGCCACACATAGTCTTAACATCACACGATATCTGTGTCACCGGAATTCCGGACTCGTCTCCGGCTATGAGTTCCGAACCATGTGAGTCCGCGGACGCCGAGCTTGATCGATTATCGATCTTCAAATCCAGCGCCGCAGACATCTTCCAGCATTCACCCTTGGGCGATGTGCTAAATTCATTAAGAAATCTATCCTTGGTGGGGGACTCACAGCCGAATTATGTCCGGTTTGAACTGGAGGCTGATGATGGGGGGAGAATTTCGCTCCCCACCCGCCACCCACTTCATAGCCACTGTCGAGGACTTAACTGACACACTTGACTATGAATCCAAAGACATCGACGGTATGGAGGACGATGCCGGAGAAGAGGAGGCCCAAAACCCACCATTCACTGGACGATGGACGGCCACCTCCTCATACGACGTCACATGGTGGATGCACCAAAAGATAATAGCGACGAGAAGGAGAACCCAACGAAGGATCACCCTCCTAAAACACAACCTAAGCGCCGTCGTCAGTGGCGCTGCTCCAAATCGCGTCGCAGTGAAGACATCAACACCGACACAGGAGATGATAACACTCCGGATGGTGCCGAAGACACGGAAGACCCCGACGAACAAACCGCCGAACAAGACAATCGGGAAGATGGGCGAGTCAACCCCGATGAACAGGCCATAGAAGAAGACTCGGAGGACGGTAGTTATCATCCGCCCTCCGAGGAGGAGGTGAGCCTCGACAACGAAGATTTCATCGTGCCTGAGGAACCGCTTGAGCAGGAGCGCTTTAAGTTTCAACTAATAGCCACTGCGAGGAGCCTGAAAAAGAAGCAGCAACAGCTTCAAGCTGATCAAGACCTGCTCAATGACAGATGGACCGACGTCCTGGCAGCCGAGGAATACAACCTTAAGCGCCCAGCTAAAAGTTACCCGAAGCGCAAATTGCTACCTCAGTTCGATGACGAGGTGGCAGCACCCGCACCAGCATCACACAATGCGGCGGACCGACCACCGCGTGGTCGGGATAAAACGGCAACTCGAGCCGAAAACCTGACTGCCCCACCTCGTCATAAAGGCAGGGATAAGACAGCTCGGGGTTATACATATGACCTTCGTCAAGACCTGGACAGTAGAGCAGGACATACAAGATCAATCTACGTATCGCGAGGACGTGCCCTAACACAGAAGGACGGCTATCTATTCGGACGCGACAAACCTAGTCACGCCCGGGCGGAAAACCGCAGACGGACTCCATCGGAGCTACGTCGCGATGCGGCCCGATAGAGAGGTGCCGCACACCCTCTTTGCTTCACTAACGAAGTAATGGATCATGAATTCCCAGAAGGGTTCAAACCCGTAAACATCGAATCATACGATGGAACAACCGATCCCACGGTATGGATCAAGGATTTTATTCTCCACATCCACATGGGCCGCGGGGATTATCTTCACGCCATCAAATACCTCCCACTAAAACTCAAAGGGCCAGCTTGGCACTGGCTAAACAGTCTTCCCAAAAATTCTATTGGCAGTTGGGAGGACTTGGAAGAAGCTTTCCTTGACAACTTCCAAGGTACATATGTTCGGCCACCAGATGCCGATGACTTGAGTCACATAGTCCAACAGCCTGGAGAGTCAGCCAGGAAATTCTGGACTAGGTTCCTAACTAAAAAGAACCAGATCGTCGACTGTCTGGATGCCGAAGCCCTAGCGGCCTTTAAACATAGCATCCGCGACGAATGGCCCACCCGCCATCTTGGCCAGGAAAAGCCGAAATCCATGGCAGCTCTCACGGCACTCATGACCCGCTTCTGTGCGGGTGAGGATAGTTGGTTGGCCCGTAGAAAAAACACGAAAAGTGAAATAGGCACCTCCGAGGGCAAAAATAGCAACGGCAAGCTCCGACACGGCAGACACAAACGCCGAAACAATGGCGACAACACCGATGACACAACAGTCAACGCCGGGTTCAGTGGCTCCAAGTCCGGCCAGCGGAAGAAGCCATATAAAAGAAACAATCAAGGACCATCTAGCTTGGACCGCATACTTGATCGTCCATGCCAAATCCACGGCACCCCGGATAAACCTGCCAACCATACCAACAGAGATTGCTGGGTTTTTAAGCAGGCCGGCAAGTTAAATGCCGAAAACAAGGAGAAGGGATCGCAAAGCGAGGACGATGATGAGGAGCCCAGGCAGCCGAACACAGGGGGACAAAAGAAGTTCCCCCCTCAGGTCAAAACGGTGAACATGATATACGCCACACACATTCCTAAGAGGGAGCGCAAGCGCACGCTTAGGGACGTCTATGCGATAGAGCCAGTCGCCCCAAAATTTAACCCATGGTCGTCATGCCCGATCACCTTTGATCGCCGGGATCATCCGACCAGTATCCTTCATGGTGGTTCAGCCACAATGGTCCTCGACCCAATCATTGATGGATTCCACCTAACAAGAGTCCTCATGGACGGTGGCAGCAGCCTCAATCTGCTCTATCAGGATACAATGCGCAAAATGGGTATCGACCCATCATGGATCAAGCTCACAAAAACAACCTTTAAAGGAGTCATGCCAGGTGTAGAGGCTCGCTGTACGGGCTCAATTACGCTAGAGGTTGTCTTCGGATTCCCGGACAACTTCAGAAGCGAGGAGTTAATCTTTGACATCGTCCCTTTTCGCAGCGGCTATCACGCACTGCTCGGACGAACCGCTTTTTCCCGATTCAATGCGGTGCCTCATTATGCCTACCTCAAGCTCAAGATGCCTGGGCCACGTAGCGACATAACAGTTAATGGCAATACGGAACGTTCCCTGCATACCGAGGAACACACCGCTGCCTTAGCAGCAGAAGTACAGAGCGACCTTTTTAAGCAGAACCTTAATTCGGCGGCCAAGCTCCCGGACACGGTCAAAAGGGTCCGGACCATTCTGCGGCATGACAGCTCAGCTCGTCAAGAGCTCGGCTAGCAATCCGGCCTTTGTCCCAGCCCCAATCAAGTGACGGCATTCGTACCACGCGTACATAACTACGCACTCAAAATACCATGGGCATAGACGGAGGCATACCTACCTTGTGATCCATAGTACGGCTCGACAGCTCCTGGACACATATACTTTCACTGTTTATCTTTCCCTTTTCAGGTCTCTTTTCCACAGTTTTTTCCTGAGGGCTTGATCACTGGTCCTGTCAAAGGATAAACACACCAGGCTGGCAAGAAGCACAAGCGTACAGGGGAACTCCTAGGTGCTTTCTCTAACGATCGCTCTACCTGTTTTTAGGACCCACACGCAGCTCTCCCTTGGTCGTGGCATGTCAAATTGCCCATTGCTTATCGCACTATTTGTATCAATGCGCTTTGACGTATTAGTAAAATTGCAATGAAAACAGTTCGCGGCCCAAATTCCGCAGCCCTAGCTCATTACCTTCGCTCCTTTCCTGTTTTCCTTTATTTTCTGTTAATTACCTTATCAAGTAACACCCGTGCACTTTGGTACATTTCATATTCGCCAGGGGCTTTATAGCGGCCCGCAATACGACAATAAAGTCTGAACACTTTTTACACTATAGTTCGGCACCCCGAATTTAGCACTATATGCATTGGCTCCGAATCATGTCTTTGGTCAATAGTTGGGTTGCTCGGCTCCTGTGCTTACTACCTTACGTTCCGCTATATCAGCTAGGGTAGTAAAGGGAGAACTACTGCGATCGTGCCCTGGTTCATCCGGATGAGCACCTAAGTAGAGAAAGCCAAAAACTGACTGTCATGATACGGCGAGAGCCGGTCAGCTCTTCGGAGGTCTCAAATCGTTAGAGGTTTTTTTCCGCATCACACGATGAATCGGTTCTTATCCGATCAGGTGTTTACAGAATCTCCCCAGTTCGGACTTCCGAATACTAGGGGCTGCGCCTAAAATTTTATCGTCAAACTCCTATGGCTAAGTGAGGGTGATAAAGCATTATAGTCCGATTGCCTTGTTCGTTGCGCTAAACACCTCCTTCAAGGACCAAATATTTGGATCAAGAGTGTTTAGATTTTATCCCGAACACCCCCGTATTACCTACGTGGGGGCTGAAGCCGACGACTGGCCAACTCTCAGATTTAATAAAAACGGCTGCACAAGAGGTAAAAATCTAACACAAAGCCTTATGTTACATAAATTGTCTTTGTTTCATAATACAGGGCGAGACAAAATACGAATGTATTCATTCAAAGATCACGTCTTTCGCACACTGCTCCGCAACAATGCGGGACCCCTCCAGGACGTCTCCAAAATATCGATCGGGTGTGCGGTGCTCCTTGCCCTTGGACGACCCTTCGGTCGCTAGCTTGACGGCGTCCATCTTCGCCCACCACACCTTGACATAGGAGAAGGCCAGGCGCGCGCCCTCAATGCAGACGGACCGCTTGATGGCGTCCAGCCGAGGACATGCATCCACCAGCTGCTTCACGAGGCCGAAGTAAATGCTGGGTATAGCTTCTGCTGGCCACAACCGGATTATTAAATCCTTCATGGCCAGTTCGGCCACCCTGTGCAGCTCGACCAACTGTTTTAGCTGATCGATGAAGGGCACTGGATGTTCTGGCGCAAGATATTGCGACCAGAACAGCTTCTCCGTGGAGCTCCCTTCTTCGGCTCGGAAGAACTCCGCGGCGTCGGACAAACTACGTGGCAGATCAGCAGAAGCCCCTAGAGAACTCCGAATCCGGGTTAGTAAAAGATACTTCCTCCTTACACATTTGCTTTGCATACTGAATGCCTTACCCGCCGTGATTTTCCTGGCCTCCTGGATCGCCTGGAGGGCGCCCTGGGCCTCACTCCGGGCCGTCTCCGCACTTTGATGAGCCTTGGCGAGTTCGGTCTCTTGAGCCGATGCATCGCGCTCCAAGGTCTCGCACTTACTCACCGCATCCTGGAGCTCCTGTCGGACCTCGTTGACCCGGGCCTTGAGCTTTTTACGGGCGGCCTGCTCCTTGACAGCCTTTCCCTTGGCTTCTGCCAGGGCCTTTCTCAGGGCCTCAACCTCGGTCGTCGTTTCTATACATATCATGACACTTCGGTCAATGCATATCATTTTTCCTTTTTCGAACATATAACAGGTTATTACATACCTTGTTTTTCTTGGAGCTGCCTCCTCACCTGGCCGAGCTCCTCCTCGGCCTGCTCCAGTCTCTGCTTCAGTTCGGAGACTTCGGCAGTATGCGAGGCTGCGGCCAACAACGACGCCTCCGTATTCATTTTAGACAAATTTAGTTAGTTTCCTGCCATAAGGGATTGATCCTCTGTCCGGCTTTTTCTTTCCGAACACCGGACAGTGTCTCAGGGGCTACTGTCTATATTGGGATTTTCTCTTTTCGCGTCGCTTACCTCAAAACCTGTCAGCAGGCTGCTGTAGGCTTCGGTTAGTCCGCTCTTGGCGGACTGAACCCTTTCAATTACCGTGCCCATAAGAACATGGTGCTCATCCACAATGGAAGCGCCTCGCAGCGCTTCCAGCAGATTATCCGGTGCCCCTGGTTGGACAGGGGTCACCGGCGGAATATGCATACCCCTTCTTTCGAAGGAGGTTGCGCGCCGGATTCCGGAGCCGTATCGGTCTCCGGAATCGAATCCGGCTGAGGGCCGAACTGAATACGGCCCTCATCGCCAGTCTCCATGGGGATCGGCTCTCCTTGGTATCCGGCGACGGAGGCTTCGCCTCCTGGTGCCTCCTGAGCCTCTCCCCGGCCTGGGAAAGTCCTTCGGGACAGCACCTCTGCGTCGTCCTTGGCCTTGGGGGAGTGAGCGCTCGGCGGTGACTCGCTGGCCACCACCTTTGAATCCAACAAACCTCGTGACGAGGATCGCTGGGAGCTGTCGTGGGCCGGACTGCAATAGCATAACTAATCATGTCAATACAATGAAGAGGAGGAGCTAGATTTATGAGCATATATGAGTCCTAGCACTTACGATGCAGCCCGAGGCTTAGTACGGGAGCGTCGCTCCGGACTGCTGTCGACATCCCACATGGAGTTATCCGCGAGCCGACGTCTCTGCCTCCAGGTTCATGGGGGCCGCCCTCTTCTTCTTTCCCTCATCAGGGGGAGGGTTCTTCTCCTCCTCCTCCTCCTCGTTGTTTTCGTCCTCGGCGGCGGAGGAAAGGGTCACTTCGTCTTTGGACGTCATGTCCGAAGCACCCTTGCGACGGGGCCACCTTTGGCCCCCTTGGCCTTCTTCTTGGCCTTCTTTTCCGGCGGCCTATAGGGCGCCGGAACCAGCGTCTTCGCCAGGAGCAGGATGAATGGCTCTTTGGGCAGCGGAGCCGAACTATGGATCCGCTTCGCTCTCTCCGTCCACGCCTGAAAAAAATACAGCTAGGGTTAGGCATCCTCCTTGAACAAACAAGTGGAAGGTACGCTTTAGAGAACTTACCCATTGGCGGGATGGGTGTGATCGTGCCCACGGTCCGAATCTATGACCGGCAGCTTTTCGTTGCCCTTGAAGAGCAACTTCCAGGCATATTCGTGAGTAGTTCCGAAGAGCCCTCCCAGGGTCTGGTGCTTCTTCGGATCGAATTCCCATAAAGGGAAGCTTCGGCGTTGGCAGGGGAGAATCCGGCGAACCAGCATCACCTGGATCACGTTGACGAGCTTGATGTTTTTATCCACCATGCTCTAAATGCGCGTTTGCAGCGCTATCAGCTCGTCTGACGCAGACCAGTTGGGGCCCTTCTCCGTCCATGAGGTGAGCCACATTGGAGCTCCGGCCTTGAATTCGGGAGCCGCCGCCCAAGTGGCGCCGCGTGGCACTGTGATGTAGAACCACTACTTCTGCCACTCCTTGACAATCTCCACAAAGGTGCCTATGGGCCAAGTGACGTTGGGCATCTTGCTCACTGAGGGAGTCCTGGACTAAGGGGTCCTCGGGCGTCCGACCTGTTATCCATGGGCCGGACTGATGGGCTGTGAAGACATGAAGGCCGAAGACTGTACCCGTGTCCGGATTGGACTCTCCTTGGCGTGGAAGGCAAGCTTGGCGACCAACGATGAAGATTCCATCTATGTAACCGACTCTATGTAACCCTAGATCCCCCCGGTGTCTATATAAACCGGAGGGTGTAGTCCGGAAAGGATATACTCATTACCATAGTCATACAGGCTAGACTTCTAGGGTTTAGCCATTATGATCTCGTGGTAGATCAACTCTTGTAATACTCATATTCATCAAGATCAATCAAGTAGGAAGTAGGGTATTACCTCCATAGAGAGGGCCCGAACCTGGGTAGACATTGTGTCCCCTGTCTCCTGCAACCATCGACCTTAGACGCACAGTTCGGGACCCCCTACCCGAGATTCGCCGGTTTTGACACCGACATTGGTGCTTTCATTGAGAGTTCCATTGTGCCGTCGATGAAAGGTTCGATGGCCCCTTCGATCGTCTATAGTGACACTGTCCAAGGAGAAACCTTCCTCCCCGGACAGATTTTCGTATTCAGCGGCTTCATACTGCGGGCCAACTCGCTTGGCCACCTGGAGCAGATCGATAGCTACGCCCCTGGCCACCAGGTCAGATTTGGAAGCTTGAACTACGTTGCGGATATCTATGGAGACTTGATCTTCAATGGATTTGAGACCGCGGCGATCGCTCCCTCTCGCTCCGATGAACACAACTTAAATCTGTCATCGGACCATATTCAGGAGATGGTTCCTATAACTGCTACGGCCTTAGATCCGGAGTAGATTGCGCCATCCGAAACCATAGAATCCGCGGTGTTGGAGCCGTGCACGGACTCCACACCTTGCAATGTCCGCGTCAACGAAATTCCGGACTCGTCTCCGGCTATAAGTTCCGAACCACGCACGCCTACGGACACAGAGCTGGATCGGTTATCGATCTTCAAGTTCGGCGCCGCAGATATCTTCCAACACTCGCCCTTGGTCGACGTTCTAAATTCATTAAAAAACCTGTCCTTCGCGGGGGACTCACAGCCGAACTATGTCCGGTTCGAGCTAGAGGCTGATAATGGAGAATTTCGCTTCCCACCTGCCACCCACTTCATAGCCACTGTCGAGGACTTAACCAACATGCTTGATTATGGCTCCGAAGACATCGACGGTATAGATGACGATGCCGATAAGGAGCAACGCCAAGACCCGCCATTCACGGGACGTGGAACAGTCACCTCTTCGTACGACGTGTACATGGTTGATACACCTAAAAAAGCTCGATGATGACAAAGAAGACCAAGTTGAGAATAAACCTCCTGAGACATAGTCTAAGTACCGGCGCCCTAAACACCGCTCTAAGTCACATTGCAGCAACGCTGGCACCGGAGAAAATAGTACCCCGGACGACGCCGAAAACAATGAAGACCCTGTTGGAGCAAGATCCGAACAGGAGGAATAGGAAAACGGGCAAGCCAACCCCGATGAACAGGCCCTGCCCAGTGACAATTCGAAGGACGACAACTACCTTCTGCTCACCGAAGATGAGGTAAGCCTCGGCGACGAAGACTTCATCGTACCTAAAGAGCCCCTCGAGCAGGAGCGCTTCAAGCGCAAGCTAATAGCTACTGCAAGGAGCCTGAAAAAGAAGCAGCAGCAGCTTCAAGCTGACCTAGACCTACTCAACGATAGATGGACCGAAGTCCTGGCCGCCGAAGAATATGGCCTTAGTGGCCTAGCCAAGAGCTACCCAAAACATAGATGGCTACATCAGTTTGATGACGAGGCGTTGGAGCTCGTACCATCATCACACAATGCGGCAGGTCGTCACAACTTTGTCCGAATAAAGAGGCAACTCAAGCCGAACACCAGACCGCCCCACCTCGCTGTAAAGGCAAGAATAACGCAGCTCACGGTTGTCCAGACGACTTTCAGCAGGACTTGGACAGTAGCAAGACATGCAAGATCGATCTGCGGATCGCGAGGGCATGCCTCGACACACGACGATGGCTACCTATTCGGACGTGACAAACTTAGCCACGCCCGAGACGAAAACCGCAAAATGGACTCCTTCAGAGTTACGTCGCAGTGTGGCCCAACATAGAGGCGCCGCACACCCGCTTTGCTTCACTGATGAAGTAATGGATCATGAATTCCCCGAAGGATTCAAACCCGCCAATATTGAATCATACGACGGAACAACCAATCCCGCGGTATGGATAGAAGATTTTATCCTCCACATCCATATGGCCCGTGGAGACGACCTCCACGCCATTAAATATCCCCCACTAAAGCTAAAAGGGCCAGCTCGGCACTGGTTAAATAGCCTGCCTGAAAATTCCATAGGCAGCTGGGAAGACTTGGAAGAAGCCTTCCTTGACAACTTCCAAGGAAGATATGTCCGTTCACCGGATGCCGATGACCTAAGTCATATTGTCCAGCAGCACGGAGAGTCAGCCAGGAAGCTCTGGACTCGGTTCTTAGTCAAAAAGAACCAAATCGTCAACTGTCCGAACGCGGAAGCCCTTGCGGCCTTCAGACACAGCGTCCGGGACGAATGGCTTGCACGCCACCTCAGTCAAGAAGGACCTAAATCCATGACAGCCCTTACTGCTCTAATGACTCGCTTTTACGCGGGAGAAGATAGCTGGCTCGCTCGTTGGAGCAACAGCGCCAGCGACCCGGGCACTTCCGAAATACGAGACGACAACGGCAAGCCACGGCGAAGCAAACACAACAGTCGCAATGATAGTGAAAGATCACGCGACACAGCGGTCAATGCCGGATTCAGCAATCCCAAGCCCGGTCAATGGAAGAAGCCATTCAAGGCGAACCGAGACGAACCATCCAACCTAGACAGGATATTGGACCGACCCTGCCAGATTCACGGCCACCCCGACAAACCAGCTAATCATACCAACAGAAACTGCTGGGTCTTTAAGCAAGCCGGCAAGCTCAACGCCAAACACAAGGGGAGGAGGCCGCCAGGCGACAGGGACGACGGAGAGGTTCACCAACGAAATACCGGGGGGCATAAACAATTTCCACCCGAGGATCGACTACTCCCGGAGCGAAAATAGCAGTCCGGCTTCCGCCGCTCACCTCGTACACCTGTAAAACCTGTACCGCGCATACATCACTACGCACTCATGATACCATGGGCATTGGCGGAAGCACACTATGGACGAGCCTGCAAGCATTCCCGTAACATTTTTTAATCTATTTTATTTTTATTCATTCCTTCACTATCTCTTAAAAACAGGTGACGAACAGGACAAACACCTAAAACTGACTCTATCGGAGTCCGGACCTGTACACTCACCTAAGGGGCTACCTCCATCAAGGATTCCCCTCGTCGAGGACAGGCGGCGCAGGCGTGCGACAGGAGGTACAAAATAACTTTTTTGTAGACGCACTCTTTATTTCGAGCCTGTACTATGCCTCTTCCTCCGCCTTCGACCCTGAGCATGTCAAATAGGCGGGGTTGTGGTCTTTATATATATATATAAAGTAATCACTGGAATATCACTCAGGTCCCAGTAAAAAGTATCTGAATTAATCATCCATGTTGTCTCGCCAATGAATATGGCCCCCATGGTTGTTTCACAGATATACCTTGGCATAACCCGCCAGGGGCTCGGTATGGGAAAAATGAGTTGCCAACAAAAGTCCGAACAGCTCTATAGCATACTTCGGCGTCGCAAGTTTGGCCTTATATGCATCAGCTCCAAATCATTGTCTTGGGTCAATACTTGGGTTGCCCGTCTCCTCTGCTTGCTACCCTGCGCTCCGCTCCATCGGCTAGGGTAGTAAAGGGAGAACTGCTACGATTGTGCTTCCGCTTCATCCGGTGAAGTACCTCAGTAGAGAAAGCCGAAAACTGACTGTCATGATCCGGCGAGAGCTGGTCAACCACTTGATGACTTATTGGAATCTTTAGCGATTCTCTGTGTCACACGAGGGATCTTTTCCAGATCAAATATGTAAGGCACCATATTATAATACGCCGCATACATACTCATTACCATAGTCATACAGGCTAGACTTCTAGGGTTTAGCCATTATGATCTCGTGGTAGATCAACTCTTGTAATACTCATATTCATCAAGATCAATCAAGCAGGAAGTAGGGTATTACCTCCATAGAGAGGGCCCGAACCTGGGTAAACATTGTGTCCCCTGTCTCCTACAACCATCGACCTTAGACGCACAGTTCGGGACCCCCTACCCGAGATCCGCCGGTTTTGTCACCGACACTCACCATGGCACCTCTGCACTCCGCGTGCTGTCCATCCACCACCTTCGTCTTCACGTTGAAGACCTTTAGCCATAGGCCGAAGTGGGGCTGGATGCGAAGGAAGGCCTCGCACACGACAATGAATGCCGAGATGTTGAGGAAGGAGTTCGGGGCTAGATCGTGGAAATCTAGCCCGTAATAGTACATCAGCCTGCGGACAAAAGGGTGAAGTGGAAACCCCAATCCGCGGATGAAGTGAGGGAGGAACACTACCCTCTCACTAGGCTTTGGAGTGGGGATGACTTGCCCCTTGGTGGGCAGACGGTGGGCGATTCCTTTCGCCAGGTACCCCACCGCCCGGAGCTGGGTGATGTCCTTCTCCTTGACGGAGGAGACCATCCACTTGCCTTGGCCTCCGGATCCGGACATGATTGAGTGCTTCCTAGAGATGGAGAAGATGGGAACTTGGGTGCTGGAGCTCGAGAATGGAAGGATAGAGAGGAAGAGAAGGCGTGGGTGAAGGAGGGGAATCATTATCTCCTTATAAAGGCTGTGAATATTGAATGCCTCCCCACTCGCCTTAAAACTCGCCCATTCCCAAGGATTGTGTAAACAACACGGTTGGGTTACCCACACTCGTATTGATGAGAATACCACAATAAGGGGACACGATCTCTGCTTTAACAAGACGTGCCAATGGCAACCGCGTCTCGAAACGTGGAGGGGCAGACGAAAAACGGTTCGAAATTATGACCGGGCAGACGTGATGTCATGTTACAAAAAGTTGTCAGCGGATTGGACTCATGGAATATTATATTCTCTCTGCGGTTGTGTGTGGTGTGTGTGTTATAGGTCCGGACACGTTCAATACGTCCGAAGACTATCTTGGAGTTCGGAAGGAGGAACCCGCCTTGCAATGCTGAAGATAGATCTACGCGCCGGATACCTTGTCATTGAAGCCAGGTTCAGGGGCTACTGAGGGAGTCCTGGACTAAGGGTCCTCGGGCGTCCGGCCTGTTAGCCATGGGCCGGATTGATGGGCTGTCAAGAACACGAAGACCGAAGACTGCACCCGTGTCCGGATAGGGCTCACCTTGGCGTGGAAGGCAAGCTGGGCGATCAAACATGTAGATTCCTTTCTTTGTAACCAACCCTGTGTAACCCTAGATCCTCCCAGTGTCTATATAAACCGGAGGACTTAGTATAGAGGGGATATATTCATTACCATAGTCATACATGCTACGCTTTTAGGGTTTAGCCATTACGATCTCGTGGTAGATCAACTCTTGTAATACTCATATTCATCAAGATCAATCAAGCAGGAAGTAGGGTATTACCTCGATAGAGAGGGCCCGAACCTGGGTAAACATCGTGTCCCCTGTCTCCTGTTACCATCGACCTTAGACGCACAGTTCGGGACCCCCTACCCGAGATCCGCCGGTTTTGACACCGACACCTACTGCAGGAGCAGATGCTGATGTTATGAACGTCTGGCAAGCTCGATATGATGACTACTCGATAATTTAGTGTGCCATGCTCTACGGCTTAGAATCGGGACTTCAAAGATGTTTTGAACGTCATGGACCATATGAGATGTTCCAGGAGTTGAAGTTAATATTTTAAGCAAATGCCCGAGTTGAGAGATATGAAGTCTCCAACAAGTTCTATAGCTGCAAGATGGAGGAGAACCGTTCTGTCAGTGAACGCATACTCAGAATGTCTGGGTACCATAACCACTCGACTCAGCTGGGAGATAATCTTCCATATGATAGTTTTACTGACAGTTCAATCACTGCCACGAAGCTACAAAGGCTTCATGATGAACTATAATATGCAAGGGATGGATACGGCAATTTCCGAGCTCTTCGCTATGCTCAAAGTTGCGGAGGTAGAAATCAAGAAGGAGCATCAAGTGTTGATGGTTAACAAGACCACTAGTTTCAAGAAAAAAGGGCAAAGGAAAGAAGGGGAACTTGAAGAAGAATGGCAAGCAAGTTGCCACTCCCGGGAAGAAGCCCAAGTCTGGACCTAAGCCTGAAACTGAGTGCTTCTACTGCAAAGGGACTGGGCACTGGAAGCGGAACTACCCCAAGTATTTGGCGGACAAGAAGGATGGCAAAGTGAACAAAGGTATATTTGATATACATGTTATTGATGTGTACCTTACTAATGCTCGTAGTAGCGCCTGGGTATTTGATACTAGTTCTGTTGCTCATATTTGCAACTCGAAACAGGGGCTATGGATTAAACGAAGATTGGCTAAGGACGAGGTGACGATGCGCGTCGGGAATGGTTCCAAGGTCGATGTGATCACGGTGGGCACGCTACCTCTACATCTACCTTCGGGATTAGTTTTTGACCTGAATAATTGTTATTTGGTGCCAGCGTTGAGCATGAACATTATATCTGGATCTTGTTTGATGCGAGACGGTTATTCATTTAAATCAGAGAATAATGGTTGTTCTATTTATATGAGTAATATCTTTTATGGTGATGCACCCTTGAAGAGTGGTCTATTTTTGTTGAATCTCGATCATGGTGATACACATATTCATAATATTGATGCCAAAAGATGCAAAGGTTATAATGATAGTGCAACATATTTGTGGCACTACCGTTTA
Source organism: Aegilops tauschii subsp. strangulata (assembly GCF_002575655.3). Classification (NCBI taxonomy): domain Eukaryota; kingdom Viridiplantae; phylum Streptophyta; class Magnoliopsida; order Poales; family Poaceae; genus Aegilops; species Aegilops tauschii. The sequence goes on from NC_053035.3 coordinate 459,318,034, forward strand.
GGTCATATTGGTGTAAAGCGCATGAATAAACTCCATGCGGATGGACTTTTGGAATCACTTGATTATGAATCATTTGATGCTTGCTAACCATGCCTCATGGGCAAGATGACTAAGACTCCGTTCTCTAGAACAATGGAGCGAGCCACTGGCTTATTGGAAATAATGCATACCGATGTATGCGGTCCGATGAGTGTTGAGGCTCGCGATGGGCATCGTTATTTTCTAACTTTCATAGATGATTTGAGCAGATTTGGGTATATCTACTTAATGAAACACAAGTCTGAAACATTTTAAAAGTTCAAAGAGTTTCAGAGCGAAGTGGAAAATCATGGTAACAAGAAAATAAAGTTTCTACGATCTGATCGGAGAGGCAAATATTTGAGTTATGAGTTTGGTTTTCATTTAAAACAATGTGGAATAGTTTCAAAACTCACGCCACTTGGAACACCACAGCGTAATGGTGTGTCCGAATGTCGTAACCGTACTTTAGTAGATATGGTGCGATCTATGATGTCTCTTACCGATTTACCAATATCGTTTTGGGGTTATGCATTAGAGACAACTGCATTCACGTTAAATAGGACACCATCTGAAATGTGGTTTGGCAAGAAACCTAAGCTGTCGTTTCTTAAAGTTTGGGGTTGCGATGACACCGTCTGAACTGTGGTTTGGCAAGAAACCTAAGCTGTCGTTTCTTAAAGTTTGGGGTTGCGATGCTTATGTGAAAAAGCTTCAGCCTTATAAGATCGAACCCAAATCGAAGAAGTGTGTCTTCATAGGATACCCAAAAGAAACTGTTGGGTACACCTTCTATCACAGATCCGAAGCCAAAATATTTATTGCTAAAAATGGATCATTTCTAGAGAAGGAGTTTCTCGAAAGAAGTGAGTGGGAGGAAAGTAGAACCTGATGAGGTAATTGTACCTTCTCTTGAATAGGAAAGTAGTTCATCACAGGAAACCGTTCCCGTGATGCCTACACCAATTAGTGAGGAAGCTAATGATGATGATCATGAAAACTTCAGATCAAGTTACTACCGGACCTCGTAGGTCAACCAGAGTACGTTTCACACCAGAGTGGTACGGTAATCCTTTTCTGGAAGTCATGTTACTAGACCATGACGAACCTACAAACTATGAGGAAGCGATGATCAGCTCAGATTCCGTGAAATGGCTTGAAGCCATGAAATCTGAGATGGGATCCATGTATGAGAACAAAGTATGGACTTTGGTTGACTTGCCCGATGATCGGCAGACCATAGAGAATAAATGGATCTTCAAGAAGAAGACCGACGCTGATGGTAACATTACTGTATACAAAGCTTGACTTGTTGCGAAAGGTTTTCGACAAGTTCAAGGAGTTGACTACGATGAGACCTTCTCATCCGTAGCGATGCTTAAGTTTGTCCGAATCATGTTAGCAATTGCCGCATTTTATGATTATGAAATCTGGCAAATGGACGTCAAAACTGCCTTCCTTAATGGATTTCTTAAAGAAGAGTTGTATATGATGCAACCAGAAGGTTTTGTCGATCCTAAAGGTGCTAACAAAGTGTGCAAGCTCCAGCGATCCATTTATGGACTGGTGCAAACATCTCGGAGTTGGAATATACGCTTTGATAGTGTGATCAAAGCATATGGTTTTATACAGACTTTTGGAGAAGCCTGTATTTACAAGAAAGTGAGTGGGAGCTCTGTAGCATTTCTAATATTATGTGTATATGACATATTGTTGATTGGAAATGATATAGAATTTCCGGATAGCATAAAAGGATACTTGAATAAGAATTTTTCAATGAAAGACCTCGATGAAGCTGCTTATATATTGGGCATGAAGATCTATAGAGATAGATCAAGACGCTTAATTGGACTTTCACAAAGCACATACATTGGTAAAGTTTTGAAGAAGTTCAAAATGGATCAGTCAAAGAAAGGGTTCTTGCCTGTGTTACAAGGTGTGAAATTGAGTCAGACTCAATGCCCGACCACTGCAGAAGATAGAGAGAAAATAAAAGTCTTTCCCTATGCCTCAGCCATAGGTTCTATCATGTATGCAATGCTGTGTACCAGACCTGATGTGTGCCTTGCTATAGGTTTAGCAGGGAGGTACCAAAGTAATCCAGGAGTGGATCACTGGACATCGGTCAAGAACATCCTAAAGTACCTAAAAAGGACTAAGGATATGTTTCTCGTTTATGGAGGTGACAAAGAGCTCGTTGTAAATGGTTACGTCGATGCTAGCTTTGACACTGATCCAGATGACTCTAAGTCACAAACCAGATACGTATTTATATTGAATGGTGGAGCTATCAGTTGGTGCAGTTCCAAGCAAAGCGTCATGGCGGGATCTACGTGTGAAGCGGAGTATATAGCTGCTTCGGAAGTAGCAAATGAAGGAGTCTAGATGAAGGAGTTCATATCCAATCTAGGTGTAATACCTAGTGCATCGGGTCCAATGAAAATCCTTTGTGACAATACTGGAGCAATTGCCTTAGAGAAGGAATCCAGATTTCACAAGAGAACTAAACACATCAAGAGACACTTCAACTCCTTCTGTGATCAAGTCAAGGAGGGAGACATAGAGATTTGCAAAATACATACGGATCTGAATGTTGTAGACCCGTTGACTAAGCCTCTTCTACGGGCAAAACATGATCAGCACCAAGACTCCATGGGTGTTAGAATCATTACAATGTAATCTAGATTATTGACTCTAGTGCAAGTGGGAACTGGAGGAAATATGCCCTAGAGGCAATAATAAAGTTGTTATTTATATTTCCTTATATCATGATAAATGTTTATTATCCATGCTAGAATTGTATTAACCGGAAACTTGATACATGTGTGAATACATAGACAAAACACAGTCTCCCGGACTATGAGATTATGTAACTCCCGAATACCGGAGGAACACCTTGTGTGCTATCAAATGTCACAACATAACTGGGTGATTATAAAGATGCTCTACAGGTGTCTTCGAAGGTGTTTGTTGGGTTGGCATAGATCGAGATTAGGATTTGTCACTCTGAGTATCAGAGAGGTATCTCTGGGCCCTCTCGGTAATACACATCATGATAAGCCTTGCAAGGAATGTGACTAATGAGTTAGTTGCAGGATGATGTATTACGGAACGAGTAAAGAGACTTGCCAGTAACGAGATTGAACTAGGTATGAAGATACCGACGATCAAATCTCGGGCAAGTAACATACCGATGACAAAAGGAATGACGTATGTTGTCATTACGGTTTGACCGATAAAGATGTTCGTAGAATATGTAGGAACCAATATGAGCATCCAGGTTCCGCTGTTGGTTATTGACCGGAGATATGTCTCGGTCATGTCTACATAGTTCTCGAACCCGTAGGGTCCGCATGCTTAACGTTCGATGACGATTTGTATTATGAGTTATGTGTTTTGGTGACCGAAGATCGTTCAGAGTCCCGGATGAGATCACGGACATGACGAGGAGTCTCGAAATGGTCGAGAGGTAAAGATTGATATATTGGACGATAGTATTCCGACATCAGAAGTGTTTCGGAATGTATCGGGGGGGGGGGGTGGGGGTTACCGGAACCCCCGGGTGAAAGATATGGGCCATAGGAGGGAGGCAAGGTAGCCCACAAGGGGTGGAGCCCCCCATGGGGAGTCCGAATTGGACTACGGGAGGGGGCGCGGCCCCCCTTTACTTCTCCTCCTCGCTCTCCTTCCCCCTTCCCCCTTTCGGTAAAAGGAAAGGGGGGGGGGGCAAATTGGACTGGGAGGCCAAGTGGGACTCCTCCCACTTGGCGCGCCCCTAGGCCGGCCTCTACCTCCTTTATATATGGGGGCGGGGGGGGGGCACCTCTAAGGCACATCAATTGTTCTTTGCTGTGTGCGGTGCCCCCCTCCACCGTTTAGTCCTCCGGTCATATTGTCATAGTGCTTAGGCGAAGCCCTGCGCGGATCACTTCACCATCACCGTCACCACGCCGTCGTACTGACGAAACTCTCCCTTGACACTTTGCTGGATCAAGAGTTTGAGGGATGTCATCGAGCTGAACGTGTGCAGAACTCGGAGGTGTCGTACATTCGGTACTAGATCGGTTGAATCGAGAAGACGTTCGACTACATCAACCGCGTTAAACTAACACTTCCGCTTTTGGTCTACGAGGGTACGTGGACACACTCTCCCCCTCTCGTTGCTATGCATCTCCTAGATAGATCTTGCGTGAGCGTAGGAAATTTTTGAAATCGCATACTATGTTCCCCAACAGCTTTTGTACACCATTTATCAGACCACAAAGTAATGATGTTCCCTGTACCAGTGATAACCCACAAGTATAGGGGATCGCAACAGTTTTCGAGGGTAGAGTATTCAACCCAAATTTATAGATTCGACACAAGTGGAGCCAAAGAATATTTGAAGGTATTAGCAGCTGAGTTGTCAATTCAACCACACCTGGAGATTAATTATCTGCAACAAAGCGATTAGTAGCAAAGTAGTTTGATAGTTTTGATAATAGTGACAGCAGCAACCGTACAGTAACAGTGATAGCAGTAATTTTGTAGCAAGTGTTACAGTGATGATAGCAGTAGTAATGCAGCAAGATCAATAAGGATAAATTCGTAGGCATTGGATCGGTGACTTGTTGATATTCATCATGTGCCCGTTATAACCTAGGGCGATACGGCACTAGCTCCAGTTCATCGATATAATGTAGGCATGTATTCCATAAATAGTCATACGTGCTTATGGAAAGGACTTGCATGACATCTTTTGTCCTACCCTCCCGTGGTAGCGGGGTCCATATTGGAAACTAAGGGATATTAAGGCCTCCTTTTAATAGAGAACCGGAACAAAGCATTAACACATAGTGAATACATGAACTCCTCAAACTACGGTCATCACCGGGAGTGGGCCCGGTTGTTGTCACTCCGGGGTTGCCGGATCATAACATGTAGTAGGTGACTATAACTTGCAAGATCGGATCTAAAACATGGATATAATAATGAATTCATAAATGGTTCAGATCTGTGTTCATGGCACCCGGGCCCAAAGTGACAAGAATTAAGCATAGCGAAGTCATACCAACATCAATCTAAGAACATAGTGGATACTAGGGATCAGGCCCTAACAAAACTAACTCGATTACATGATGAATCTCATCCAACTCCTCACCGACCAGCAAGCATACGAAGGAATTACTCACCCCCGGTGGGGAGCATCATGGAATTGGCGATGGAGATGGGTCGGTGATGATGAAGAACAAAGATCCCCCTCTCCGGAGCCCCAAACGGACTCTAGATCTGCCCTCCCGAGGAAGAACAGGGCTTGGTGGCGGCTCTGTCTCCTGGATCGCAATAATTCTTTCTCCCTAATTTTTTCTGGAAATATGTGATTTTATAGTATCAGGGGGTCATCAGCGGGGCCACCAGGTGGGTACAACCCACCTGGCACGCCAGGAGAGGGGGGCGCGCCCTGGTGGGTTGTGCCCAACCAGGGGCCCCTCTCTGGTGGGTCTTGGCTCCAGAAATTCTTATTATTGATATAAAAAATCCTCGCAAAGTTTCGTTCCATTCCGAGAACTTTTATTTCTGCACAAAAACAACACCATGGTAGTTCTGCTGAAAACAGCGTCAGTCCGGGGTTAGTTTCATTCAAATCATGCAAATTAGAGTCCAAAACAAGAGGAAAAGCGTGAGAAAAAGTAGATACGTTGGAGACGTATCAACCAACAGTGCATGTTGTCATGTTTTTGAATTCTTGCAGGATAGAACATCAGTCTCTCCACCAGAATGATCCCACTCTTGTGGGTAACTAGGCACATCACCATTAGCATAGTAAGTGTTCCAAATTAAACTCACCCAGGGGATGTCTTGTTTATTAAAAAAATTATACAAGAATTTTGTGAGAAGTGCTTTGTTCTGCATTCTGAGATCTAGGAGGCTTTATTGGGTAGGCATACATAGTCCCACTTAGCTAAACAGTTCCCATGTCTGTTAATCCCTTTTCCATACCATAGGAAGCTTCTGCCATATTTTTCAAAGTGATCCAACATGGTGGAAGGCACTCTAATGCAACATGTTGGGGATATAACTATTGGGTATAACCCGCCCAAGAGGGACCGGGTCATACCGCTGGCGACTTGAAGATGAAGATGGCGGGTCATGAAGGAAGCCTATTGAAGGCCCAAGACCCAGATGACTTGAGGCCCAAGAGGATGAACCGCCATATGTGTAACTTGTATTGTAAGGCAAGTTTAGTCAGTCACCGAGCCAGACACATTGTGTATGAGCCGGCCGGGACTCTATAAGCCGCCGGACATCAACCTGTGTATATAAAAGGGTGACCCGGCGGCGGGTTAACTCAAGAAAACAACAAGTCGATAACTAGGTCAAGTGGATTCGCTCCCTGGTAGTCGAAACCCAAGCAATACAACCCCAAACTTGAGTAAGCCTTTACCTTGTTGCGAGGGGCCGAACCAGTATAAACTCTTTGTGTCCTTTGTCCTAATTAACCGTTTTAAGCTAACCTAGCTGCGATGGATCCACACCTAAGTCCTTACACTAGGACATCTGCCGTGACAATTCCATGACAGTTGGCGCCCACCGTGGGGCCAGCGCATGGTGGTTTCGAGTTCTTAAAGGGCAACTTCGCAGGGATCAAGGGATATGCTGTGGGCCGGATGACCAAGAGTCGTCGCGGCAAGTTCTACATCGACGATGCAGGCTGGGACCCAGAGGCCGGCTCAATTGAGTACGGGTACCGGGTCCCCTTCAGCGGAATCCACGTCTTCATCGACAAGATCGGCGAATCAGGCCCTGAGCTGGACACCTGCACCGACATCATCTAGACGGCTCAGTGTGCACGACCCGCCAAGGATCAAACCGCTGTGAAGCATGCCTTTGTGGGTTTCATCCATGGGGCGGAACTTGAGAAAGGATCTGTGTTGGTGGTGAGACGGCCATCGACTCTGATGGTGAGTCGTCGACCGGTGAGACCGATTCAATGTATCAACTGCAGGCCGGCCGGCTTGGGGACTGTTCCGATGGTGACAGTATTCCGGACCCCTATGAGCCGCCGAAAAGGGTGGCAATCTTCATGGCCGATACACAACCAGTGCTCGGTTCGACAACCGCTGCAGCCATGACCTCCAGCTCAATAGCTGCGGCGACGGCTGGGGCTAGCGGCTCTACGCGCCCGCCGGCTCAGGTTCTGAGCAAATTGCTGGATGCTTTGGCGGCTTTGATGGGGGTGGAGGTGACCCCAGACACTCAAGAACAGCATAAAGTGGATGTTGCGAAGCTACGAGATGAGATAGCTCAGGCCAAGGAGGAGCTGGCGGCTGAGAACGCTAGGATGGCCACGGAGCGAGCTGCTTTGGACGCTCAGGCACAACGGATTCATGCAGACTCTTTCCGGCTTACCTTGGATCAAAACGCTTCAAATGCCATCATGAGAAGGAAGCACCAGAGTCGCTTACCTACGGTTTACGATGTGAGAAACCTCTTTAACACACCTGGGGCAGGGACCAGTGACCCGCCTGTGGTGAACCGGGCGGTTGAGGCGCCCATGACCGGAGCACCGGTTCAGCCGCGTACTGCGGATCCACCTCGTTTGGATATGACTCCGCCTCAGCATGTTCCGACACCGTTGGGTCATTATTCTAACCCTATGGATAATATGATTGCTGCGGCGACACGATTGGCGGCTCTCCCAGTTGAAGGCGAGTCTCCGACGGCGATAGAGATGCGGAGGGCCAGAGAGCTTCTTTAGACAGCAGTGGCTCAAGAGGCGGCTTATTCGTATAGCCGCGAACGGATTCACTCAACCCCTCGTCCAAGCCGTAGTTATAGCAGGCATATTGACTCACCGGCAGTTTCGAGCAGTGAACAGCACCGTAATCAGCCTCGTAGGCATGACCCACCACGCGCTGGCAATGATGTCCAGGCTTTGGTGGACCAGGGCAGGGCGCAGCATGAGGCCGAGCTGGCAGCTCAGTTATCGGCTCAACAACAATCTCCGGTTTATCCGTCAATGTCTGTGGGGGCAGGAGTGACCTCTCGAACGTTGGGTGTGCCATGTTTAGTGCCAACTCTACGCAACAAGCGCTTGCCTAAGGATTTCAAGGGCCCCCGTAAGGTGCCTAGCTACACAGCGGATCAACCCCCAGAAGCTTGGATTGAGAGCTATGAGATGGCTATGGAGATGTTGGATGTTAGTGATGCTGCATGTGCTAAGTATTTCACCATGATGTTGGATGGGCTGGCTCGTAACTGGTTGAAAGGGTTGCCTGCTAACTCCATTGGTTCATGGGCTGAATTGAAGTCCCGTTTCATTCAGAATTTCAAGGATACGTGCAAGCAGCCCATGTCGATTCTTGACTTAAACACTTATGTCCAGGGTGAAGGAGAGTCAACGACCCATTGGGTGCACCGGATCTCAACCATTATTCACTCCTCAGACAGTATGAACGTCAGTTCAGCTGTCCTCATGTTAGAGAAAAACTGCCGTTTCCTTCCACTCAAATAGAAGCTAGGGAGGCTTAAGCGCCACTGTAGTGATATGGGGGAGCTCATGGCGGCTCTCGTCAAATACGTCGACTCGGATAGTACCAAGGATCCAGAATCTGATGAGGAGAAGGCTGGAAAGGGGAAGAAAATGGTAAGGGGCAGCAACAGAATATGGCGGGTCAGGGTAACAATGGTAAGCGCAAGCACACGGACGGCGGCTCCGATTTTGTAGCTAACACTAATGTGCAGAACAATGATCGCCGCTGCAAGGGAAGGTTCCCGTTCCAATCTGGAGGGTCAAGGTCTAATCTAGAGGCGATGTTGAACCAACCTGTCCGAAGCATAGCCGGCGTGACAAACCGTCAACGCACCCGTGGAAGGATTGTAGCATCATGAGGGAGTACAGGAATTACAACCTCAATCAGGACCACAATAATAATAATGGCCCGCACGACGGATCAGGTTCTGGCTTTAATCAGCAGTCCAACCAGGGGAATCAGCAGCATCAGTCGGGGTATCAGAGCAATCCGAAGCAGTTGAATAGTGGAAAGTATCATGTGTTCACCATGAGTCTATGCAAATGAGACCAGAAGATTCATAAAAGGGCGGTGAACGCAGTTGAGCCGGCGATTCTGTGACACCCAAAAAATTTTTGGCCTTGTTTTATTTATTAAAATGTTGCCAGGAAATAAAACTTTTCCATTTGTCAAGATTTACCCTTTTGTTATTGTGAATTTTTACTTCAAAAAAAAAATCTTCAAAGAGTGTTATTGGACTTGTGTGCCCTCTTTATAAAATCAATCCTTTATCAGTGGACTTATTTGCATAATTATTTTTCATGAGCCTTATACTTTTAAAATGACCTTTCATAAATTTGGAGCCCCTTTTTGCACTTCAACCATTTGATAAATGCTTTTAAAAATTTCACCAAAATTTGGGGATGTCATGTGAGGTTTCCCCATCACTTTTGTGCAAAAACATCTTTTGGTCATTGGAGATTTTGAGCTCCACATCAATTTTTAAAATCTGGTCCAGTAGGTATTTTGCACTACAACCTTTTTAAATATTCTTCTAAAAATTCTTCCAAGTGTTTGGAGATGTCAGTGGATGCTTACAATTCATTTTCATGCAAAAACCCAATATTGTTCTTTGAAAAATCTGAGTGAATCATCTTCATTTCCATTCTGGTCCAGTTTGGTGATTTGTACTGCAACCCCATTTTATTTTGCTCTAATATCTTTGAGCTTTTTCCTACCTATAGTCCTCCCTACCAAACTCTTAAGTCCAGGAGATTGGACCCATTGGCATATTTTTGGTGCATGCAATGATAGCCTTTAGTTTCTGCCCAAAACTGATTTTCTCCAAATCTTGCACTATCAAGTTTCTGTTTTTGCCAAGCTAGCCTTACCACCTTCTTGAGCTCCTAAAGAGACCAGGATCTGGAGAGTTTGGCCACCCCAAGAGTTGCCTAGCTGACCATGGCATTCTGTCGAACACCCTGTGTGCAGGAACATTTTTGGCATGTCTGCTAGCTTGCATTGTGGACTTGAACCCCTGACCTATCCACCTTGTCCACTGAACTCCTAGCCACCCCTACCCTCGTTCTGTTCTTTGCCAGCTCCACCCTCGCGCTCTAGCTCGCACTGGCATTTCGTCGAGCAGGTGCCGTGCGTGCTCTGGGCGCGCCTAGAGTGCACGTTTTGCACGCGCGCGCACTGAGCCGACACGCCGCACTGCCGCACTCTATGCGACCCGACCCTGGCCCCATCTGCATCACTGAGCCACGCACTAGCCGCTCCCTGCTCCACGACATCGATGGCGCCCTGCAGCGCCGCTGGCAGCGCCCTTGGCGGCACGCCGGCGTCGGCAGCGGCCTCTGCCATGTTCGGCACCGCCCAAACCACCCCAGCGCGCCAGCTGCCCCTGTGAATAGCTCGTGCTTATCCTCATGCTCGTCGGAACGCGTTCGTCGCCGCCATGATGCCCTGCAACTACAGCAACGGCTGTCGCCGGCGATCTTATCTTCTGCCGCCGCGGAGCCAGCCTCGTCACGCTATAAAAGGGAACCCCGAGCCCCTCCGAGCACTCAGGCGACATCAGACCCTCCCCGTAAAGCTTCCCACGCAGTAGATGGACCCGTAGTGGCCATCTTCCTCAACTCCGGCCAGCTCGGCCGCTGCCAAGCTCCGGTGCGATTCATCGCAACCAGCCGCTCTTTCGCCCAACCAACACCACCAGTAGCTTCCCATAGTTCTTGCGGAGCTGCCCAGCTACCCAACTTCGGTCGGAGGCCACCGGAGCACAAAAGTCACTTCGCCACCGTAGCCCTCTCCGCCGCGGAGCTCGCCGCCGGCGACTCCTTCCACCCCCGACGACCCAACAACCACCGAGAGGATTGCCTCGGTCTGGCCAACCCATCCCTGCCCTCAGATGCCCTCGAGGAGCCGCCGTTCGTCGCCGGCGATCGCCGGAGCCCCGCCACCGTTCGGGCACAGAGAAAGGAGGGAGAGGGAGACCAGTCAAACCTGACTAGTGGGCCCTCTGGACCCACTGTCAGTGACCCGCGCATCCACCCTCTCTGGTTAAGTGGTGGCGCAAAACCCCGCGTACGTTTCCTCTGCTGCGAAAGCGTATTCCCCTCGAAGCGTTTTCCTTTTTCCTGATTTTAATAAAACAGAGTTTGACCAGATTTGACTGGCTATAACTTTTAAAAGAAAACTCCAAATGAGTTGATTCTTTTTCCTACCTCTCTCAAATTTCATCTAGTTTATTTTAAGATTTATTTAAGAAATATTTGAGACAACTTTTGGTACTGTGTTTGAAATATTTGTTATTTGTATATTTTGCAAAATAGGATTTTGGAGAAAAAGGAAAGCTTCCAAAAAGTGCATCCTTTGCATACTCTTGAAGGCAAGCATTTCTGAACTCTGGCATAATATGTTGTTGTGGTGTTTTGATACGATCGCAATACCTTTTTACTTGGAGTATGTGATAGCTTTATGTATCGATATAGTCTCGTGCATGAGTACACTTTGGAGTTGTTTTGTGGTCAGCAATGGATACGCTAATGATTTAGATCATCCTCGTGAGCTTCTCTTGCATACCGGTAGGAAGCCGGGAAAGTCGTGGTCTTGGGTAGACACGAGCTTGTCCCTAGTCCCTCGTCGAGACGAGTATGCCCGGTATGGCATGGTGAGGCTCGAGGAGTGGTGTTTTATTTCACTAGTGGTAATATTGTTGGAGGATACCTGGACCACCTGAGTCGGTTGTAGACCGAGTCTTGATCAATAGCTTCCTTATTTGTTGGTACCACCACTTGTCCCTACAGGGGACAGGGTATGGTTCAGTAGGTTGTCAACCCCTTTCCAAAGCACACACCGTACAGAGAGGCCATGGTGGAAGATACCGGGTGCATCCGGTAGGCAGGCCACCTGGTCAGGGGGCATGGGTGTTTCCGGTTGGGACCGAGAGGGGGGCACCCCCTTAGAGCGCGCGAATAGAAATTTGATCCCATGCTACGTCGAGGTTGTAGCCTCCCCACTTAGAGTTTTGCTTGGCAGGTGTCGTGGGTGATTCCAGACACCGGTGAGTTAAGCTGGTGTGTGCAGGTCAGGCGTGTTTTCAATTAAAAGACCGTAGACGGAATTAGTCCCGAGGGACTAAGTAAACCCGTTACTCGTTGAAAATGGTACTCCCTCTGCAGAGGATATATCCGTTTGGATAGTCATGTTCTTGAGTAAAGACCACAGTCTGAGTTGAATCTAGTCACGGTATTCGGATGGAGAACGAATTAGCTAGAGCTCAGTAACGGTATCCGGATGGAGAACGATTTAGCTAGGACTCGCTGACGGTTTTCGGATGGAGATACGGCTTGACTAGACCATATTATCGGTTTTCGGATGGAGATACGGCTTGACTAGACCATATTATCGGTTTTCGGATGGAGACACGGCTTGACTAGACCATATTATCGGTTTTCGGATGGAGATACGGCTTGACTAGACCATATTATCGGTTTTCGGATGGAGAAACGACTGAACTAAATATTGTTTAAGATTATGGCATATGGATTATGATCTTTATTATTTTGGACTAACCATTTATGTTATGTATATTATTGAGTATCCCTGGGATGGTTCTGCCTCCTGGATATTCACCGTGATTAATATCCTCTTATAAGCCCTTTCTGTGGTGTCGCTCAGACGCCCGACTGCGGCATGCTTGTTGTTCATTTATCTTTTATAAGCCCTTTATGTGGTGTCGCCCTGACGCCCGACTGCGGCGTTATTATTCCTGCAGTTTTCCTCTCGAGGAGTCATTCAGACACTCGTTTGGCACCAGTATTACTATTCTGCATTTTCCGCTCGAGGAGTCATTCAGACACTCGTTTGGCACCCAGTATTTTATTTTGGTATATTTTTTAACCATATGTGTGCATCTTGGTCTTTCGTATATTTCGTGACAGACGTGTGATCATCTAATTAACCCGGAGCATGTTTGATATATTATACCCGTGTTCTTAATGTTTGCGAGTACATTCAAACGTACTCACTGGCTTGTCCCTGGCTATTGTCTTGGCCAGATTCCTTGCGTGGAGATAAGCATCGCGGTGACAACCCCGGAACCTACGTGTTGACATTTGCAGCCTCGCGAAGATACGAGTTATCCTGGTCAGCTGTTCTTGTGGGAAATGGAGTCCCATAGACGCAGATGTACCACAACCGCTTCCGCCATCGACCACTAGAAATCCAAATGTTGTACTCCTAGGCCACAATGGTCTTGTACTACATATTTTTGTACTTGCTTGGATTTTCTTGTATCAAGTTGGTGCCTCATCAGCTAACAGTAATCCTGGGGCTGGTGAGCACAACGGCCATTTTCTGGAGAATTAATATCCCGAAAATCCGGTCGTGACAGACTTGGTATCAGAGCCAGGCTGACCTTTGGCTAATCCTATCTTAGCCAGGTCAATAAACCTAGGTTAATCCAAACCACCAGACCTTAGCCTAACCCCGGTCAAGCTTCCCGCGTAAGATAGCCCCACAGTAACCCGACGCCCTTTTCGGCGGACGGTGCCCAACCTATCAGCCTAACCCGTCGATCATGCGCCAGTGACCGACACCCAACCCGTCTCTATCGCAAGCGTGCAGAGGAAGACTCCGCCCCCTTTCCCTATAAAAAGGGCACGCTAGCCTCAACACAGCGCATCACAGCCTCTTTTTCCCCAAACCAAGCCACGATGCCTGGTCCCATCGTTCACAATGAGACCACAGCGACCAACCTTGGAGGTTTTGTGACCGTGCTCGCAAACCTCACCCGCCGTACCTATGCATTAGAAGAGCCTCCTGAGTATGTTGTGCACCAAGGACCCATGTACGGTGAAAGCCGTCAGTACTGGGCCACTGTGCACATCTACGGTAGGGGTCTGTCGCCAGAACGCCCCTACAGGTTCACTGGAAGGACAACTTCCTTTGAGCCACAAGCCATCCAACTGGCAGCCCGTGAAGCTATAGTTCAACTCCGGCACTTGTCGCCTAGAGTTAACTATTGGTCGTTCTACTACTACCCCAGTCGTGACGGGTATGGTAGGCCGCCCCAGGTTGCCAATGGAGACCACGAGACAGATCCAACACTATTGCATCTGGTGCGCTATGTAAGCGCACTAGAGCAACTGTTCGATCAGGTCACTCTTGATCTGATCGCAGCTCGTGGAGAACTGGTTCGCCGAGCCCCGGCGAGAAGAGAAGCGGAGCCCGACGCCGACAACCCAGTCGTGCTGTTCGGACACCCGATCGATCCCTTGAGGTCTGCGCCAGCCCTCAACCAGAGCACTTTGGTGACCCCAGAAGCGCTTCATCGCCTTTTGGGAACCCATTCCAACGGGATTGTGGCCAACAACCCCCGCGATGGTCATCACCATTTCCCCGACCCTGCAGCCCCTCAGCCTCAGCCAGCAAATCCCGACGGTGAGAACCGTGGAGAAGCATCGGCGTCCTCTAGGCAAGCCCGCTTAGACATTAACAAAGTAGACTAAGTCGCTCGAGTTGTATCGAGCCTTGGTTTTCCTACGCTTTGTAATGGTGTGGGCTTGTATCGCTTGTATTGCATGCTGTCTGCTTGAGCGCCCCTGTTTTGGAGTGGTAGCTATGCATGTGTACGTTAGCGTACAGTTGCACTTTTTTCGGGCGCAGCTACCAAGACCAACCCCGTCGGCGCACACAGTAATGCGTCACATTTATGTGATGTGCATATCTGTGGCTTTGACCCGAGAACAGGATCGTCAGCCAGTTACCCTTCACCCCGGTAGATAACCCAGCCCCGGTGCTATATAAAGGCCACTTCGTGAACTTGCCAAGCACCCCTCACCTTTGTGCGCAGCACTCACAACCATTCCTTACCATGTCAACCCCCAGTATTTATCTGAGAACCCCAGACGCAACCCCGGGTAGCTTTGTCAAATTATTGTGGGACTTTCCCTGCAGTACCATGAGTGCCACCCGTCCACCCCAGTACGATTTGCTCAAATCGAGGATCACACCTTCCACCTCGAAATATTGGGCAGTGGTGCACATCCCTCCCGCCTACCCAAACCAAGACCCAACGGAAGTCTCCTTCGTGGGGAAATCCATGCCGACTCCGCATATGGCTATAGAAGCTGCTGCGTACGAGGCGCTCACTCGTCTTCGATTCGCAGTACCCTATGCCAGCGAGCGAGGATACTATTATTTTCTGAGTCGTGCAGCACCCGGAGAAGTTGCATCTTTTCCCGGTGGGCGCATTGAGAGAGATCCAGTACTGGCCAACCTTGCCCAGTACGTCATCGCTCAGGAGCGTTTAACTCAGCGAGTAATGGGTTATCTCCAGAGCCTCGCTGATTTAAATCCTCGGATCGCTATTGGCAGACCACTGAGGCCTGACCAAGAAGGGCGCATTCATCGGCTGGTCAACCCGCTTCCCCCGATAGAAGAGGAGTGTGCGCCAGTGCCAGAGGCATTTTCTCAGGACCCTGTCTTTTTACCGTTTTCCTTGTAAACGCCTCCGATGTATTTATTATCCCAGTATTTTTATTTATGTGTTGTAGCATGTTCGTGGTTCCCAAAAATTTTTGTGCGACGGATCCAATTTTTGCTTTAGTTTCAATTGTGTGAGCAGTATTACTGCTGTTAGTTTTGTTTTATTTATTTGTCTCTCGCAGCGTGTTTTTGAAGGGATTTCTTTCCCAGAGTCACTGCTGCGTATATATTTTCGCGACATAGATTTTTATTCGCGCATCATCGTAACAGCTTTTAACAAATCTCGAGGACGAGATTTTTCTTAAGGGAGGTAGTGTTGTGACACCCAAAAATTTTTTGGCCTTGTTTTATTTATTAAAATGTTGCCAGGAAATAAAACTTTTCCATTTGTCAAGATTTACCCTTTTGTTATTGTGAATTTTTACTTCAAAAAAAAAACCTTCAAAGAGTGTTATTGGACTTGTGTGCCCTCTTTATAAAATCAATCCTTTATCAGTGGACTTATTTGCATAATTATTTTTCATGAGCCTTATACTTTTAAAATGACCTTTCATAAATTTGGAGCCCCTTTTTGCACTTCAACCATTTGATAAATGCTTTAAAAAATTTCACCAAAATTTGGGGATGTCATGTGAGGTTTCCCCATCACTTTTGTGCAAAAACATCTTTTGGTCATTGGAGATTTTGAGCTCCACATCAATTTTTCAAATTTGGTCCAGTAGGTATTTTGCACTACAACCTTTTTAAATATTCTTCTAAAAATTCTTCCAAGTGTTTGGAGATGTCAGTGGATGCTTACAATTCATTTTCATGCAAAAACCCAATATTGTTCTTTGAAAAATCTGAGTGAATCATCTTCATTTCCATTCTGGTCCAGTTTGGTGATTTGTACTGCAACCCCATTTTATTTTGCTCTAATATCTTTGAGCTTTTTCCTACCTATAGTCCTCCCTACCAAACTCTTAAGTCCAGGAGATTGGACCCATTGGCATATTTTTGGTGCATGCAATGATAGCCTTTAGTTTCTGCCCAAAACTGATTTTCTCCAAATCTTGCACTATCAAGTTTCTGTTTTTGCCAAGCTAGCCTTACCACCTTCTTGAGCTCCTAAAGAGACCAGGATCTGGAGAGTTTGGCCACCCCAAGAGTTGCCTAGCTGACCATGGCATTCTGTCGAACACCCTGTGTGCAGGAACATTTTTGGCATGTCTGCTAGCTTGCATTGTGGACTTGAACCCCTGACCTATCCACCTTGTCCACTGAACTCCTAGCCACCCCTACCCTCGTTCTGTTCTTTGCCAGCTCCACCCTCGCGCTCTAGATCGCACTGGCATTTCGTCGAGCAGGTGCCGTGCGTGCTCTGGGTGCGCCCAGAGCGCACGTTTTGCACGCGCGCGCACTGAGCCGACACGCCGCACTGCCGCACTCGACGCGACCCGACCCTAGCCCCTTCTGCATCGCTGAGCCACGCACTAGCTGCTCCCTGCTCCACGACATCGATGGCGCCCTGCAGCGCCGCTGGCAGCGCCCTTGGCGGCACGCCGGCGTCGGCAGCGGCCTCTGCCATGTTCGGCACCGCCCAAACCACCCCAGCGCGCCAGCTGCCCTTGTGAATAGCTCGTGCTTATCCTCATGCTCGTCGGAACGCGTTCGTCGCCGCCACGATGCCCTGCAACTAGAGCAACGGCTGTCGCCGGCGATCTTATCTTCTGCCGCCGCGGAGCCAGCCTCGTCACGCTATAAAAGGGAACCCCGAGCCCCTCCGAGCACTCAGGCGACATCAGACCCTCCCCGTAAAGCTTCCCACGCAGTAGATGGACCCGTAGTGGCCATCTTCCTCAACTCCGGCCAGCTCGGCCGCCGCCAAGCTCCGGTGCGATTCATCGCAACCAGCCGCTCTTTCGCCCAACCAACGCCACCAGTAGCTTCCCATAGTTCTTGCGGAGCTGCCTAGCTACCCAACTTCGGTCGGAGGCCACCGGAGCACAAAAGTCACTTCGCCACCGTAGCCCTCTCCGCCGCGGAGCTCGCCGCCGGCGACTCCTTCCACCCCCGACGACCCAACAACCACCGAGAGGATCGCCTCGGTCTGGCCAACCCATCCCTGCCCTCAGATGCCCTCGAGGAGCCGACGTTCGTCGCCGGCGATCGCCGAAGCCCCGCCACGGTTCGGGCACAGAGAAAGGAGGGAGAGGGAGACCAGTCAAACCTGACTAGTGGGCCCTCTGGACCCACTGTCAGTGACCCGCGCGTCCGCCCTCTCTGGTTAAGTGGTGGCGCAAAACCCCGCGTACGTTTCCTCTGCTGCGAAAGCGTATTCCCCTCGAAGCGTTTTCCTTTTTCCTAATTTTAATAAAACAGAGTTTGACCAGACTTTGACTGGCTATAACTTTTGAAATAAAACTCCAAATGAGTTGATTCTTTTTCCTACCTCTCTCAAATTTCATCTAGTTTATTTTAAGATTTATTTCAAAAATATTTGAGACAACTTTTGGTACTGTGTTTGAAATATTTGTTATTTGTATATTTTGCAAAATAGGATTTTGGAGAAAAAGGAAAGCTTCCAAAAAGTGCATCCTTTGCATACTCTTGAAGGCAAGCATTTCTGAACTCTGGCATAATATGTTGTTGTGGTGTTTTGATACGATCGCAATACCTTTTTACTTGGAGTATGTGATAGCTTTATGTATCAATATAGTCTCGTGCATGAGTACACTTTGGAGTTGTTTTGTGGTCAGCAATGGATACGCTAATGATTTAGATCATCCTCGTGAGCTTCTCTTGCATACCGGTAGGAAGCCTGGAAAGTCATGGTCTTGGGTGGACACGAGCTTGTCCCTAGTCCCTCGTCGAGACGAGTATGCCCGGTATGGCATGGTGAGGCTCGAGGAGTGGTGTTTTTTTTCACTAGTGGTAATATTGTTGGAGGATACCTGGACCACCTGAGTCGGTTGTAGACCGAGTCTTGATCAATAGCTTCCTTATTTGTTGGTATCACCACTTGTCCCTGCAGGGGACAGGGTATGGTTCAGTAGGTTGTCAACCCCTTTCCAAAGCACACACCGTACAGAGAGGCCATGGTGGAAGATACCGGGTGCATCCGGTAGGCAGGCCACCTGGTCAGGGGGCATGGGTGTTTCCGGTTGGGACCGAGAGGGGGGGCACCCCCTTAGAGCGCGCGAATAGAAATTTGATCCCATGCTACGTCGAGGTTGTAGCCTCCCCACTTAGAGTTTTGCTTGGCAGGTGTCGTGGGTGATTCCAGACACCGGTGAGTTAAGCTGGTGTGTGCAGGTCAGGCGTGTTTTCAATTAAAAGACCATAGACGGAATTAGTCCCGAGGGACTAAGTAAACCCGTTACTCGTGGAAAATGGTACTCCCTCTGCAGAGGATATATCCTGTTGGATAGTCATGTTCTTGAGTAAAGACCACAGTCTGAGTTGAATCTAGTCACGGTATTCGGATGGAGAACGAATTAGCTAGAGCTCAGTAACGGTATCCGGATGGAGAACGATTTAGCTAGGACTCACTGACGGTTTTCGGATGGAGATACGGATTGACTAGACCATATTATCGGTTTTCGGATGGAGATACGGCTTGACTAGACCTTATTATTGGTTTTCGGATGGAGATACGGCTTGACTAGACCATATTATCGGTTTTCGGATGGAGATACGGCTTGACTAGACCATATTATCGGTTTTCGGATGGAGAAACGACTGAACTAAATATTGTTTAAGATTATGGCATATGGATTATGATCTTTATTATTTTGGACTAACCATTTATGTTACGTATATTATTGAGTATCCCTGGGATGGTTCTGCCTCCTGGATATTCACTGTGATTATTCTCTTATAAGCCCTTTCTGTGGTGTCACTCAGACGCCCGACTGCGGCATGCTTGTTGTTCATTTATCTTTTATAAGCCCTTTATGTGGTGTCGCCCCGACGCCCGACTGCGGCGTTATTATTCCTGCAGTTTTCCTCTCGAGGAGTCATTCAGACACTCGTTTGGCACCAGTATTACTATTCTGCATTTTCCGCTCGAGGAGTCATTCAGACACTCGTTTGGCACCCAGTATTTTATTTTGGTATATTTTTTAACCATATGTGTGCATCTTGGTCTTTCGTATATTTCGTGATAGACGTGTGATCATCTAATTAACTCGGAGCATGTTTGATATATTATACCCGTGTTCTTAATGTTTGCGAGTACATTCAAACGTACTCACTGGCTTGTCCCTGGCTATTGTCTTGGCCAGATTCCTTGCGTGGAGATAAGCATCACGGTGACAACCCCGGAACCTACGTGTTGACATTTGCAGCCTCGTGAAGATAGGAGTTATCCTGGTCAGCTGTTCTTGTGGGAAATGGAGTCCCATAGACGCAGATGTACCACAACCGCTTCCGCCATCAACCACTAGAAATCCAAATGTTGTACTCCTAGGCCACAATGGTCTTGTACTACATATTTTTGTACTTGCTTGGATTTTCTTGTATCAAGTTGGTGCCTCATCAGCTAACAGTAATCCTGGGGCTGGTGAGCACAACGGCCATTTTCTGGAGAATTAATATCCCGAAAATCCGGTCGTGACAGATTCCTTGTTACTTGCGATGGTCTGAACATCCTATTCTTTGGAGCCGTGAGGACCACCCGCCCCGGTTGATAGTCCGGGTCAGTTGGCTTTGGTGGTTGTGCCTCAGGTTGGGGGTACAAGTTTACTAAGGTGCTTATGGATGGAGGCATCAACATCAATATCCTTTACTATGACACATTTTGTCGTATGAATTTAACTGATAAAGATCTTAAGTCATCTAATATTGTTTTCCATGGTGTGGTGCCTGGAAAGTCGGCATATCCGGTGGGTAAGATAGCTTTGGAAGTGGATTTTGGTGTTGATCATGATTATAGAGTTGAGACATTGACTTTCGAGGTGGTCAAGATCAAGAGCCCTTATCATGCTTTGTTTGGGCGGCCGTCTTATGCTAAGTTCATGGCAAGACCTTGTTATGTTTATTTGGAGCTTAAAATGCCGGGTTATAAGGGTACCATCACAGTGCATGGGAACAGGAAGATAGCCTTGGAATGTGAAGAAGGCGATGCTGCTTATGCGGAGTCTGTTGGTGCAATGGAGGAGTTGAAGTTTTACAAAGATAATGTTGACCTGGCAGATATGACACCTTTGAAGAAGCCGACCATAGAGCACGACCCTTCATTGAAGTTTAAGTCGGCAGATGACACCAAGCTGGTTGACTTTGTTCCTGGTGATTCATCCAAGCAATTCAATATCAGTGCTAATATGGATCCAAAATAGGAAAGCGCGCTCATCGAGTTTATCCGTGAGAACCGGGACATCTTTGCATGGAAATCTTCTGACATGCCAGGTGTACCGAGGGAACTCGCTGAGCACACTCTCAATATTGATCCAAAGTTTAAACCGATCAAGCAATTCCTTTGCCATTTTAATGAGGAGAGGCGCAAGGCCATTGGTGAAGAAGTGGCCCGGCTCTTGGCGGCTGGATTTATTGTTGAAGTCTTTCATCCTGAGTGGTTGGCTAACCCGGTGCTGGTACTTAAGAAGAACGGTACTTGGCGTATGTGTGTGGATTACACAAATTTAAACAAGGCCTGTCCGGCTGATCCTTGCGGTCTCCCCCGTATTGATCAAATCATTGATGCTACAGCGGGTTGTGAGCGTTTGAGTTTTTTGGATGCTTACTCTAGTTATCATCGGATCAAGATGGCAGTTAAGGACCAGGAGAAGACAGCTTTCATCACTCCCTTTGGAGCCTTCTGCTATGTGTCTATGCCCTTTGGGCTCAAGAGTGCCCAGGCAACTTATCAACGGTGTGTTCAGAATTGCCTCCATGACTAGATTGGACGTAATGTTCATGCTTATGTGGATGATATTGTTTTGAAATCCAGGAAGAAGGAAACCTTGATAGATGATTTGAAAGAGACCTTTGACAATCTCCGGGTCTACAAGATGATGCTTAACCCGACCAAATGCGTCTTTGATGTGCCAGCGGGCAAGCTCTTGGGCTTTTTGGTTTCTGAAAGGGGCATTGAAGCTAACCCAAAGAAAATCAATGCTATCACTTCGTTGGCTAAGCCGGCATGTATTAATGATGTCCAACGTCTGGCGGGTCGTATTGCGGCCTTAAGCCGGTTCATAAGCCGGTTGGGCGAAAAAGCTATCCCTCTGTACCAGATGATGAAGAAAACATATCACTTTGTCTAGAGTGATGCTGCTGATCAGGCATTTGAGGCCTTGAAAAAACAGTTAGCTGAGCCACCAATCCTTGCTGCACCTATTGATAAGGAGCCCTTGTTGTTATATGTGGCTGCTAATAGCCGAGCCGTTAGTGTGGCAATTGTTTTGGAAAGGAAGGAATCAGGCAAGGAGTATCCGATTCAGCGGCCGGTTTATTATGTCAGTGAGGTACTCATTGAATCCAAGCAGAGATACCCACATTGGCAAAAGCTAGTCTATGGGGTATTCCTGGCTAGTCGCAAATTGAAGCAGTATTTCTTTGGTCATCCCATCACTGTGGTCAGTTCTGCTCCCTTGGGGGATATTATTCAAAACAGAGAAGCCACAGGTCGGGTATCCAAGTGGTCCATTGAGCTTGGACCCCATGAATTGAAATATTTGCCTCAGACAGCTATCAAGTCTCAAGCACTTATGGATTTTATTAATGACTGGACCGAGTTGTAGATGCCCAAGGAGAAGCCGGATAGCACATATTGGACTATTCACTTTGATGGATCCAGACAGTTGGAAGGATCGGGGGCTGGACTTATTTTGACTTCCCCACGAGGTGATAAATTTTGTTATGTCCTAAGCTTGATGTTCCCTTGTACTAAGAATGCAGCTGAGTATGAGGCCTTGATCCATGGTCTTCGGATGGCTAAAGAGATGAATCTAAGCCGGGTGAGGTGTTTTGGTGACTCAGATTTGGTGGCTCAGCAAGTTTCAGGCACTTGGGATTCTAAAAAGATCCACTCATGGCGGCTTACCGCCGAGAGGTTGATGATATTGCTGTTCCTTTCAAAGGTTATCAAGTGGAACATGTTGATCGCAGGAAAAACGAGGCGGTTGATGCTTTAAGCCGGCTAGGGTCCAGCGTAAGCTAGTGCCACCTAATGTTTTCCTTGATATTCTGCATAACCCTTCAGTCAAATTGTCTACGGAGGAATATCTTGTTGTTCCTGACCCGGAGGCGCAGTTAGTGGCGGCTGTTCATGTAATTCCTGATTGGACTGTCCCATATTTGGCTTATATGACCCAGGGCGAGTTACTTGAAGATGAAACTTTGGCCAGGCAGATAACCTGGCGGTCTAAGTCAATGACTATTGTCAATGGAGTGTTGCACCGCTGCAGTGTCACAGGGGTGTTTCAACGTTGTGTC
This sequence comes from Aegilops tauschii subsp. strangulata, assembly GCF_002575655.3. Taxonomy (NCBI): domain Eukaryota; kingdom Viridiplantae; phylum Streptophyta; class Magnoliopsida; order Poales; family Poaceae; genus Aegilops; species Aegilops tauschii. The sequence continues at coordinate 459,340,956 of NC_053035.3, forward strand.
TCTCCTGAGGAAGGCCGTGAGATTCTATGAGAGATTCATGAATGAGATTGTGGTCGTCATGCCGACTCTAAATCTCTCGTAGCCAAGGCTTTTCGTCATGGGTTTTATTGGCTGACAGCTCATGCTGATGGAGAGGATTTGGTTAGTAAATGTGATGGTTGTCAAAAATTTTCAAGACGAGATCATGTGTCGGCTCAAGAATTGAGGATGATTCCAATCACTTGGCCGTTTGCAGTCTGGGGGCTGGATATGGTTGGGCCTTTTAAAAGGTCCAAGGATAAAAAGACCCACCTCTTGGTGGCGGTTGACAAATTTAGAAAGTGGGTTGAAGCAGAGCCGGTTAGCAAATATGACGCAACAACAGCGGTTCAATTCATCAAAAAGGTGATTTTCCATTTTGGCTACCCTCACAGTATGATCATGGATAATGGTACCAATTTATCTAAAGGTGCTATGAAAGAATTTTGTCAACGTGAACGTATTCATCTTGAAGTGTCATTTGTGGCTCACCCCCAGTCCAATGGTCAAGTTGAACGAGCCAATCAAGAAATCTTGAGAGGCATAAAACCTCGACTTATGGTTCCATTGCAGAGGACGCCGGGTTGTTGGGTTGAGGAGTTACCTTCAGTGCTTTGGAGTATCAATACCACCCCAACAGATCTACGGGTTACACGCCTTTCTTCATGGTTTACGGAGCAGAGGCGGTTCTCCCAAGTGACATCCGTCACGACTCGCCCTGTGTGGCGGTTTATGTTGAAGCAGATAATGAGAAAGCACGTCAGGATGCTCTTGAACTTCTGGATGAGGAGCGTGACCTTGCAGTGGCTCGTTCGGCGATTTACTAGCAAGATCTGCGTTGTTATCATAGCCGCCGGGTTAGAATCAGGACCTTTCAAGAAGGAGATTTGGTGCTCCGGCTCATCCAAGATCAAACTGACATGCACAAGCTATCCCCACCTTGGGAAGAGCCCTTTGTGGTCAGCAAAAATCTGAACAACGGGTCATACTACCTTATCGATATTCGAGACCGCAAGGACTTACGCACGTCAGAGGAGGAGACCCGCCGGCCGTGGAATATTGCTCATCTTCGGCCTTATTACACCTGAGCCACCGGCTCTTGTGATGTACATATTTAGACCAATGTATATATATATATATATATTATGATTCAGTTTAATAAAGCCGGCACCCCTGAGAATTCGGGGCCTCTGTCGTTTCAGTTTCTAGCAAAAATCGAGTCTTTGTTCCCTGATTCATTGGTCTCATGGGGGCTTCCTGCTCATCGAGCATAGCTATTCATACCCATGAGATCCGGTTCTCAAGCCGATTTATTGGACATTTGGGGGCTTCCTGTTCATTGAACATAGCTCGCTCACCCATCTTGATCCGTCCTCCGGCCACCTTATTGGACATTTGGGGGCTTCCTGTTCATTGAACATAGCTCGCTCACCCATCTTGATCCGGCCTCCGGCCACGTTATTGGACATTTTGGGGCTTCCTGTTCAATGAACATAGCTCACTCACCCATCTTGATCCGGCCTACCGGCCACCTTATTGGTCACATGGGGGCTTCCTGCTCCCCGAGCATAGCTGTTCACACCCATGTGATCCGGTTTCCAAGCCGAACATTGAGTTAAACCTGCCTGTTTGCTTGATACTACCCCGCTAGGTGACCCGCCGTACTCTTGAAAGTTACTCTTTTAATAAGACCCTAAACTTGTCAACGTTAAAAGGGCGGCCTTTGTCCACGTGAGAGCCGGCTTACAGAGAGCTAGGACAAGCTCACCCGTTTCGCAGTCTCTCTGCTATGTGGCCTGTTTGTACTCTTGCCAGTTACTCTTTTTAATAAGACCCTGAACTGGTTAAGGTTAAAACAACAGATTTATGTCACATGAGAGCCGACTTATGGGATAAAAATCAATTTTTTTGAAAAACAGAATCGAGCTACACTCTTCTGGATTTATGTCAAGCTTCCGGCTTGCAGATTTACATATTTACAGCATCGATATGCTACTGGTCTACAGGTATGATATCATATTTGAATAAGTATTTGGTTTTTTCAAACCACCCTGGTTATAGACTTTAAGTAGCCAGGACATATCATGTTGGATGTCATGACCCGCCCTGACGAAAACCGCCAGCGTATTTTTTCTTCAATGTCTGCAGATGCATTATGAGATAACACGATCTACTTTCCATAACATTTCACAACAAAAGAATAAGTACCATCAGTTTTCCAGAGGATAAAACATGCACGATGGCACGACAAATCGTTGTTTTACTAGTCTATTACATGGCTCCATGAGACCAAATGATTAAGTGTTTTTTAAGCAACGTCTGAAGGGGCAGGTTATGAGCCGTCTAGCGGATTAATTTTCCTGGTCTTGGCGGGTTGAGGCTTCCGTGTCATCCTGCGCCGGTTCTTCTTCTTACTCCGTCGTCTGGAAGTTAGGTGACGACCAATCAATGCCAGTCAAGGCTTGAAATTCAGCTTCGTCATCGATAAGCTCAGATGGATCGATTTCAGGGGCAAAAGTATGCTTACGGATTGGAGGGATGAGATCCACAATTTTGTAAGCCGGCTTTGGCATCTTCTGATTGTTCACTGTATAAGCCGCCTGATATCTCGACATACCTGTTTCTTCGGCAATAAGGCTCGCCAATGGATGCATCTCTTTCACACAGGCAGCAAAATCCTTCTTATCAAAGGGAGACCCATCCTCTTTGAAGCTGGGGCAGCCAATAGCTAGCTCGGCCGGGTCTAATTCTGCTTGCCATGCCTTAGCTCGGTTCAAAGCCGTAATGGCACCGGCTCTCACAGCTGACCGCTTGATTTCTTCAATTCTTGTGGGCAAGACAGAAAGTTTGCTTAGAACATCACTAAGAAGGGATGGTGCTTGATTGGTTGGTGAGATGGTGGCTATTGTGCACTGAGCACCAGTATACAATTGTTCCACCAGCGTGTAAACCGCTTTGAGCTTTATCAGCATCTCTTGACCAAGATTGCTGCTCCTTGGGCCTGGATAAACGCAATGTGGTTAAGTCATTAGGCGGATTACAAAGTGGAGTGTGGAAATTCATTACAATATTTAAGTCTTATTTACCAAAAATGGCAGAGGTCATCTGTGTGATATGACGCTTTAAGCCGGTAAGATCTGTGGTGACCTCTTGCAAAGAGGCTTCAGCTTTTTCAGCTCTCTGTATCAGGGCAGTTTTTTCTTTAGCCCAGGTGGTTTTCTCAGTGCTAAAACCGGCTTTAAGCTTCTCTGCTTCATCCAAGCTAAATTTGAACTTGGAGTCAGCCTTCCGGATCTCAGCTTCTTGCAGTTCAAGTCGGTTTTTTACATCAGCCAATTGAGATTGAAACTGAGCTGAGGCTCCCTATAAATAAAAAGTTTAAATAATTATCAACAGTTATGTCACAGTATAAATTCAGAAAAAGTCCCAACCCCTTTGCAAGCAATAACACTTGCCACTTGGGGGCTATGGGTGCAGAAAGTTTCTTTAATGAAGCAGTGACACACAAATCTGGTTCATCCTTTTCCAAGATAACCCGACCTGTGAGGGCGACAAGGTGAGATTTTTATTCACAGTGACACTGATATGTCCCGGCTTATTCATGTTGATTAAACTGGCCCTTGGGGGCTACAGGTGCAAAGTTGATCCCTACTATCTGAAGCCCCGGCTTAACTTGATAAGTTTAAGCCGGCCCTTGGGGGCTACTGGTTTTGACTTTGATACATATCTAAGGCTATCTAAAAGTCTACAACATATTCAATTCTATCATATTTATCAGATTACGGGTTCCGGCAAAACCCTTGAGGTTCGAACTCAAGGGTGCGGAGGAAGATCTCTCTCCCCCTGGCTCACTCTCTCGCAACGATCTCAAGGCCTAGCTCGCCGAACCCAAGGAACAAGGGACACAACAATTTATACTGGTTCGGGCCACCGATGTGGTGTAATACCCTACTCCAGTGTGGTGTGGTGGATTGCCTTGCAGGCTGGGGATGAACAAGTACAAGGGAACAACAACCTCCTGGGGAGAGGTGTTCTTGAGCTCTATGAGCTGGTGAGGATGGTCTTGGTGGAATGGATCCGGTCCCAGATCAGTTGCCTCCTATGGTGGTGGCTAGTCCTATTTATAGAGGCACTGGTCCTCTTCCCAAATGTTTAGGCGGGAAGGGATCCCACAATGGCCAATTTGAAGGGGGACAGCTAGTACAAGCTATCCTGACAAAAGGTGGTCTTCGCCTGCCAAAGGCTCTGGTGGTGACGCCGTCGTGGGCTCCACGATGACCTCCGTCCTGCCGTCCTGCTGGTCTTGGTCTCTTTGCACCGATATGGAAACCTTTGCCTGATGCCTCGGGACTCCTCGCCTGCACCTGCCCCTTTAGCACCAGAGAGGCAACCGGTGCTCTGCGCCCGCTGGCGCCCGCCTAGTGTTGGTCGTCATGGCTCACGTCACGGGAACCTCGCGAGGTGCCCCTCGCCTTGATCTCTCCGCTCCTCGCGAGCCGGCCTAGTGAGGCCGCCCCCGAGGAGGTCTTGTGTCGTCCGCCTCGCGAGGCTTGGCCCCTCGCGTGGGTCTTGAGTGTTTGCTGATGAAGATGGGCCGTACCAGGCCGCTGGTGGAGCCACGCCGTGGGCCACAGGCAGGCAAGTCTGGGGACCCCCGTTCCCATAACGTCAACAGTATCCCTCAGGCCCAAGGCACGCTCGGACTTGGCTTTGAGGCGAAGCCAAGGGGCAAGTGCAGAGCGCCGCAGGCCCCAACCGCCTGCAACCTTGATTGACACGTGGCGATTGACGGGACGTGGGCGTCTCCGCTTCCCCACGCTGCCTCGGCAACTGCCCGACTGACAAAAGGCTGGCGCGCGCCGCATTGCCTTCATTGCCCCCTTCGTCTTGCTCCAGATCCCCTTTCCTGCTCCTCGCTTCCACAAACTCCAGATCCACACAAATCTTCCTTCGACTTTGCCATCAATGGCGCCCAGCAAGGCTCAGGCCGCTCCTCCGCCCTCATGGTACGAGCCAGCGCTGAAAGTGCCCGGCGTCTCGGAGAAGAACCTTGCTGCCATGCTCCTGATGACGGCGGAGGGCGACGAGAAGAGAAAGACCGCGCTCCGGGCTGGCTTCGCCAAGCCGGAGGCCTCATGCAACACCTTCTATCCCTTCTTCATGAGCAGTGTTGTCGCGGGGTTGGTTCCTCCCTTCTCCGATTTCTTCTATTCCATCCTTAGCCGTTACAAGCTTCATGCCCTCCATCTTCATCCCAACTCCGTCCTCCTTCTGTCGATTTTCGCCTTCTATTGCGAGGCACATGTTGGGGTGATGCCGTCCGTGGCGCTGCTGCGCCACTTCTTCTATCTCCGGATCAAGGACGGCCCCTGCTCGGGGTGTGCCAACTTCGTCGCAGCCAACAAGACCAACGCGATCTCAAAGGCCGGGAAGAAGGCCGAGGGCTTCAGGAGCAAGTGGGTCCTGATGGATGCCAAGTGCTCTCACCCCCGGCTGGTGCTGCCGACGGAGATGCCCACGTTTCACGACGGGTGGTTCCGTGCGAGGCTCACCGACCCTCGGGCGGAGCAGGTGCTGGAGAGGATGACCGCCAACCTGAAGCCTGATGACCCAAAGGCGGCGAAGCTGACGGGGGCCATGATCGTCAAGGAATTCATGGCACAGCGCGTGGCTCCCCTCCAGGTGCGCTCGCGCCCCTTGTGGAAGCTCGGGACGAAGGAGACGACCTCCGCCTGCGTCCGGAGGCCCTGTATGACGTGGAGCTGGGCACGGCCCTCCGCTCCTTGGTTGGGGATGACCAAGGGTATCCTCTAGACACCTTCGTTCCCTTGTACCGCTGTCCGGATGGGGCGAAGATTGCCGCCGCCATGCCTGTCTTCGATGGGCGTGGTCTTGTGCCGCCGGCGCCCTCTGAGGCCCCGATGGTGACGGCTCCGGTGGTGGTGTCCTCCGACGACTCTGGCGAGGAGGAGGAGCTGAGCTCGGAGGCGACCCGGGAGGGGGCAGGGGAGACCTCCCCTGCGCGCAAGGCCGACCTCCTTCGCGCCTTGCCTGATGACGACAACGCCGACGACCACCCGATGAGGGAAGTCTTGCCTCCTGCTGGGGTCACCACGAGGTCTAGGGTCACCTCCTCGAAGAAGCCGCCGCCTGGGGTCCCAAGGAAGAGCGGATCGGCGCTGATCTCCCGAGGTGATGTCTCCGCCCTGTCGCCGCCCGAGGCTGCCGCGGCCTCATCGGCTCCTGGGGCCCGTGCGCCAGCGCCCCAGGCTGCGAGGCCCCTAGGCTACTACGCCGTCGTGGACCAGTGAGTATCCTGCCCTGACTTTGCCCTTGCTCCTGCTTCCATTGTAGCTTCCTGATGTCCCCTCCTTGTGCTGCTAGGTCGACGCTGTCATCGAAGAAGAAGAAGGAGAGGGCTGCCGCATCCTCGGGGACCCATCAGCCTGGCATGGCCGCACCTCCTCCGGCGTAGATGGGCGGCGATGGCGCCCACACCTCTTCGGCCCGGTCATCCTCGCGAGGCCCAGAGGAGTGTCTCCAGGAGAGAGCGACCCCTGATGCCCGTTGGCTCCTGAGGCGCTCGTCCCCAACTCGCTGGCCGAGGCCCCGCAGGCTCCGGAGCTCCTGGCTTCTTCTTCCGCCGCCATCAACCTGCAGGTCTTGGCGACGATGCTTCCTTCTTTTTCCGTCTCACCGCCAGTTCGTGATCCTTCTGCCTCGCCCGACGCCCTGGAACATGCCCTTTCTGCGCTGACCCGGCTGGAGGATGATCTTCAAGGCGCTGAACGTTGCCTGGTGGCAGGCCGCTTGGAGCTGATCTCTGACTGGTTGCATGCTACCTCTTGAGCATGCGTTAGTTTTCCCTTGAAGAGGAAAGGGTGATGCAGCAAAGTAGCGTAAGTATTTACCTCAGTTTTTGACAACCAAGGTATCAATCCAGTAGGAGACTACATGCAAATCGCCTAGTACCTGCACAAACAATCAAGAACCTTGCAACCAACGCGATAAAGGGGTTGTCAATCCCTTCACAGCCACTTGCAAAATTAAGATCCGATAAAGATAATAAGATAAATATTTTTGGTATTTTTGTTGTATAGATTGGAAAGTAAAGATTGCAAAATAAATAGTAAACTAAAATTGTAGATCGTAAACTTATATGATGTAAAGTAGACCCGGGGGCCATAGGTTTCACTAGTGGCTTCTCTCAAGATAGCATAAATTACACTGGGTGAACAAATTACTGTTGAGCAATTGATAGAAAAGCGCATAGTTATGAGAATATCTAGGCATGATCATGAACATGGGCATCACGTCCGTGTCAAGTAGATCGAAATGATACTGCATCTACTACTATTACTCCACACATCGACCGCTATCCAACATGCATCTGGAGTATTAAGTTCATAAGAACGGAGTAACGCATTAGGCAAGATGACATGATGTAGAGGGATAAACTCAAGCAATATGATATAAACCCCATCTTTTTATCCTCGATGGCAACAATACAATACGTGTCAGTTCCCTTTCTGTCACTCGGATCGAGCACCGCAAGATTGAACCCAAAGCTAAGCACTTCTCCCATTTCAAGAAAGATCAATCTAGTAGGCCAAACCAAACTGATAATTCGAAGAGTCTTGCAAAGACATTAAATCATGCATAAAAGAATTCAGAGAAAAATCAAATATTGTTCACAAATAATCTTGATCATAAACCCACAATTCATCGGATCTCGACAAACACATGACAAAAGAATTACATCGAATAGATCTCCAAGAAGATCAAGGAGAACTTTGTATTGAGATCCAAAGAGAGAGAAGAAGCCATCTAGCTAATAACTATGGACCCGAAGATTTGTTGTAAACTACTCACACATCATCGGAGAGACTATGGTGTTGATGTAGAAGCCCTCCGTGATCGAATCCCCCTCCGGCAAATCGCCGGAAAAGGCCCCAAGATGGGATCTCACGGGTACAAAAGGTTTCAGTGGTGGAAAAGTGGTTTCGTGGCTCCCCTGGATGTTTTCAGGGTATAAGAGTATATATAGGAGAAAGAAGTAGGTCGGTGGAGCTACGAGGGGCCCACGAGGGTGGGGGGCGTGCCTACCCCCTGGGCACGCCCTCCTGCCTCGTGGCTGCCTTGTTGCTTCCTTGACTTCCACTCCAAGTCTCCTAGATTGCGTTTGTTCTAAAAAAGATCCTTGCGAAGGTTTCGTTCCGTTTGGATTCCGTTTGATATTCCTTTTCTGCGAAACACTGAAATAGGCAAAAAAACAACAATTTGCACTGGGCCTTCGGTTAATAGGTTAGTCCCAAAAATAATATAAAAGAGCATAATAAAGCCCATTAAACATCCAAAACAGATAATATAATAGCATTAAACAATCAAAAATTATAGATACGTTGGAGACGTATCAAGCATCCCCAAGCTTAATTCCTGCTCGTCCTCGAGTAGGTAAATGATAAAACAGAATTTTTGATGTGGAATGCTACCTAACATAATCTTTAAATGTAATTCTCTTTATTTGTGGCATGAATGTTTAGATCCAAAAGATTCTAGACAAAGTTTTAATATTGACATAAAAATAGTAATACTTCAAGCATGCTAACCAAGCAATTATGTCTTATCAAAATAACATAGCCAAAGAAAGCTTATCCCTACAAAATCATATAGTTTTGCCATGCTTCATTTTCGTCACACAAAATGCTCCCATCATGCACAACCCCGATGACAAGCCAAGCAATTGTTTCATACTTAGCCTTTTCAAACTCTTTCAACTTTTGCGCAATATATGAGCGCAAGCCATGGACATAGCACTATGGGTAGAATAGCATATGATGATGGGGGTTATGTGAGAAGACAAAAAAGGAGAAAGTCTCACATTGACACGGCTAATCAATGGGCTATGGAGATGCCCATCAATTGATGTCACTGCGAGGACTAGGGATTGCCATGCAACGGATGCACTAGAGCTATAAATATATGAAAGCTCATCAAAAGAAACTAAGTGGGTGTGCATCCAACTTGCTTGCTCACGAAGACCTAGGGCATTTTGAGGAATCCCATCATCAGAATATACAAGCCAAGTTCTATAATGAAAAATTCCCACTAGTATATGAAAGTGACAAAATAAGAAACTCTCTATCATGAAGATCATGGTGCTATTTTGAAGCACAAGTGTGGAAAAGGATAGTAACATTGTCCCTTCTCTCGTTTTCTCTCATTTTTTTGTTTGGGCTTCTTTGGCCTCTTTTTTTATTTGGGCTTCTTTGGCCTCTTTTTTATTTTATATTTTTTCGTCCAGAGTCTCATCCCAACTTGTGGGGGAATCATAGTCTCCATCATCCTTTGCTCACATGGGACAATGCTCTAATAATGAAAATCATCACACTTCTATTTACTTACAACTCAAGAATTACAACTCGATACTTAGAACAAAATATGACTCTATGTGAATGCCGCCGGCGGTGTACCAGGATGTGCAATGACTCAAGAATGACATGTATGAAATAATTATGAAGGTGGCTTTGCCACAAATACGATGTCAACTACATGATCATGCAAAGCAATATGACAATGATGGAGCGTGTCATAATAAACGGAACGATGGAAAGTTGCATGGCAATATATCTCGGAATGGCTATGGAAATGCCATAATAGGTAGGTATGGTGGCTGTTTTGAGGTAGATATAAGGAGGCTTATGTGTGATAGAGCATATCATATCACGGGATTTGCATGCACCAGCGAAGTTTGCACCAACTCTCAAGGTGAGAAAGGACAATGCACGGTACCGAAGAGGCTAGCAACGATGGAAGGGTGAGAGTGCGTATAATCCATGGACTCAACATTAGTCATAAAGAACTCACATACTTATTGCAAAAGTCTATAAGTCATCAAAACTAAGCACTATGCACATGCTCATAGAGGGATATATTGGTAGGAAAAAACCATCGCTCATCCCCGACCGCCACTCATAAGGAAAGCAATCAAAGAACACCCCATGCTTCAAATTTGTCACACAATGTTTACCATAAGTGCATGCTACGGGACTTGCAATCCTCAACACAAGTATTTCTCAATTCCACAATTACCCAACTAGCATGACTCTAACATTACCACCTTTATATCTCAAAACAAATATCAAGTATCAAACTTATCATAGTATTTAATGCACTCTATATGAAAGTTTTTATTATACCCATCTTGGATGCCTATCATATTAGGACTAATTTTATAGCCAAAGCAAATTACCATGCTGTTCTAAAGGACTCTCAAAATAATATAAGTGAAGCATGAGAGATCAATAATTTCTATAAAATAAAACCACCACCGTGCTCTAAAAAGGTATAAGTGAAGCACTAGAGCAAAATTTATCTAGCTCAAAAGATATAAGTGAAGCACATCGAGTATTCTAATAAATTCCGATTCATGTGTGTCTCTCCCAAAATGTGTGTACAACAAGGATGATTGTGTTAAACTAAAAAGCAAAGACTGAAATCGTACAAGACGCTCCTAGCAAAACACATATCATGTGGTGAATAAAAATATAGCCTCGAGTAAAGTTACCGATAGATGAAGACGAAAGAGGGGATGCCTTCCGGGGCATCCCCAAGCTTAGGCTTTTGGTTGTCCTTGAATTTTACCTTGGAGTGCCTTGGGAATCCCCAAGCTTGGGCTCTTGCCACTCATTATTCCATAATCCATCTAATCTTTACCCAAAAACTTGAAAACTTCACAACACAAAACTCAACAGAAAATCTCATGAGCTCCGTTAGTATAAGAAAACAAATCACCACTTTAAGGTACTGTAATGAACTCATTCTTTATTTATATTGGTGTTAAACCTACTGTATTCCAACTTCTCTATGGTTCATACCCCCTGATACTAGCCATAGATTCATTAAAATAAGCAAACAACACACGAAAAACAGAATCTGTCAAAAACAGAACGGTCTGTTGAAATATGATTTGTTCGAATACTTCTGGAACTCCAAAAATTCTGAACAACTAGGATATCCTGGATAATTTGTATATTGATCTACTGCAAAAAGAATTGGTATTTTATCACGTTCTGGTGAATTTCAACAATTATATTCATGAGCAGAAAGTTTCTGTCTTTTTCAGCAAGATGAAATAACCATCACCCAAGAAGATCCATTTGGTTCTCCTTGGCACAAACACTAATTAAAACATAAAACCACATCTAAACAGAAGCTAGATGAATTATTTATTACTAAATAGAAACAAAAAGCAAGGAACAAAAATAAAATTGGGTTGCCTCTCAACAAGCGCTATCGTTTAACGCCCCTAGCTAGGCATAAAAACAAGAATATATCTAGGTATTGTCATCTTTGGTATTTATCTTTTTAATGGAGTTATGCTCGGATCCGGGAGGTTCCTTACGTTTTCCTTCATGCTTGGAGATCTTTAGATCTAGAGCATCCAACCGCTTATTGCAAAGTGTAATCAATGTATTCATGCGGTTGAGATTCCCACCAGCATTTTTAAGAAGTTCAATAGATTTTCTCAGTTCGCATAATTTCTCTAAGATTTGGGTTCCTTCTTGAGTAAGGTGAAGTCCCTTTTGTGGGGGAAGTACTCCTACTATCCCCTCTATAATTTCATAAGCAATACTAGGATCAACTTCAATAAAATTCCCTTTGGCGGCAAAATAAAGGTGTTGTCTATGGGATATGGTTAGCCCAACATAAAAATTGCGTAGTAAAATCTTGAAATCTCCCTCTATAGTGCAACTATGATAAGATTCTACCATCCTATACCAAGCATCTTTTAAGTTTTCTCCTTGTCTTGTGGAGGACTTCAAAATCAGGAAACGAAGGAAGGGAGAAAGAGCTAGCCATGGAAGCGAAATAAACGAACTAACACACGGACACACAAGAGACAAGCGAAAAGAAGCGGACGGAGAAGGGCGAATAAAACGGCAAAGGTGAAGTGGGGGAGAGGAAAACGAGAGGCAAATGGCAAATAATGTAATGCGAGGGATAAGAGTTTGTGATGGGTACTTGGTATGTCTTGACTTGAGCGTAGATCTCCCCGGCAACGGCGCCAGAAATCCTTCTTGCTACCTCTTGAGCATGCGTTGGTTTTCCCTTCAAGACGAAAGGGTGATGCAGCAAAGTAGCGTAAGTATTTCCATCAGTTTTTGAGAACCAATGTATCAATCCAGTAGGAGACTACATACAAATCGCCTAGTACCTGCACAAACAATCAAGAACCTTGCAACCAACACGAAAAAGGGGTTGTCAATCCCTTCACGGCCACTTGCAAAAGTGAGATCTGATAAAGATAATAAGATAAATATTTTTGGTATTTTTGTTGTATAGATTGGAAAGTAAAGATTGCAAAATAAATAGTAAACTAAAATTGTAGATCGAAAACTTATATGATGTAAAGTAGACTCGGAGGCCATAGGTTTCACTAGTGGCTTCTCTCAAGATAGCATAAATTACGGTGGGTGAACAAATTACTGCCGAGCAATTGATAGAAAAGCGCATAGTTATGAGAATATCTAGGCATGATCATGAACATAGGCATCACGTCTGTGTCAAGTAGACCGAAACGATTCTGCATCTACTACTATTACTCCACACATCAGCCGCTATCCAGCATGCATCTAGAGTATTAAGTTCATAAGAACGGAGTAACGCATTAGGCAAGATGACATGATGTAGAGGGATAAACTCAAGAAATATGATATAAACCCCATCTTTTTATCCTCGATGGCAACAATACAATACGTGTCAGTTCCCTTTCTGTCACTCGGATCGAGCACCGCAAGATTGAACCCAAAGCTAAGCACTTATCCCATTGCAAGAAATATCAATCTAGTAGGCCAAACCAAACTGATAATTCGAAGAGTCTTGCAAAGATATTAAATCATGCATAAAAGAATTCAGAGAAAAATCAAATATTGTTCACAAATAATCTTGATCATAAACCCACAATTCATCGGATCTCGACAAACACATGACAAAAGAATTACATCGAATAGATGTCCAAGAAGATCAAGGAGAACTTTGTATTGAGATCCAAAGAGAGAGAAGAAGCCATCTAGCTAATAACTATGGACCCAAAGATCTGTTGTAAACTACTCACACATCATCGGAGAGACTATGGTGTTGATGTAGAAGCCCTCCGTGATCGAATCCCCCTCCGGCAAATCGCCGGAAAAGGCCCCAAGATGGGATCTCACGGGTACAAAAGGTTTCAGCGGTGGAAAAGTGGTTTCGTGGCTCCCCTGGATGTTTTCAGGGTATAAGAGTATATATAGGAGAAAGAAGTAGGTCGGTGGAGCTACGAGGGGCCCACGAGGGTGGGGGCGCGCCTACCCCCCTGGGCACACCCTCCTGCCTCGTGGCTGCCTTGTTGCTTCCTTGACTTCCACTCCAAGTCTCCTAGATTGCGTTTGTTCCAAAAATGATCCTCGCGAAGGTTTCGTTCCGTTTGGATTCCGTTTGACATTCCTTTTCTGCGAAACACTGAAATAGGCAAAAAAACAAAATTTTGCACTTGGCCTTTGGTTAATAGGTTAGTCCCAAAAATAATATAAAAGAGCATAATAAATCCCATTAAACATCCAAAACAGATAATATAATAGCATTAAACAATCAAAAATTATAGATACGTTGGAGACGTATCATGATATGTCCATTTTGCATCATGCTTTTATATCGATATTTATTGCATTATGGGTTGTTATTACATGTTATGTCACAATACTTATGCCTATTCTCTCTTAGTTTACAAGGTTTACATAAGGAGGGAGAATGTCGGCAGCTGGAATTCTGGGCTGGAAAAGGAGCAAATATGAGAGACCTATTCTGCACAACTCCAAAAGTCCTGAAACTCCACGAAAGTTATGTTTGGAAATAATAAAAAATATGGAGCGGAAGAAGTACGCCAGAGGGGGACCCACCTGGCCATGAGGGTGGGGGGCGCGCCCTACCCCCCAAGGCGCGCCCCCTGCCTCGTGGGCCTCCTATTGGCTCTCCGGTGGCCATCTTCTGCTATATGAAGTCTTTCATCAAGGAAAAAATCATAAGCAACCTTTCGGGACGAGACTCCGCCGCCACGAGGCGGAACCTTGGCGGAACCAATCTAGGGCTCCGGCAGAGCTGTTCTGCCGGGGACACTTCCCTCCGGGAGGGGGAAATCATCGCCATCGTCATCATCAACGCTCCTCTCATCGGGAGAGGGCAATCTCCATCAACATCTTCACCAGCACCATCTCTTCTCAAAACCCTAGTTCATCTCTTGTATCCAATTCTTGTTTCCAAGTCCGGGATTGGTACTAGTAGGTTGCTAGTAGTGTTGATTACTCCTTGTAGTTGATACTAGTTGGTTTATTTGGTGGAAGATCATATGTTCAGATCCTTTATGCATATTAATACCCCTCTGATTATGAACATGAATATGCTTTGTGAGTAGTTACATTTGTTCCTGAGAACATGGGAGAAGTCTTGCTATTAGTAGTCATGTGAATTTGGTATTCGTTCGATATTTTGCTGAGATGTATGTTGTCTAGCCTCTAGTGGTGTTATGTGAACATCGACTACATAACACTTCACCATTATTTGGGCCTAGATGAAGGCATTGGGAAGTAATAAGTAGATGATGGGTTGCTAGAGTGACAGAAGCTTAAACCCTAGTTTATGCGTTGTTTCGTAAGGGTTGATTTGGATCCATATGTTTCATGCTATGGTTAGGTTTACCTTAATACTTTTGTTGTAGTTCCGGATGCTTGCAATAGAGGTTAATCATAAGTGGGATGCTTGTTCAAGTAAGAACAGCACCCAAGCACCGGTCCACCCACATATCAAATTATCAAAGTATCGAACGTGAATCATATGAACGTGATGAAAACTAGCTTGACGATAATTCCCATGTGTCCACGGGAGCGCTTTTCTCCATATAAGAGTTTGTCCAGGCTTGTCCTTTGCTATAAAAAGGATTGGGCCACCTTGCTGCACTTTATTTACTTTTGTTATTTGTTGCTTGTTACAAATTATCCTATCACAAAACTATCTGTTACCACTTATTTCAGTACTTGCAGAGAATACCTTGCTGAAAACCGCTTATCATTTCCTTTTGCTCCTCGATGGGTTCGACACTCTTACTTATCGAAAGGACTACGATAGATCCCCTATACTTGTGGGTCATCATATCACTGCACTCCGATGCGTCCGTCCGGGCGGCGCTGAGCCAGGCCATGGCGGCTTCCGAGAAGGACAAGCAGGGCACCGCCCAAGCTGCGGCTGCCCGCGAGGTGGCGCTGAAGGATGCCGGGGCCGCCCAAGATCGCTGTCTGTCGATGGAGGCCGAGCTGGAGGCTATGAGCAACAAGCGTGCAGGCGAGGCTAGCGACCGCAAGGCGGAGGAGGATACGATGAAGGCCCGGGAAGGCGTGGTCAATGGTCGTGACGCTGAACTGGAGCAGTCGGCGAGGGCGCAGGCCGCAGAGCGCAACTGCCTGGAGGAGCTGGAGAAGAAGATGAAGGCTGAGAAGACCCTGCTGGAGGCCAAGGCGAAGGTTCTTGCCGAGGACCGCGTGGCCTTCAAGTCCCTTGAGGAGAGGTCCCGCGAGGCGCTGCAGGCACTCTACGAGAAGGGCTTGGAGAAGCCGCTGGCGACAGGTGACGAAGGCCCCGCCCAGCTGCACCCTCATCTTGTCGCAGCGCTCGAGAACGTCGTTGACGGGATCGGCCCCATGGTGGAGGGGTAAGCCTGTGCGCTCTCTTCATCTGCCCTGACGTGCGTCTTCAGCCACTTCCATCTTCACAATCCTGATGCCGACCTTGACGAGCTGCTCGAGCCCGTGGACAAGGAGCGCTGCGCAGCCGTCGCCGAAGCCGTGAAGGGCCAGGTGGAGGCCTTGCTAAAGAAGTTCCTCACCGTCGACCCTGCGCCCTCGACTAGTGGTGCTGCCGAACCTGTGACTCCGGCGGGCGGCACTGGTGAGGGCAACATCATCATCGAAGGGGCACTCCTTGTGAGTGATGGCGGCGCCCAAGGCAGAAGAGAGGGCTTGCTGGCAGCTCCATTTCCTGCTTTATCTCTGCATGCACCATGCCTTGTGGAGGCATTTAAACTTGTGTTTGGAATTTGAAGAACAGTATGTCTGGTAATGTTTGTTTGAGATTCCGCGATTTCTTCGCGTTTGCTTGGTGTTCTATGTCAGCAGGGCCCGACCCCGCGCGTACCTCAGCCGCCGTTGGATCGTCCGGATCGCCAGGACGAGACCAAGGGGTGAGGGGCTACGTGGCTAGTTAGGATTCTGAGTCGCGGTGCTCAGGAGTCCCCCTTGACGCGCAAACAACTTACGGAAAGGAGATGCAGAAGTAGGCCTGGTGTTCTATGTCGGCAGGGCCCGACCCCGCTCATAGCTCGACCGCCGTTGGGCCGTCCGGATCGCCAGGACGGAACCAAGGAGTGAGGGGCTACGTGGCCAGTTAGGCTCCTGAGTCGCGATGCTCAGGAGTCCCCCTTGATGTCCAAATGACCTTCATACATTGGCTCTGCTCGAGAGGGCGCGTGACAACCAGGTCCGAGGGACCTGGCAGGGCGGAGTACGCTCGGGCGTGACCCGGGCGCAGCCGCCGTGCCCAGCTCCCTCACGCGACTCTCCCGAGGGGAAGTGTTGCGATGAGACTGGACACCGAGCCCTGGGGCTCCCTGAGGTTGGTACAACCATGGGCCCGCCCTCAGTTGTTTATCACCAGCGCGGAGCGTAGCGCTTCCGCACTTGCACGGGCATAGCCGCTCCTCGACCGTGTCGACTGCCAGCACGGAGCATGGTGCTTCCACTGGTGCGTGGGTGAGGGCTCCTTCTGAGTGGAGCCCCCGGGCGTGTACAGCCCCGCCCTGACACGTGGCTTGCACGGCAGGGCTAGACGAGGTGTGTCTGGGCACTCGTGAGCCAGCGCAGGACTCACGAGGCCCTACCTCAAGGTGGGTTGCGCCTGGTCTTGATTCTTGACGGCTGTGGTGGTCCTGCGAGATGGTTAGGCGACCTGCGCCAGTTGAATCTCCTGAGGCGATCATATGAGAAGGCCAGACACCAACGACCCCAGGAGGTGACGTGAACGGGGCCGGCCCGCCAGACAAAGCTCGGTCGTTGGATTTATCGACACTGCAGGGACGAACTCGAGCACAGACGCCGTGCCTAGTCTTCTCATGCGAAGGATCCTGAAGAAAGACGCCCAACGCACGGTTCCTGCGATGGCGAGGCACCGGGTC
Source organism: Aegilops tauschii subsp. strangulata (assembly GCF_002575655.3). Taxonomy (NCBI): domain Eukaryota; kingdom Viridiplantae; phylum Streptophyta; class Magnoliopsida; order Poales; family Poaceae; genus Aegilops; species Aegilops tauschii. Next base: position 459,358,231 of record NC_053035.3, read on the forward strand.
ACGTGCCCTAGCCTGTCAGTCCATGGTTAGCTCACGCGAGAACAAGGCACCGAGGGCCATGGGATGTGACGTACACGGGAGTGGGCCCGCGAGCCAGAGCACAGCCTCTTGGGATTGGCGACGTTGCAGGGACGGACCCGAGCACAGACGCCGTGCCTGTCCTTAATCATGAGGCGTTCGTGGGCGGGCTTGCAAGGGCGCACGACGTTCATGGCATCGAAGTACCGGGCGGGCAGGTTGTAATCATGGGTAACCCATGCAAAGGAACAAGCTAGTTCGAGTAGATGCAAGAATGATACATGCCACTAGGACGGACCCGAGCGGCCTGGGGATGATGCAGCCCGAGGGGAGCCCCCGACAGAGTAAGCTAAAGATGCAAAAAGATACATGCCGTAGGGACGGGCCCTTGCGACCTGGGAATGGTGCAGCCCGAGGGGCGCTCCCAGCTGAGTAAACCGAAAAATGTCACCTGGTACCGTTGTCGAAGGGGTGTTGAAGTAGCTGAAGGTGCGCGCTGAAGGAGTCGTTCCTCACGAGCCGCCAGGGCCTTGAGCCTCAGGAGGCTCCGGGGGCTCGGGTGGTTCCTTGAGGACCATCGCCATCTCAGCCAGGACTGCATGATGCCTAGCCTCCTGAGCCACCAGGATGCTCCATAGGCGGTGCTGGGAGGTGACAGCCACGTTCGGCAGGCCAAATGGCATCTGAACATAGCTGTGAGGTGGACCCTCGCACCGGCCAACGTGCGAAGGCCAGAAGCGCTCCTGAGATGCGGCCCTGTTGAGCCCTAGAATGTCTATGCAAACGCGTAGCCCGCCGTCCTCGCCAGGATGGGGAGCTACACCGGGTGGTGGGCGGCGGTCGTCGCATATGGTCCTTGCCTCTTGAAGCTCCTGGGTCGCCTTGACAATGAACTCCTAAGCACCGGGCGCTCCTCGCCCAGTGCCCTCCTGGTGGAAACGTGCTGCGAAGCACACCTCCACACGGTGCCCGAGCGCCTCGCTCATGATGCTGGCTAGGTCTGAGGCCCTCCAGAAGAGCACCCCCGAGCCTTGCCCGAGGAGGGCACCGGGCGCGCCTTCTTATGCAAGGGAGGGAGGCGCCCTAGCTGCGGGCGCGAATCCTGAGGTGGTGCCACTGGAGACGCCGCTCTCCTAAGGCCCCGGGTGGAGTAGCTGCTTCTTCTTCATGGGGATGGCCTCAGGAGGGTACAGAGTGCCTGCGTTGTCGGGGTCTTCGATTGCTGCGGCTTGGAAAGCGTGCTCGAGGGAGCACACCACATCTCTTTCTTCGCAGGGGACCATGATGACTCCGCCGCTCCCTGGCATCTTGAGGACGTTGTAGCCGTGGTGGGTCACTGCCATAAACTTGGCCAATGCTGGATACCCAAGGATGGCGTTGTACGGCAGACGGATGTGGGCAACGTCGAAGTCAATGAGCTCGGTGCGGTAGTTGTTACGCTGGCCGAAGGTGACAGGGAGGCAGACCTGCCCTATCGGGGTGGTGGAGCCGTCGGTCACTCCTGAGAAAGGCTTGGTAGGCTGTAGCTGATCGTATGGCACTTGGAGGCTATCGAATGTCTTGACGGACAGGACATTGAGGCCTGCGCTGCCGTCGATGAGGGTCTTGGTGACTTGGACGCTGCTGATGACGGGTGAGCAAAGCATCGGGAGGGCGCCGTCAGTTGCCGCGCACTTGAGCTGGTTCGATGAGCTGAAGGTGATGGCGCACTTGGACCACTTGAGTGGGCACGTGACCTCGAGCCTGGGAAGGGCCGTGTTCACCTCATGGGCAAACTGCTTGAAGATGTGCTGGGAAGCTGGGGCCTGAGCACTGTCCAAGATGCACGCGATAGCGCGCGGCTCCTGGAAGCCCCCAGCCCCCTCATCCTGATGGTGGTCGTCGTTCCTTCTTGGCGGTGGTGGCAACGGAGGGAGGCCATGATTGCCCTGAGGACGGTCCTCATGAGGCTGGTCCCTCCAGGCACCCTCATGAGGCTTGTCCTGCCAGTGGTCCTCGCGAGGAAGGTCGCGCCACTCCTGACGAGGGCCGCGGTCGTCCCAGCGTCCTCCACTTTGTCCTCCTCCTCGGCCGTAGCCCCGGTCGTTGCGCTCGGGGCGTCGACCGAAGCATCCACCTCGAATGGCCCTGAACTCTTGGCAGGTGTTGGTGTTGTGGTTGTGTACGTTGTGGAAGGCGCAGAACGGACGACTGCTCTTGGACGACTCAGGGTGGTCCCGGCCGCGCTTCGTGTCCGGCTCCGCCGCGAGCATGGCTACTCCCTTGCGCTTCACGTCCTTGGCCTTGGCTTTCTTCTTTTCTGGGTCGGCAGTAGGGAGCTCGAGGAGGGAGAAGCGCCCCTCCTCAGCTCTTGCACACTTGGTCGCCATGTTGAACATCTCCAGAGCCATGCATAGCTCCTCGTGGATGGCGAGCTCCTCCTTCAACTTGACATCGCAGACGCCATCAGAGAATGCTGAGATGATGGACTCGTCCGTCACCTTGGGGATCTTGAGGCGAACGCTGTTGAAGCGCTGGATGTACTTCTGCAGGGTCTCTCCTGGCTGCTGCTTGATGCAGCGCAGGTCACCCGCGGCCGGCGGGCGGTCGCGAGTGCCCTGGAAGTTGGCGACGAAGCAGTCGCGCATCTCACCCAGGAAGAGATTGACCCCCGGGGCAAGTTCAGGAGCCACGAGCGAGCACCATCCTTGAGAGCCATGGGAAACCAGTTCGCCATGACTTTCTTTTCGTTGTTGGCCGCCTCGATGCTCAGCTCATAGATCTACAAGAACTCCGCAGGGTCGGGGGTGCCGTCGTAGAACGGGGGCAGGTCCGGCTTGAACTTGCCTGGCCAGATGACGCTACGCAGCTCCGAAGTGAAGGCACGTCAGCCTGTTGTGCCCGCCGGGGCCCGTCGCAGGGGTGGCGCTTGATCTTGATGCCCACGCACCGCCGCCGCAGGCGGCACGCGGTCTTGACGTGGTGGTGCCAGGAGTGTAGGAGCATCTTCTCATGGTCGGGGAACTCCTTGGCAGCTTCCTTCTTCGCGCGCGGGCGCCCGGCGCGGCGGGTCGCGCCGAGGGGCCGCGCGTCTTGGTGCAGAGGTGGCGGTGGCGCTCCGTGGGCTACATCACCCCAGCTGGAGGAGGGCGAGGCAGCGAGAGGGACGGTAACGGGGAGCCCCCAACGGTGCCGACAAGCTTGGCGACGCGGTCCAGCCAGTCCTCGTAGAGGTCGTCAACCGGGCGGTAGCGCAGGAGCTTGCGTGCCATGAGCAGCGCGGCATGCGCGTCCGTGGGCGCGCGACGAGCGTGAGACGATGAGTCGGCCAGAGTCAGCGACGGGGTGGCGGTGCGGCCGTCCCGCCGCACATAGGGGGTGCAACGATGATGCTTGCTGCTCGTTTCCCGCTGGGCCGGTGGCGGCGTTGGCGGTGGGTGATGGAGAACGATGGGGAGGCCCACCGACAGGATCTGCCTGAGCGACACAGGCGGCCAGGGCGGCCCGGCGCTCTACGCGAGCTCGGCATGCATCCGCCATGGATGCAGACGAAGATCTCTCTCCCCCTCGCTCACACTCTCGCAACGATCTCAAGGCCTAGCTCGCCGAACCCAAGGAACAAGGGACACAAGAGTTTATACTGGTTCGGGCCACCGATGTGGTGTAATACCCTACTCCAGTGTGGTGTGGTGGATTGCCTTGCAGGCTGGGGACGAACAAGTACAAGGGAAGAACAACCTCCTGGGGAGAGGTTTTCTTGAGCTCTATGAGCTGGTGAGAATGGTCTTGGTGGAATGGATCCGGTCCCAGATTAGTTGCCTCCTATGGTGGTGGCTAGTCCTATTTATAGAGGCCCTGGTCCCCTTCCCAAATGTTTAGGCGGGAAGGGATCCCACAACGGCCAATTTGAAGGGGGACAGCTAGTACAAGCTATCCTGCCAAAGGCTCTGGTGGTGACGCCGTCGTGGGCTCTGCGATGACCTCTGTCCTGCCGTCCTGCTGGTCTTGGTCTCGTTGCACCGATATGGAAACCTTTGCCTGATGCCTCGGGACTCCTCGCCTGCACCTGCCCCTTTAGCACAAAAGAGGCAACCCGTGCTCTGCGCCCGCTGGCGCCCGCCTGGCCTTGGTCGTCATGGCTCGTTTCATGGGAACCTCGCGAGGTGCCCCTCGCCTTGATGTCTCCGCTCCTCGCGAGCCAGCCTAGTGAGGCTGCCCCTGAGGAGGTCTTGTGTCATCCGCCTCGCGAGGCTTGGCCCCTCGCGAGGGTCTTGAGTGTTTGCTGATGAAGATGGGCCGTACCAGGCCGCTGGTGGAGCCACGCCGTGGGCCGCAGGCAGGCAAGTCTGGGGACCCCCATTCCCAGAACGCCGACAATATTCAGTAGACTTGGGGGCTGAAGGAAGATATCTTACAGACAAGGCAGAAGTTGATACCTCATATTTCTGGTGCATGTGTTTGACCATGTCAGTCTCCAGATCACGGCTACTGTGCACTTGGCCGAGATAGCCGGAGAGTACTTCATTGATGCTCAGATGAGAATAATTGGCCATGTCAAACTTGACTTTGCGTTTCTCACTCAATTCTTCTTTGGCAGAGTGTTTCTCCAGGGCAGTGGGATTCCCCGTTTCTTGGAAACCAGTGCTGGTGATCAGAACCTCTTCAGTATTTGGTTCTGAAGGCTTGATTGGGCTTGGCGGTTCAGCACTCAAAGGGTCGATAATTGTATGATCATTGGAGGCGCCAGGATTCTCTGGTGGCAGGTCATCAGCACTTGCCTCCGGTGTTGCACAGAAGCCTTAGATACCGGTGCTTGCTTTTCCGGCTCACGAGCTTTTGGGTCTTCGACCGGTTTATTAATTTTTGCCTTCTTGCTAGGCTTTGCCATCCCACTACGGACAAGAGAAGAGGTCAGTGTATGTGCAGAAATGTGAAATAACAAAGATAAAATCTTTACCCAGGGGCAGCCTTGAAAGCCGAAAGCTGGGTCTGAGATGAATTGCCAGAAGAGGAGTGAGATGTCCCGTGATAATTTGAGTCGGAAGGATTAAGTGGCGGGCGAATAAGACCTGCCTTGGGATAAAAAGAGTTGGAATTCTGAAGCACCTCGTCCTGGCGTTTGCGTGGGGCTGGTGTGTTAGGTAACCCGGAGGAAAGCTCTCCGCCTCCGGTAGTCCGAGTTCTGTGCCGGTTCTCATGCTGTTGTTGCTTCAAAATAAAGTTGGGGTCCAAGTAAGCTAAAGGGTGAGAAAACCTTACTTTCCGGGTTACTTGTCGAATTTTTTGTCTTGGCAAAGGTTATGAGTCGGAGGAAATAACAGTTACCTCTTCATCACCCGCCTGGCTGGTTTCCGCATCATCCTGATAGCAACCATTCACTAGTACAACGAGGTGCTATACAAACGGTTTTTAACCCCTTTCCATGACAGCATTTGGAACCGTCGCCTAGTGAGTGACGGCGATAGGGGGGGGGTCCTTCCCACACGACCCAGAAACCGTCGGCGATATGGCCTCCTAGCACACATGCTCGGCAAAATGAGGTCGTGTGCAACCGGTGAGCGCTCAAATATGGAAATATGTACAGTAGAACTAAAAAATACAATTATACATGCGAAATTGTTTCCGGTCGCAAGTACATCCCACACAGCCAGTCCCCGCTAAACGTTTCCGTTCGTATGTACATCCCACACAGTCGCTCCAAGGAAAATGTTTCCGTTCACAGGTACATCACACACAATTTCCCCCATTAAATCGTTTGTGATAGCGTTGCCTATGCACACGATATTAACAATTTTATCGTTTGCGTTTTTGAATGCATCGCACACGGTGCGTAGAAGAAACTGTGTGGCAAAGGCTGTCCATCACACATAGTTTTTATGTGGTAAACATTTGCGTCAGGTGGCCTAACGCAAACAGTTTTCAAGAGGATGTCGTGTGTGATTGTTCATTAATCTAACACGATTTATTCTTAGAAACTGTGTGCGTTATTGAATGCATCACACACGGTGTTTTCCCAATAACCGTTTGCAATAGAAAAACCCAATTAGCAGGATAGTTATCCGATTATTAATAATCCATTTATTAATCTAATTGACATTTCATATTAAGCACACAATATATTTCATTTTCATAATTGAATTACATCAGAGTACAACATCATATAGCTTCATGCTACCTCTTGAGCATTCGTTGGTTTTCCCTTGAAGAGGAAAGGGTGATGCAGCAAAGTAGCGTAAGTATTTCCCTCAGTTTTTGAGAACCAAGGTATCAATCCAGTAGGAGGCCACACGCAAGTCCCTCGTACCTACACAAACAAATAAGAACCTTGCAACCAACGCGATAAAGGGGTTGTCAATCCCTTCACGGCCACTTGCAAAAGTGAGATCTGATAGAGATGGTAAGATAATATTTTTGGTATTTTTATGATAAAGATTAAAAGTAAAGATTGCAAAATAAACGACGGTAAAAATAGCTAGTTGACGGGAGATTAATATGATGGAAAATAGACCTGGGGGCCATAGGTTTCACTAGTGGCTTCTCTCAAGATAGCATAAGTATTACGGTGGGTGAACAAATTACTGTCGAGCAATTGATAGAATAGTGCATAGTTATGAGAATATCTAGACATGATCATGTATATAGGCATCACGTCCGCAACAAGTAGATCGACTCCTACCTGCATCTACTACTATTACTCCACACATCGACCGCTATCCAGCATGCATCTAGAGTATTAAGTTCATAAGAACAGAGTAACGCATTAGGCAAGATGACATGATGTAGAGGGATAAACTCAAGCAATATGATATAAACCCCATCTTTTTATCCTCGATGGCAACAATACAATACGTGTCATTTCCCCTTTTTTCACTGGGATCGAGCAATGCAAGATTGAACCCAAAGCTAAGCACTTCTTCCATTGCAAGAAAGATCAATCTAGTAGGCCAAACCAAACTGATAATTCGAAGAGACTTGCAAAGATAACCAATCATACATAAAAGAATTCAGAGAAGATTCAAATATTGTTCATAGATAATGTTGATCATAAACCCACAATTTATCGGATCTCGACAAACACACCGCAAAGAGAATTACATCGAATAGATCTCCAAGAAGATCGAGGAGAACTTTGTATTGAGATCCAAAGAGAGAGAAGAAGCCATCTAGCTAATAACTATGGACCCGAAGGTCTGAGGTCAACTACTCACACATCATCGGAGAGGCTATGGTGTTGATGTAGAAGCCCTTCGTGATCGATGCCCCCGCCGGCGGAGCGCCGGAAAAGGCCCCAAGATGGGATCTCACGGTTACAGAAGGTTGCGGCGGTGGAAATAGGGTTTCGTGGTGCTCCTAGATGTTTTTGGGGTACGTAGGTATATATAGGAGGAAGAAGTAGGTCGGTGGAGCTACGAGAGGCCCATGAGGGTGGGGGTGCGCCGGGGGGGGGGGGGTGTAGGCGTGCCTCCCTGCCTCGTGGCCTCCTCGTTCGTTTCTTGACGTCCACTCCAAGTCCTCTGGATCACATTTATTCCAAAAATCACGCTCCCGAAGGTTTCATTTCATGTGGACTCCGTTTGATATTCCTTTTCTGCGAAACACTGAAATAGGCAAACAAACAGGAATTTGCACTGGGCTTTGGGTTAATAGGTTAGTCCCAAAAATAATATAAAAGTGTATAATAAAGCCCATTAAACATCCAAAACAGAATATATAATAGCATGGAACAATAAAAAATTATAGATACGTTGGAGACGTATCAAGCATCCCCAAGCTTAATTCCTGCTCATCCTCGAGTAGGTAAATGATAAAAACAGAATTTTTGATGTGGAATGCTTCCTAACATATTTCTCAATGTAATTTTCTTTATTGTGGCATGAATGTTCAGATCCGAAAGATTCAAGATAAAAGTTTAATATTGACATAAAAAATAATAATACTTCAAGCATACTAACCAAGCAATTATGTCTTCTCAAAATAACATAGCCAAAGAAAGCTCATCCCTACAAAATCATATAGTTTGGCCATGCTTCATTTTTGTCACACAAGATGCTCTCATCTTGCACAACCCCGATGACAAGCCAAGCAATTGTTTCAGACTTTAGTAATCTCAAACGTTTTTCAACTTTCACGCAATACATGAGCGTGAGCCATGGATATAGCACTATGGGTGGAATAGAATATGATGATGGGGGTTGTGTGGAGAAGACAAAAAGGAGAAAGTCTCACATTGACGGGACTAATCAACGGGCTAGGGAGATGCCCATCAATTGATGTCAATGCAAGGAGTAGGGATTGCCATGCAACGGATGCACTAGAGCTATAAATGTATGAAAGCTCAACAAAAGAAACTAAGTGGGTGTGCATCCAACTTGCTTGCTCACGAAGACCTAGGGCATTTGAGGAAGCCCATTGTTGGAATATACAAGCCAAGCTCTATAATGAAAAATTCCCACTTGTATATGAAAGTAACAAAACAGAAGACTCTCTATCATAAAGATCATGGTGCTAATTTGAAGCACAAGTGTGGAAAAAGGATAGTAGCATTGTCCCTTTTTATTTCTCTTCTTTTTTCTTCTTTTTGGGCCTTTTTTATTTGGCCTTTCTCTTTTTTTGGGGACAATGCTCTCACTACAAAAAAGGACACATCCGTGACATTTTGGGCCGAACGAATTTTTTTCTGTCATACATATGACACTTCTATGACGATAATTGTGAAAAAACCCGGTATCATCATAGATGTGGTGGGCTCCTACTTCTATGACAAAAAATCATGACAGAAAATGGGCTTTTCGTCCTGGGCGGGCCGGAGACGCAGCTGCATGACATTCTTTGGGCCGTCCATGACGGAAAAAACCGTGGTAGAAGTGAGGGGGAGGAAAATTTCGGGGAGTTCCCGGTTACGGTGGGAGGTCGGGGGGCGAGCGATGCGCGTTTCTCTCATACACGTACGCGCGTGGGTGCGAGGCATTGGCTCTAACTGAACCCGAGCGAGGCGTTGGGCTCTAACTGAACCCGAGCGATCGATCGATGGCTGTTAACTGAACCCGATCGAGCGATTCCTTCGCTACTGCTGCTAACTGAAGCCGATCGATTGGATGAACAGTGAGCGTTGCGGGGGGGGGGGGGGGGGGGGGTTGGATGAACAGTGAGCGGTGGCGTTGCCTCTGGATGAACAGGACCCCGTGGTGTGGAGAGCTGGATGAACAGTAGACGGTGGAGGGGTGCCCATGGAGGGGTGGTTGAACAGGACCCCGTGGGGTGGAGGGCTGGATGAACAGTAGACGGTGGAGGGGTGCCCGTGGAGGGGTGGTTGAATAGGACCCCGTGGTGTGGAGGGCTGGATGAACAGTAGACGGTGGAGGGGTGGTTGAACAGTAGCCGGTGGAGTAGCGCGCGGTGGAGGCTGGATGAACAAAAGCCCGTGGAGGCTGGAGGAGGTCGACGGTAGCCTGTGGAGGCTGGAGGAGCTTGACGGTGGAGATGAACAGTATCCCGTGGAGTCCCGTTTTGCGGTACGCCACACCCCTCCCGATGAACAGGACCACCGTTTCGACCGTAGGAGGTCCGTTTTGTCCGTTTTGCGGTACGCCACACCCCTCCCGATCAACAGGACCCCCGTTTCGACCGTAGGAGGTCCGTTTCGTCCGTTTTGCGGTACGCCACACCCCTCCCGATAAACAGGACCCCCGTTTCGACCGTAGGAGGTCCGTTTCGTTCGTTTTGCGGTACGCCAGACCCCTCCCGATGAACAGGATCCCGTTTCGAACGTGGCTGGTCGAACACAAGGCCGTTTCCTCTGTTCTGCGGTACGCCAGGCCTCGTTTCCATCTCCTGTTCCGTCCAAGCCCTCCCGATGAACACGACCACGCATTCCGTTCCGACCCAGCCGGTTGGCTCCCATGCGTTCCGTTGCCTCCCGATGAACACGACGCATTCCGTTGCCTCCCCATGAACACGACGCATTCCGTTGCCTCCCCATGAACACGACGACGACGCTGTTTCTCAGTTCTGACCCAGCCATGTCAACGAGCCCTCGTCGTACGTATGCGCGAGTAGGCGTTCGAGACCCCGCCCGTATGTACACATACGTGGCCATATTTTCTTTCTTGCACCCTGGCCGCTGTACGTACGTGTACATGCTACGTGCGCGCCTCTACTATGACACGTGCGCGCCTCTACATCCACCAGTATATATCTACGTACGTTCGCGACCAGAATGACAACGCTACGTACGCTTCGACCAGGTGGGTCCTGACTGTCAGGCACTTCCTTGTGTGCGAAGATGTAGCTGGTGGGTCCCAGCAGTCGGGGGGCGAATCGTTTTATTTTTTGCCCGAACGCACTTCCTTGCCTGCGAAGGTGTAGCTGGTGGGTCCCAGCAGTCAGGGGGAAAACGTTTTTTCACGAAATACGGTGGCCCGTCTGGTGGGTCCCCGCTGTCAGGTGGAGGAATAATTATTTTGCGCATAATAAGGAGGCACTTCCTTGCTGCGGCCGTGGACCCAGCTGTCAGCGTCTCCACGCACAGTACTCTTCCGATGGAAGTCGGTCGTTGACCACATTGACCACGCCGCGCCGAGAGCACCACGGCGGTGCACGACGGCGAGGCCTAGGAAGGGGACGACACGGAGGCAGGGAAGACTCGGCAGTTGTTTCCCACGCGGAGGGGAGTACGACTGTACGAGGGTTTACTGGTGCGTCTGCCGTCGCCGGAGAATAACAGCAGGTGTGGGTGAGTAGAGGGATGGCTAGGCCAGCGATGGGAGTACGGTGGGGCGGTGAGGCCTGCGCGGCAGCACAACCGGCCGCGGGGAGGAGGGAGCAGGCAGTCCCGCCGGCGCTTGTTTGAGCGGCTGGAGCAGGAAGAGCATAGATTGAAGAAGCACGACGGCCGTTGGATGGACATCCAACAGTCAGTGCTTGTGCGTCAACCTTTTTTTTAGGAAAGCCTCAAATATGTGGAAAACAACATACAGCCCATCTGCCATTATTTCTAATAATTTACAGCCCATTTGCTAATTCTTAAGGTTTTTTGGAGCCCATATTCTTTTTGTTAGCATTACAGCCCATATTGTGGCCACGGTTAAAAAATTATACGAAATTTTGCATATTTCGGTGCGGTCCAAACTGTTTTTAATCCCGAAATTTTGACTCACATTGAAACTGATTTTAAAAATAAATGTATATCAATATAAAATCCAACAAATTCTCGATGCATAAAAATTAATGTAATTTAAAATCTTGAAATGAAAAAAAGATATTTGAAAGTAATTGTCGGTTTGATGTGTTTTAAAAATGTACAGTCCATTTCTCATTACTGATGGGCCATTTTCTCGGCCAGCCGAATGAAAGCTCTCCTCGTCTTGAAAGATTTGCAGCCCAACAGGCCTGACAAAGCGACTTACTTGGCAAATCACAAAAAACTGGGCTGTGGCCGTGGACCCAGCTATCAGCCTCTCCACGTACAGTACTCTTTTGATGGAAGTCGTTCCATGACCACGTTGACCACGCCGCGCGGAGAGCACCACGGTGGTGGACGACGGCGAGGCCTAGGAAGGGGACTACACGGAGCCGGGGAAGATGCGGCAGTGGAAGCCCACGCGGAGAGGAGTACGAGGGTTCACTGGTTCGGCTGCGGTGTGAGGCTGCCGTCGCCGCAGGGCCTGGCTAGCAGTGGGAATAGTAGGGGGCGGTGAGGCCTCTGCGGCAGCACAGCCGGCCACGGGAGGCAGGAACATGCGGCACGACCGGCGCTGCTTTGGGCGGCTGGAGCAAGAAGACCAGAGGTTGAAGAAGCACTACGGCCGTTGGATGGACATCGTACGGTCACTGGAGCTAGAATTGTTCATATTGACTAAGTTGACAAAGCCCTTCGTCCCCGTCAACTTAGTAGGACCACAAGTCAGCCTCCCACCAAGGTGGGTCCCAGCTAGCCGGGGGAGTATTCATTTTTTTTGTGCGTAATAAGGAGGCACTTCCGGTGGGTCCGAGCTGACAGCGGGGGAAACGTTTTTTTCGCGAAATATGATGGCCCGTCCGGTGGGTCCCAGCAGTCAGGGGGAAATGATTTTTTTCGCAAAATACTGGTGGCCCGTCCGGTGGGTCCCCGCTGTCAGGTGGAGGAATAATTATTTTCCGCGTAATAAGGAGGCACTTCCTTGCGGCTGCCGTGGACCCAACTGTCAGCCTCTCCACGTACAGTACTCTTTCGATGGAAGTCGGTCGTTGACCACATTGACCACGCCGCGCCGAGAGCACCACGGCGGTGGACAACGGCAAGGCCTAGGAAGGGGACGACGCGGAGCCGGGCAAGACGCGGCAGTGGATGCCCATGCGGAGAGGAGTACGAGCGTTCACTGGTTCGGCTGCGGTGTGAGGCTGCCGTCGCTGTGGAATAACAGGGGGTGTGGGTGAGTGGAGGGATGGCCTGGCCAGTGGTGGGAGTAGTATGGGGGCGGTGAGGCCTCCGCGGTAGCACAGCCGGCCACGGGAGGCAGGAGCAGGTGGCACGACCGGCGCTGCTTTGGGCGGCTGGAGCAAGAAGACCAAAGGTTGAAGAAGCACTATGGCCATTGGATGGGCATCATACGGTCACTGGAGTATTGACTAAGTTGACAAAGCCCTCCGTCCCCGTCAACTTAGTAGGCCCACAAGTCAGCCCAACAATATGGTGGTCCCAGCTAGCAGGGGGTATTCATTTTTTTGGGCGTAATAAGGAGGCACTTCCTTGCGTGCGAAGATATAGCTGGTGGGTCCGACCTGTCAGCGGGGGGAACGTTTTTTTCGTGAAATGCAGAGGCCCTTCCTATGGGTCCTAGCTATCAGGTGGAGGAATCATTCTTTTGCGCGTAATAAGGAGGCATTTCCTTGCGTGCGACCGTGGACCCAGCTGTCAGCCTCCCCACGTACAGTCCACTTCCGATGGATGTTGTTCATTGACCACGTTGACCAGGCCGCGCCAAGAGCACCAGGGCGGTGGACGACGGCGAGGCCTAGGAAGGGAACGACACGGAGCTAGGGAATACTCGGCAGTTGTTTCCCACGCGGAGGAGTACGAGGGTTTACTGGTTTGTCTGCCGTCGCCGGAGAATAACATCATGTGTGGGTGAGTAGAGGGATGGCTAGGCCAACGATGGGAGTACGATGGGGCCGTGAGGCCTGCGCGGCAGCATAGCCGGCTGCGGGAGGAGGGAGCAGGTAGTCCCGCCGACGCTTGTTTGAGCGGCTGGAGCATGAAGAGCAGAGATTGAAGAAGCACAACAGCCGTTGGATGGACATCCAACAGTCACTGCTCTTGTGTGTTGACTAAGTTGACAGGGCGTTGCGTGTGCGTCAACCCTTTTTTTATGAAAGCATACGCGTCAACCTGTAGTAGGCGCACAAGTCAGCCTCAAATATGTGGAAAACAGCATACAACCCATCTGCCATTATTTCTGATAATGTACAGCCCATTTGCTAATTCTTAAGAATTTTTTTGGAGCTCATCTTCTTTTTGTTAGCATTACACCCCATATTGTGGCCACGGTTAAAAAGTATACGAAATTTTGCATATTTCGGTGCGGTCAACTGTTTTTAATCCAGAAATATCGATTCACATTCAAACTATTTTGAAAAATAATTTATATAAATATAAAATCCAAATAATTGTCCACGCATAAAAATCAATGGAATTTAAGATCTTGTAATGAAAAAAAATTGAAACTAATTCCCGGTTTGATGTGTTTAAAAAATGTACAACCCATTTCTGGGCAAACCGAATGAAACTCTCCTCGTCTTGAAAGATTTGCAACCCAGCAGGGCTGATAAAGCAAGTAGGCCTTGTTTGGGTATTTCTTAAAAAAAAAATAGAACTGGGCTAGCCATTTTCAGCAAGAAAAAAACACAACTGGGCTCATGATGTGGTAAACATAAATAAAAGCCTGGCTAGACGGGCCACAGCCCCCGCACAGCCCCGTTGTTACCCTGATCCGTCGCTAAAACTAGTATAAATAACAACTGCTTGTTCTTCAAAAAAACTGCGCGACTTGCTGGGTCCCTGGTGTCAGCCGCTCGTAGTGTAATTCTCTCGTTTATTGACTACGTTGACAATGGCGTGAGCCCCAGATGTCCAACCATTAGGAGGAACCATATTTTTGGGCTTGTACTATAGAGGCACTTGCTTGCGTACTGCCATGACGCTGGTGGGTCCCTACTGTCATTCTCTCCACGTACAGTCATGTCCTTGTTCCTCTCGGTTGTTGACGACGTTGACAACGCAAGAGGGCGGCGCACCGCGCACGGCGAGCGAACCAAGGCCGCAAGGCGGAGGACGACGGCGAGGCCTCGGACGGAACGAACAGGAGCCGTTGAATATGCACCGGTCCAGTCGCAGGCGGAGGGGAGTACGAGGGTTGACTGGTTCGGGCGCGGGTGCGTGTTGGGGCTGACATCGCCGGAGAATAACAGGACGTGTGGGGGAATAAAGGGAGGGACTGGCCAACGTTGGAGGGTACGTACGGTAGGGCGGTGGAGGCGCAGCCAGCCATGGGAGGCGGCAGCAGGCGGAGCCGACGGGGTGGTTTGGTTTGGGTGGCTGGAGGAAGAAGAAGACAAGAGATAGAAGATAGACGATCGATGTTGGATGTCAATCCAACGGCTGGTAGGCAGAATCGTTTGTTGACTGGCTAGTAAGTCGACACCACCTTGGATAGGCTATTTCCTCGCGGTCCCAAATGTCAGAATCCAAATCTGTCACGGTCATGCACCCTTTCATATGAAAATTTACAGCCCATTTGATGTGCTACTTCGAAATAAGTTTGTGGGTGCTGGTGGGGGCTAATCACTTGGCTTCTGTAATGCACAGTGAGCTCAAGCAGCCGGCGAGAGTGATGTTATTTCCCTTGGTTGGGATTTGTTACAATATTTCACTCTAAATTAAACAAATGGCAAGCCATTTGCCTTGTTTCAAAAAAAATATGACAGTCACAGCCGAGTTGAAAAGGGCAGGAACATCTAACTCCAGCTTACAAACTGTACAAAAGCACGAGGGTTAATTGTTCATCAGGTTTACAAAAAAAACCAAATTGAAAAGGGCAAGAACATCTAACTCCAGCACTGTTTTCGGCAGTCCCAGTCAAATGGATCGGTCAGGTCCATAGAATGAACATCCTGGGTCGTAAAATTTACTGGATTATGACCACAATATGTTGTAAATAGAAGCCCGGCACGTTCAGAAGCTCTTTTGCCCACCTGAAACTCCTTTTTTTGCTTCGACATACCCATCCGTCAAAACCATGCTGCTGATAAACTTAAGCCTGATGGACAATAGTAACCTCGCATTCAGCAGGAAGAATGTGACAAATCTTGTGTTTGCACGGTTGGCTACATATCGTTCTAGCATTATTGTCTTCAATCGAATCTCATGAGAAGTGAGAAAATCCCGATGCTTACGAATCCAGTGATTGGTTATAACTTTCTTACCTCGTCCTGTTGCCTAAATAGACATGAAGATTGAAAACAGTTAAGGTCTAAAAGAAGAGTGTCGAAAGAGCAACAGCTGAACGGTTAATTCTAGTACACTATATGCGGGCTTCCAATGTGCGTGAAATTATCACCTTTATATACAACTTCTCCAGACATGGAAAGCATTGCAGCAAGACAATAATCTTGTTCAGATCAAAACTATTCATTTGGATATATAAGATCTTGACAGAATCTAGCACCATTGATAGGCCATCCATGGAGAAACTCTTCATTGAGCATAGAACATAATATTAGTACAAAATGTGTACTCCAAGATGATATAGAAATTATGCGCAGAAATTTAAAATGCAGCTTAGGGTTACAAGTGTAGATGATAATATAAAGTACCTGAAGAACTGTGGAGCCAAACACCATATTGAAATGAGCACAGAGATCATGTATTACACCCAAGGTCTCCAGTTTAGGCGCAGAGAGGACGGTTATTTGCAATGGTGAATAACTAGAATCAAGGATCAACCTTTGAAGTGAAGGGGCATCTTGGATGATGAGCTGCCTTCCATCAAAAGAAATTCCAATTCTTACAAGGTTAGGCGACTTTATTTGGAGACAACCGATTCTAACTGTGAAAACAAGCACCAAGCACTCCAGCGCAGGGCAACTGGAGTGGATGATGCTATGCAATGAGGCCTCCGATATACGAACCCACACAAGTGAATGTTTCTTGAGAAATGGGAGTCGAAGGTTTAGTGCCAGATTCTCTGGTAGGTAGCACAACGCAAAGGTGGTGGTGTGGAGACAGGACGAAAACCGCGAGATGGACATCGGTGCTGAGGGCACAAGTTCATGGCGTTCGGTATGTGGTATGTGATTTCTAGGGGAATAGTAGAACTCAAGCAGCTGTAGTTCTGTGAATTCAGGGGATTTCAGCCAGGCGTCCACCGTGCAGGGCATGGTATGCTTGCTCAGGTAGCATGATGGGATGTAGAGGCTTTGAACGGAGCCCTGGTGGGAGGAGATGATGGCTCTGGGGATTTCAAAATCATTGAAGAGAGATAGCTGACGACAGTCGAGATTAAGGGGCACGGCGCGCCATAAAGGGCGCCAGCGAATTGAGAGGACCTGGGTCCGGCAGCAATCCTTGGTGGGGAGAAGCGAGATGATCTCCCCAAGGACGGCATCCGGGAGATCGCTGATGCGGTCCACCCGAGATTCTACGGGTTCCTGGGATCCGGTGGGGGCGGGGTCGCCACTTCTCCCCGCGCTGCTGGGTGCGGGATCTACAACAGGCGTCGCCGCTGGCGGGAGCCTCATCTTCTTGGCGCTGGGGTCAGCCGACTCCATTTTCCTTGAGGGCGTCGCGTCGCGCTCACGGATTTGAGCAGAGTAACGAATGACGAGCCTAGTTGTAGTGCGAGCGAAGAAGAAGGGGAGCTGGGGGTTTTCTGTAGGAGTGAGGAAGAAGGGGAGCTGGGATTTTCTGTAGGAGTGAGTTGAGGAATTTGGGGGTATGAGTGGAGCGAGCTGACGTGAGGTGGGTGGGAGCGAGGAGGAAGAAGAGCACCCAGTGTGGATGGGCTTTTGAATTGGTTTTACTATTTAATAGTGTGGATGGGTTGTTTTGTCTTGGGCCCAGAGAAACAATTACTACTAGTACAGTGGAGACACTCTACAGCTACCCAGAAAAACAATTACTACTAGTAGAGTGGAGACACTCTACCGCTTCTGGTTCCTCCTAGGTCATTGAAACGTCTCCCTCTACTGAATGCCGTTATGCTTTTGTTCACCGACATGCGGGCCATGCAGCGCGCGGGCCCAAATGCCATCCACCAAATTAGAAGGCAGTATGCAGGCGGAGAGTCACCCCGTATCACGAAACCCCACCTCCCCGCAGTCTAAGTTTGACGGACGAAGCAACCATCATTTCACTCTTCGCTGAATCCCCTTCTCCCTCGCCGTCTTCAAGAAAGGCAACACTCGCATCTGCCACTGTTCTTCTTTCCGAACGAAGGGAAGGTAAGCGGATCCGTCATGTTGGTATATTTTCGTTCAGGGAAAAAAAGAACTTTTGCAAAGCAGTAACCGATACTCACTCTCTTTTTTGTTTCATAGTCATTGCGATTGTCTTTTCCTTTCAGTGGTCTCCTAGTATTCGTCAGTTTCATGATGGACCAAGGAGAACCAGGCAAAGATCTGCCGATATTGGACTAGACGCGGGAGGTTGATCCCCACAAGACAGAGAGCTCCAAGAAGATGGAGGCAACCACCGAGCTGACCCCAGATATGTTGACGGCCACTACTGAGATGGTCAACACCCCGTTTGAGGTTACAGCCCCCGTGGCACTGCAGGAGCAGTTCTCCCCCTTCGAGGATGTGTCCCCCCCCCCCCGCTGAGCTGCCCAAGGTGATTTCCTTCTTTGCCGATCTCGATTGTGGTTTTTCATCTAAGTATGTGGTGATTTTTTTTAGAAAAGGAAGTATGTGGTGATTAATAATGCAAAATTTTATTAGCTTCGATGCCATGCTATACATAGTGGTTTAAATAACTTGTGTTTCTTATACTGAAAAGTAATTCAGAATTTGTTTCTGTTTCAATTAGAGCCCTGATGCAGACAAGGATTGTGTGGTTGTACATGTCACTCGCTATGAGGTGGACGACCTGAATATACGCACTGGGAAAACAGAGTTCTTAGGCTGTTGGATCCTGGAAGCCATTTGCGGTTATACCAATGAAGAGTTGTATTCCAGCCTCACTATTATCAAGTGTGTTGTCCAGGGTGTACTGAAGCACAAGAAGTTCAAAGCTACTCCTTCGTTTGTGAGGCATACTGTTCTTGTCAAGCTTACGCAGGAAGATGACGTGGCATGCCTCCACAAACAAGTTTATCAGTGGCAAGGCCGCAAGGTTGTCTTCATGAAGGTTCACAGGATTGAGCTGCTGCGGGACGTCCTTGATGATGTTCATGGCAAGGTCCGTCTTGTGTCCAGCCCAAATTAGATCGAGGCATGAAATAGTTGCCCCAGCTAGTGTTTAATAGTAGTTTGGGTTGTGTCTAATTATCCGAACCTTGCCTGTTATCGACCCCTCTGGGGCTAGTACTCTGTTTGAATCCGTCTATGGGAACTGATGCTACTTTTGTGTGCCCGTGAATCATGTGAGAACCATTGTAATTGTTGCCGAAACAGATGCGTCCTCACTAGTTTTTTCATGAATATGGCATGGTAAGACATAAGTTGTCACGGTTTATCATACGAGCAGTGTGTGTTTTGATGAAATAGAGCACTCGTTCGAGAACCGTGCGCTGACGTATACATAAGTACTTGTAAACACTGTTGGTGCTACCCCACTTGTAAGCAGTTGTGCAAAACACGGCACATTGGCTCAGCTCGCTTCAACACTAGGCTATCGACCAGCTAACAATCAACAATCTGCTGTCTGACATATAATCAACTATGTATCTTGTTACAGTGGTTCATGCAGTTAATTGAGGCCACAATGTAATAAATTCCAAACGTTCACATGCTAGTCCAGCGCTCATGTGGAACACTCACATTAAACTCGTCTTCATAAAAAACTTGAAAAGCATAAGTTAAGAAATTTTATACATCTCAATGATTCATAGAACATAACAAACATATACTAGTTCACAGCAAAAGACAAAGTTGTGAGAAGGTTTACAAATCAGGAAAAAACAAGCAAGGCTTCTCTGAGCAAAGGGCCTCCAGGCAGGCTTAAATTTCCTGGAGTTCACTCTGGTTTTTTCTTGTTGCCACCATTCAGGGTTAGGTTCTCTCATTCCAGAATAACCAATTATAATTGTGGTCTCAGCTGGAATGCTGAACTGAACCATGTAGTGTACTGACTAGCTGAAATGCTTGTGCATTCCACTAAATTTAAGCACCGCTATTTGCAGAAATAAGCAGACCACAATGCCTCTTGTCCGCGCACCTGTCCAAAAAACCGCCGTGCAGCCGTGCCAGCTAGTCCTCGGTCCATGGATGAACTGGTAGAAAGTGCATTCCGGACTAGGATGCAGTTGTTTTTGCTCGTCCCTGCACTGGAATCAGGAAGTAAAACGTACGAATCAGCTTCTTTTAGATTGCGTTCGTCATTCTACCTTAGTTACTAGTACCAATGTAGGGATACCTTGAAGACGGGAGGTTAGACGATGGCAACGAGGGATAGCCATCTCATTTTGCGCAGTTGTACTAAAACTGAGGTGTGTGCTTTTGATTGCGCGGATAGAAATGATACGGAGACATACATCCCGAAACGATATGGAGACAGACATCCCTGTTTGCGCAAATATGAAATACGATTATTTAAACAGTGACAGATATTACTACTTTCCCCTGTTTCCTCTTAGAACCAAGTCCTAGATTCATGCTACAGCTTTCCCACTTTCGTCCCTGTTTGAACCAACGCTTTGAGTCGACTGTATGAACTAGCTTTACTTCTAATAATAGTAGAAGTCTAGGTGGCTTTGGAACAGCGGACGGAAGTAGAAAAGGATCCACACGAAGGGAGCTGGGGCAGTAGAGCAAGGCAGGTTTTGAAGGAATATATACCTGAGGGTCGTCGGCATGTGGCAAAGACGGCGTCGGGAGGCCGCATCTTGGCCACAATACCGCAGGGAGGAAGAAGGGGTCGGAGGCCCTCCCGAGCCGGCGCTCTCTCGGAGAGAGTGGCACGATCGCCGATCGGGACGCGCGGGCAGCCGTTGGTCTCCTCCCTCGCCGCCGACGACAGCGTGAACGATGCACCTACACCCCTGCCCCGGTCGAGCTTGTCCCGCCGGATTTGTGACCAGCCGTGAGCTGAGAGAGAGTGTGGCCGCCTATGTGTTGCTTAGATCTGGAGAGCATGAGAGAGTGAACGAGAGGAACCCTAGTAAAGCAAGTGCTAAGGCTCCTGCTTTTATATATAGTGGAGTGATTTTGTTGTACCAGCTTCAAAAAAATGCGCTCCTACGTGTACCCGCGAGTGGGTGTGAGAGAACTAGTGCGTGCGTGCACCGCTTCTCTTCGTGAGAGTACAATATACTATGCCCAAAGAACGTTCGCCGCAAGAGTAATAGTATAAGTGTGTGACGTGTGAGCTAAAATAAAATGTGCGCGCCGTCTTTTGTTTTTTAGAAGTTCTAAGGGTAGGGTGTGAAGAGCACATATGTGCGTGACATCTACCTGCAGATAGACGGTGGGTGCGACGTGCGAGTCTGCAAGAGGACTCGGGAGAGTCGTGACTCGTGAGGGTGCGTGTGCGTGAGAGAGAGGGGGCACGTACTAATGCAATGCATGTGTCCATAAATCATTATCCGAAAAACGTTCGCCACAAGCCTTTTCCTGACGAACGCCGTAAGAACCGTTAGATCGGCATCCGACAGTGTCAGTTTTGCCATGTCATTTAACAGAACAGCCACTCCTCCTACACACAAATCTTCCACGTGAGTGTTAGCAACTGCCGTATGCTCCGTCTGTTCCAAAATGCAGTGCATATAGCTTTATTGAAAATTCGAACCTCGCAAACTTTTACCGAGTTTTCGTGTACCAAATTGCACATGTAGAATACCATGTATATATCATTTCATTCATCTTCGAGAGGTAACTATAAAGATGGGTGAGGAGTCTACAAAGAAAGACCATCGTATCACCCGCAGCAATTTCAAGCATCCTTTAGTGTCGAGGAATATCATCGGAACTCTATATGATATGATTTTTATAGGATTTTTTCCTTTAGAGCCAATGGGTTCATAGGAATAGATTCATATACTCCACATTTCAAAGGAAATAAACATGATATCATTTCTATAGCTTTAGAGCCACTTGGTTCATATGAATGGATTCCTATACTCCTTTAATTTCAAAGGAAAATAAACATTAGCGTATATTCAATAGAAAAGTTCCTATGATATGAACCAAATTACATCTCTTTTCTAATCCCTCCTCATAGGAATTGAGATACATGTCATCTCTAGATTCAATAGAAAAGTTCCTATGATGTGAACCAAATGACATCTCTTTTCCAATCCCTACTCATAGGAATTGAGATGCTCCATGTCATCTCTTTCCCTACAACTTCCATGTATACATCTTCTATTCCTAAATAGATAGTACAACCCACTAGTAGCTTTTTTCCAAAACATGCAACTATTTCACAAGAACTATATAGTGTGCCAATAACTTTGAAAGATGGTCGCTGGATGAAGCTAACCCGACAGTGCAGAGATAGGCAAATCCGAGCACTACTGGCCGTTGGATATCATCAACATTCCACCAGATCTGCCACATGTACAATTTAGAAGACTCCATGGTTGAACTTAAGCATAATGCACAAACCTCAAAACACAAGCACTTCTCCTTTGTTCTAGAATCTTCTGTATCATAATTGATTATTTTTTCTAAATGAATTGCCATTATTTGTTTTTTACTTTATGATTTACAATGCACAACCCCATGAATCTTAACATTTTTATAAAACTAATTGATTTTGAATGAGATGAACTATAAGAACTAAACGAACCTCTACATCATGCATACATGACTTCAAGCTTTACATGCTATAGTGTGTATTTATTCGTAATTTGGTTTCGAAATCTCATGCGTTCAATACATGTGCACCTTACTAGTTTTGAGTAGAGTAGCAAACTTCACGCGGCCCCGGGTATATCAAAATGCAAGGCCCATGCATCATTGCCTTTCGGTCGAACCTACGTCCATAATTTTTTGTACGTACTATATCTCCACTGGTCCCCGAACCCAAAATGCTGCCTCGTTCCCGTAAAACCAAGCGGCCCACACATATTTAAGACGTCGACTCGAACCCGTTTACTACGACGTGGCCCCGCACGCCGTAGTACTCCTACAAACCCTACCGCCGCACTCATCATTGGTTTTCTTCAAGAGGACGAGGGAGAAGCCGATTTGTAGTGGAGGCGCTTTAAAAAAAGGATCTGTAGTGGAGACCCCTACCCTAGGGTGCCCTAGGTAGCTGCCGCACGCATCATTGTTTTCTCTTTTCTTTATGCTCTTGCGCCCTAGAGTGAAATGATGGTTGCTTCGTCCGTCCAGCTTAATGCGGGAAAGGTGGGGCTTTGTGATTTGACCCCTCATCGCTCATTTTCTACTACTGCGGCGCTACGACCGGGGTGCCTCCAATTCCAACCGCTGCTCTGAACTGTAATTTGGTGCATCACACGTGGAACAAGATGGTGGATGAGCCACATGTCGGCCAAAGGGGTCCTGTTAAGTGTGTCACCATTTCGTGTGCGGACTGACCCTGCTTGAGTTGCTACGCCAACACGACAGGAGCAGCCTACCACTTGGTTTTGCTCCTTGGTGAATCCCGACTATATTGATCTAAAAAGATACATGCTGAACTACCCTCTCTGTCTTGGTTTTTTTATTTTTAGGCGTCTCGGTTTATAGGGCCTGCACGTAGTTCTAGGTCATCCATTTGACTAACTAAATGAGTTACTATGTCACAAAAAGTATATCATTGGATTCTTAAGCGGATGTAGTTGTATTTAAAAGTCGAGGGCGGGGCTTTTCCTGCGCGGTAGGCGGGGCAGTTCCGCCTAGTCAGTTCGACAGAGACGCGAGAAGACGAGGGAGTAGGCTGCTGCAAACGTAGGGCTGTGTGATTTGACAACGAGTTACTGCTGGACAGGGTGGGCCCCATGATTTGACTTGCCATTATCATTTCAACTGCGGCGCTACGACCGGCGTGAGTCTCCCGATTCCTGACCACCTCCATACAGGTGCCTCTCCCAATGCTCCACCATGTAGTAGAGGCTGGCTCTTGCATGAGAGCCCACTTCTCCACTTTTTCCTTGCCTCTCTTTCCTCCACATATGCAAAAATGCCATGTAAAGCGCACTATTGTACTTACTTTTACTTGCTCCTATAGGTGCTTAAGCTTGCCACATAGGCATAAAGTCTGATGTGGCAAGTTAATCAAGAAGAGAGAGACTAGTTTGGTGACCCAAGGAAGAAACGGTGCTAAGCGCGTGTACCTAGGTGAAAAGACAATTTTGAGTCTATAGCTAATTAAATGAAGCAAACTTAGCAACACCATTTCATTGGAAGAGGTCACTCCTTGGCAAATGCAATAAATACTAGTACTCCCTGTGTCCCATAATATAAGAACGTTTTTGGCACTACACTAGTGTAAAAAACGTTCTTATATTATGGGACAGAGGGAGTACGAAGAAAGAGATAGAGAGGAGTAAAAAAACACTTATAGCCGACCTTATAGCCAACCTTGTTGTAGTATGAGTGACTAAGTGATGACTATGTATGACATGCCAACATCAGATAGCCTAACGCACCGTGTTAAATCTCCAAGGGCGCGACCACGCGAGCGACGCGACGGTCGTGGTAGGCGCGACCATGATACGGGCTGCTGGCAGCCCTTGGATCTAAGATCAAACGGTCGCATGCTAAGTTGCTGAAAATTTGCAGAATAACCCTCCAGGATAGGATATTCACCCATAGGTCTAGAATCACGCCATGCAACCATTCGATCTCAGATCCAAGGGCTCTCGGAAGCCCGTATCATGGGAGAATGGAAAGCCACTACCCTGCCATTCGCACGCTGGCAGTTCGCTCCTACTCGTCCCCGCACGTCCTTCAATACTACGGCGGTTTGCTCCTAGTCGTCCCGTCCATTCACATTACGGAAGTTCCACTAATCCTAACCCTCCTCCCAAATCCATGGCATCCCAAATCTCCACATTCGGCGGTGAGTACAAGGTTAGAACCATCACCGGCGATGAGTTCGACGTCATCTACACCCGTTCTTCCGCGACGATGAAAGGATGCCTTTCTCGCTTCAGACGCATGTTCGAAAACTCAGATGATGAGTGGGTCGCTGGGCTAGATGTTGAGTACACCACAGTCCTGGGATGAGAGAAGGATCTAAAGGACGAAGACAGGAAGAAGCCCGCCGTGATCCAGGTTTGCGTACATAACGTTTGTTTGGTCTACCACATATGCCATGCCGACGTTGAGTGCCAGGATTTTAAGAACTTCCTCAAGGACAAAACAGTGAAATTCGTTACTGTAGACTTTAAGAACCACAAAGAAGTCCTGGGTCGGATAGGCCATGTTGTAGGCAACCCCTTCGACCTCCAAAACAATCGGCTGGTGCCCTCTCGTCAGCCTTCAATGCTGACCCTGGCAGGAGCCATGGTTCATCCTTCGTACCGTAAACTGGAGAAACCTCATTACACGTTTCATCGTCATGCATGGCAGCGGAATGTACTAGATATAGACCACATCCACTACGCTGCAATGGATGGCTACCTTTGTTTCAATATCTACAAGGGTTGGATGAAGAGCAACAGCCAAGTGTGCGGTTCAAGAAAGAAGTATCGGCCAAGAGGAAGAGGGACAAGGACGAAGTCGAGGACGTGGACGAGGACTCTGAGTAAGGTGGCAGTGTCGTTGCTCATGGTGGTTCTAAACTTCTAATGCAGTGTCTACCGGATTAGTTGCATAGTTTAATTTCAGGTGTGCTTAGTTTAATTTGAGGGGTGTGTTGTGCTGAGCCCCCAGCAGAACTATGTTATGTTTCTTCTCGTTACTTTAACTCTTCAGTATGTACATACTACTAGTATTTCTTTAATAGAATTTAGCACCCCAATTAAGCACGTACTAGCTTTTTTAATAGTACTATATGCATAATTTGGCGACGAGCGCTCTCTATATGTACCACCTTTTTTTTATTACAATTTTTGCTCCATGGCGCAATCCATCGATAGTACTCCCTCCGTTCCAAAATACTTGACTTCCATTTATCCAAAAATGGATGTACCTATATACTAAAACCTGTCTAGATACATCTAGATTTTGTCAAATGGAAGGCATGTATTGTGGAATGGAGGGAGTACTATTATACAAAAGTATACATTTTTTAAAAGGCTAGAGTACTGTTCATCACATATATAGCCAGTTAAATTCTCAACCTAGAACGACGTGCATGCCATGTAGTAAACCGATACTGAGGAAGTATAGTAAAAATGAGGTGATTTTACCTAGCGATCGGCGGGGGAGCATGGCCTGTCATGCGGTCCCACATGTCATGATGTACCAAGGCGATGCGCGTGTCCCTCTTGAGGCAGAAGCAATACTACGTGGTTTGAGATGATGGCGAACCGAAGTGTGAAATAATGGTTGCTTCGTCCATCTGGGAAGGTGCGGCATTGTGATTTGACGTCTCATTGCTCATTACTACTACTGGGCCGGTACGAGTGGGGTGCGTCCTCCCTGCTGTTCTGCACTGTTATTTGGTGCTTGACACGTCGACCCGGTTGCTATATGTCCCACATGTCGGCGACAGGAAGTACAGAATTCATGAAAGGGAGCATCGACGGAGGAGTATACTACATAATTCATGAAAGGGAGCGACTTAGTTTTGGAAAAATCTGTTTTTACGGAGTACGTACCCACTAGGGTTTATAGGGCTCATCTAAAAAACATTCGTTTTTCCGTTTGATAAGTCTCAATTCTACTATACTAGTAGTAGTACCATTACATGTTGTATTTCGAGGTGCGTTAGATCACCTGACGCAAGTAGTGTCAAGAGGAAACTAACCAATGCATGTACAAGTTCATGGAAATTTAGTGGTCATTCATGCATTCGTTCTAAATAATGCCTCGGTAAACATAACTTCTTGAGAAAAACGAGCGTACTAATTACTTGTGCAAACTACGAAATTAATTCGACCACTCACCGTCTATCTTGGTTGGAGAGATTTTGAAATTGAGCCATAAACTGGAAGGGAGGGAGTAGTAACTTTTGTCTCGATTACTATTTGTGGCCTTGTATAGATGCAAAATATATATTTTATAGTGGCCTTGAATAGATGCGAAATATACTTTTTATAGTGGCCTTGTATAAGTAAATGGAGGGAGTACTAACCAAAGTACGTAGTAGGGACGAGGAGTAAACGGAGGGAGTAGTAAAATTTTCTCCTCGTGCTGCGAGCCACGGCGCGCGTGGGCGAGGGAGCAGGCGTAAAGGTGTACAGTAGTAGTAGTAGTAGTACTACTACTCGTAAGCAAGCTTCACCTCATCCTGCGAGCCACCGCGCCCGTGGGCGGGGGAGACGGCGTACTAAGCAAGCTTCTCCTCGTTCTGCGAGTTGACGGGACACATCAAAAGTACTCCAGTGTATAGAGCCTTGCCTCTAAGGTAGGCCCCACATGGTTTGCCTCTTTTTTTAATTTAACATAACGCGTCAAGTCGCAATTTGTTTGTTCACCCGTGGTAGACGATCCTCCCTCCACCAAGTGGACAACCAGTACACGTGCCAAATTACCACGTGGGCTGCCTTTTTCGTACAGAAATAAGCTCCACCGTGTACCCGCGCGGGTGTGGTTGGGAAATAGACGGGATTACGTGTGCCGTGCGTGCACCTCTTCTCTTCGTGCACGTCCCCCACCTATGTGGGTGTGTGTGAGAGAGATACAAACCTAGACATAATGCGCCGTCCATCCCCATGCCTCCGCCCAGTCCGAACACCAGTCACCACCACGCCCCACTCCTCCTCACCTTATCTCTCATCTTTCTCCCTCCATTTTTATATACAAGGAGCCACTATGAAAATTACAATTTGCAGATGTACAAGGCCACTAACACTAATTGATGCAATATTAATGGTGTTTGCCTCGTGGTACTAGCAAAGGAGGACATTAATTATCCCTTGCATGCATGCGGGAATTTGTAAAAAAATGCATCTTGATGTTCCGTGCAATGCACGGGCATCTTGCTAGTCCATGAAAACAACACATGGCAAAATTCCACGGCGAACGAGGGATTTGAATCTGCTGGGAGGGGCTGTTTGGATCTTGCCCGGGGTAGCCAAAATATTGGCGACCCTTTTGTCCATCGGTGCCTTTGCCACCGATGAACGAGGAATGGCTCGGGTGCTCATGCCGTCATGCATCCTCCAGCGCGCACGTTGGAGACGAGCTCGCACGAGCTGTGTTTTTTTGTCCCACAACGCCGCCCGAGCCGCCCGCAGACCGACCGGCGACCCGCAAATTACGCCATCCAACCGTAGCCGCACACATTATGACAGCAACTCAACCAACCGGACAAAATTCATGCAAACACGTAGACAAACTGATATTTCATATAAACAACGACGGAAATCATATAAAATACCGGATTTTCATACAAACATGACGGATTTCATTACATTCAAATGAACTACGCGGTGCTAGTTCTGGACAGCACAGGTATATAATACCTGGCCTAAATGGTCGCCCGCCGATCGATTTGTGTTCCTCATGTCCGGCAGCACGATCACCGGACTGCCGGGAGCCCCGGAGGTATATGCTTCAGCGCAAAGGACGGCTCGCTTCCCCACTGCCCAACTGATATCATTGGCTGGTGCCAAAGATGATGGTGGCCGGCACCGGTTCGAGTTCATCACCAGCCACTACTTCACCATGGCCGGCACTGGCTCGAGTTCATCCTAACATAACCCTCTTCCGTGGAGCCCATGCGGGGTCGACGAAGCTCCTCGCAACAAAAGGATCCGGCAAGACACTTGCTGTGTACGCCGGCGTCGCCTCCGCGGTGGCCTTCATGGGACCCAAGCGGCGGTGGCCTCCCATGTTCTACTTCTCCTCGATGATGGCGGCGGACGCGGAGGCGCTGGCCACCGACTCGTCGCTCTCCGCGCACCCGGCTTCTGTCGCTTCTTGCATGGCGCGGCCGCCGGCATGGGAGTCTCGGCCACAAAAACGGGAGACGCGGTACGAGGCGGCGGCGTGGACGGCAGCAACGACGCTCGTGCGCCGCTCCTCGTCGAGCTGGCCTGGAGCGGCGAGTTGCTGAACCGCGCGCCGGCTTGGGGCGGCAACTGGCTCCGTCGGGCAAGGGGAGGGAGGTGGATCATCGAGCTGCATAGCTCGTATCCGGCGGGCTACCCAGCCGACTTGGATGCAGAATAACTACTCTTCGTAAGCCATTGTAAGAGTGGACAAAATGGTGGAGGAGATAGGGGAGCGGCGGAGGTGTGTGATTCTTGGCCGGCGTTTGGCCTCGTTTAAATAGGAGATTAAATAGACGGCGGAAGGGAGGAGCTCGACCGGCGTTGCGTTTAACGCCGGCCCGGTCATGAATGGACGTGTGTCCAGAGTGGGTTTCTCGGCTTCCACACGGGCGGGTTTCATGGAGGCGTTTGAATGCGGCACGGAGGCGTGTTCAGCCGGGCGTGCCGCGAGTGGCGCCCTTGACTCTGACCTAGGACACCGCGCCGTTCTTCCACTGACGTGTGGGCTCTTTGGGTGCATGGCCTGCATGTCAGTGACCCAACGCAGGAAGTGCACAGCAGAGGAACCTTTGGTGGGCCAGGGCGGTCAGAAGCTGGCATTTCATAAACCGATGATTGTTCATTGAGTGTGACGTCATCTTTTTCATGTAGATAAGCCTACTATGTTGATAGCCCGTTCGATACGTTGTGATTCATAAAGACCGCTGCAAACATCAATGTTCTGCTTATCATAGATAAGATTGATTAATAGCCGTAACAATCCATGTCCTTAATAAAGGGTGCATGCACGTATAGGTTGAGCGTGTGTCTTGCATCGTGTGCTGTGTGCATGCAGGCGTGCGAGTGTTGCGTGCGTGCAAGGGTACGTTTCAGTGTTGCATGCATGGGTGCGTACGTGCGTGTGTTCGTGGGTGCATGTGTACGTGTCAGTGTTGCACGCCAGCATGCGTGCGTGTGTATGTGTCAGTGTTGCACGCCTACATGCGTGCATGTCTTGCGTGCGTGCATGTGTACGTGCGGGGTGAGGCTACACGTCAGTCGACTGACTTTTTCATCTCTGGTGATTTGATTTCCAGCCGTTGGATTCTAAATCAAGGGCCTCCAGTTTATCATCAAACTCCACCCCCCCTGAGCCGCCAGCCACCACCGGCCGAACCGCCAGCCCCCGCCGCCCGCGGCCGGCCCGCCCTCCCCGAAACTACTCCCCACCGCCGGTCCGCCGCCGCACCGGCCATCCCTCTAGCCGCCCCCCCCCCCCCGCCGAGCTTTTTCTCCGGGGATCCCCACCCCACCGCCCAATGAACGCCCCCCAACCGCCGGTGACTGCCAACCAGAGGTCTCACGACTTCGAATACCCACCGACCACTAATTTATTACCATTTCTGTCCTTCATATACGCGCTGACGGGTGGGCCCTATGGTAATGTGCGCTGCTGAATGTGGACCGTTTGACTGGTCAATTGATCGTGTTATCAACAAATTATGGAGGTGTATGGTGAGCCAGTGACCGTATGATCACCCTAAAATGTACTCCTATTTTATTAACACAGTACAGACTCAAACTACCATTTCTTTCTTTCATATACGGGCTGACAGGTGGGCCCCACGGTTACGCGCCCCGATGGTGCAACACTAGTTGCTCCGCGTGGAACGTTTGACTGGTCAATTGATTGTGTCATCAACAAAATACGGAGTTGTACGGGTGAGCCAGTGACCGTATAATCATGATATGTATTTGTTTAACACGGTACAGACGCAAGGGCTCATATATACGCGCAAGCACTCACCGCTATGAGCGCACACACGCGAACCCTACCCCTATGAGCACCTTCGAGAGAGTGGGCCAGCATATATGATCTTGAGATTTTACGAAGTCACCATAGGTGCCTCGTAGTCGAGTGGAACGTCTTCTCCCACTGAACGTACATCGCCGGAAAATACTAAAATTAACACAAGATAAATGCGAGCACTGGGACTTTAACCTTGGTGGGCTCGAGAAACAACTGTCCTCTAACCATCCAACCACATGTTGGTTAGCACGACAAAATGTATGTGGTGACCGTGATGAGCTTATTCTGAAGTCCAGTGACCATATCGTGCTTTCGCTTCAAATACAATGACCATAAGTTTCGTCAACAAAATACGGAGCACACATCAAATGCAAAGTCCGTCAGTGTCATCAACGAAATATGGAGACGTATCGTGAGCTAGATACCGTTGTACTATTGTATATGCTTATTTTCTTAGTGGCCGATTGCGTGTGTGGTGTGGTGGGCACATCATTTCTAGTTGTGGTGGCCCAACATGAAGGCTCATGGGTCGGTTCCATCCTGCGCCACATATAGGTTGGACCGAGACGTGTTATACGAAGACCCATGTGGAGGACTCGGCGTACAACACGAAGCTACCAGAGTCGTGGAGGACTCTATCCCCACTGGTGATAAGCCGACTATATATGATTTGTAACCCTAGGCCCTTAGTATGTTATACAAGCTTGGGGGCTAGTTTGTCGATAGTATACACACACGCACAATGCCTGGTATTCACGTGTACTATGTACACACCCCTATCACTAGTATACAGTACCAGGAGTAGGCTCTTTCTTCAACCGCAAGGATCCGATCCGAACTAGGGTAAAACTTTGCCTCGTATTACCATCCAGCCTAACAGCCAGGGGTATCCTACCGAATGTATGATGAAATCATATCTGCCAACTACTAAGAGAGAGGTGTGTTGGGGGGCAATGTGTGCGAGAGAGGCCTAAAGATAATGTGCGTGCGGGAGACACGTAGGCACATATATGTGTGTATAGAGGGCCAGTAGAGACCGTGCATGTGTATATATGCATGTGAGAGAAATAGTGTTTTCCAACTAAGATTAGTGAAAAGAGTGGTACATAGTAGTCAGAAAGAGAGAGAGAAACAGAGAGAGCATGTGCGTGAGACACCCCGACACCCTGAGAGAGATTGTGAGCATGTGTGAAAGAGAAATGCCGATGCATATAAAGTGTGTGCACTTATGCGTTAGATAGAGAGATATATAATGCGTTTGTGAGAACGGGGCGAGGCATAGTGCATCTACGTGTAAAAGGCGGTTCTACGCATTAAATTAAAATATAAATGGCATTATCATTTTTGGATGAGATCATGAATTTTGCAAATTGCGTATGGACAAAAATCGGTCTATCAGACACCCATACTCTATTGAATTCTAGCATGTGCATGTGTTTATTTCATATTATCGATCCATAGAGTGAGAGCGGTTTGAAATACAAGCAATGGATGCTTTTGCAATTCATATATAAACATTAATTAGTGCACTCCATGTTGTTAGTGTGAATCACTTTATACATTTGTCACTTGCATGGATACATTCCAAATTGCTAGCTACGAAATAGAATACATGTCGAATTCAACATAAAGGGGGTTTCGAAGATTCGAATTCATAGGAAGTGCATTCATCTATTTGAACCCGAGATAATGGCATTTGTAAATCAGATGTAAAAGGGGGCATCAATCTTTGTTGTGAGTTTGAACATGCTATATATATTCATACGCATATCTAACTTTTTTTTTTGCAACCAAGGAGATTATATCTGGAACCATGCATGAACTGAGGTAAGTTGCATATTTTTTAATATATACTCGTGTACAATGTATATTCAAATGTACCCCCTCCATTCCAAAATAATCGTAGCTTTAGGATTTTCAAGAGTAAAGATTTGTGAAGTTTTACAAATCCTGAAAGTTCAATTCAAGAGAACCGAAAACGTTAATGCTTCTACTCCCAAATATTGAACGAAGCGCCAAATAGGCCTCTGGTCACCCGAAACCGTGCGAGACTAATGTTTTGGTGGTAGGAAATTACTGTCCTAACTCTGGCCCGTGTAGCCTATCGGCCCGATGTCCAAAGGTCTAAACCGGGGTAGGTTTGTAACTTCACCAAGACGCCAGTCTCAACCGCCTCCGAGCAGCACTCATACGCCATGGGCGCCTACCCATGCGCTCGGCCGAAATCTATCCCGCCCACATTTGGGACACCTGACATGACTGTCCTACCCCCAACCCGCAATATGTCCAAAATTTTAGATGGGGGCAAAGTTTGTAACTTTCTCCAAATTTCAAACAAGCGCGTCTCAAACCGAAACATTGTTCCCCCTTAGTTCCCTGCCTCCCTCCGTTTCCCCATTCATACTCCGTGGCGAAAACGCCCTCTCCACCAGCCGCGAAACCCCAGCCTCCTCCGTCCTCCACCCCATAGCGGCCAATCCACCGCCGCCCTCCTCCATCACGCTGGAGCCGGTACCCCGACGTCGTCGTACAACGCAACCGCAACCGCAACGCCCTCAAGGACATAGCAGCTGAAGCCGAGGTAGAGCTGCCTCCATGACGCCGACGCCGACGTGCCCCGTACTAGAACCACTCCGACCACGCCGTCCTGCGCCTCACTGCTGCGGCTCCACTGTCGCAACCGTCCACCGCACCGGAGGTGTTCCCGCTACGCCGTCGTTCGCTGCCTCGGATCTGCTTCCCCGCCGCCGAAGGACGGCCACCGTACCACACTCAACAACTTGGCCATGGGTTCGTCCAAGGCTGCACCGTCCTCCACAACTTCTGGTTTCCGGCGAACAACAAGAAGATCGTCGGAAAAACATAAGGAGGACACAACACTGCCAGCAGAAAGAGGTAATCCTCTTCCCTTATTCGTGCAAATCTTACGTCTCCGCTCACACCGTATTCATCCCACGAAAGAAACTAGTTGAGCGCTTCTTACTGCATCTTCTTCGTGATACTAAATGCACAAGGTTTCCTCCCTTTTACTATTTCAACTTTGCTAGAGGTCAGTAGCCCGCCTGGATTTCAATTCAGGGTCAGTCGAACCGCAATTAAAAGAAGCAGCACCCGCTTAGGCGCGCGGAGCACCTACTCCACCTATTCCCCGGGGAAGCGGTGCATCGGTGTCTATCATAGGGGTGTGGGGCGCAGGAGCTGCTTGCGCCCGATCTGGAGGTCCGCGGGGCTTGAATGGATGGTCGGGGGGGGGGGGGGGCGGTGCCAAGCACGGCGGTGCGGTGAGGTCGAGGGGAGGGCGCAGGCAGGGAAGGAATACTGGGCCGGTGGTCGCTGGCGTTTCGAGGAAGATCGTCAACACTGACTGGCTGGAGGTAGATGAAGGCGATCTGCCAGTTCTTTGTACATCGGATGGTGCAGAAAAAATGGACTGACCTATTTGCTTTCAGTCGACTGTTATTTTCATAGAATCCTGTAGTAATTTAGTGTGCCATGCATGTTGTAGAGCTATCATATGTCTCCCGTCGTTTATTTCTCACCGACCTGCTATCTGGTACCTTTACACGGTACTAATTGTGCACACACTTCACCTATACTCACACTATTGTTTTTTATGCATGGGTATTTCAGACTCTGACGCAGTGTTGATGAATGCAGAAAAGAAAAGACAGAAGTCGCTCCAGTGTAATTTGAAGATAAGCACTAAGCGTTTCAGCGCTCTAATGGGTGCAGTGTCAGCAGTTGGAGACAATAAACATAGCTCTGAAGTTGATGATCTCAATTGCCACACACAACCATCCCAAGTGCTTGCTTTAACTTCGCCCTGTCAAATGTGGTTGCATGTTGCATATGGTGTCTAGCTTGTATTGCTTCCAATTTGGTTAAATTGCATCTGCTTACTTTACACATTATACCTTTGATAATGACATGCCTTCCTGTTTTTGATACATACTACATATGTCTATTAACCATGTTTGTACATCAAACTAATGCTCTTTTGTATCCCTCGTCTATCACTTATGATGAGACAGTCACCCGAGTGGGTTACTGTGAGACGCCCTACTCGTTTAAAGAGTGCAGTGTCATCCTCCCCACATGATTCTCAAGAAACAACAAGGCTAAATGAAGATAGTCAACGTAGCTCTCTAGTTGATCACCGCAATTCCCCCACACCACCATCGCAGGTGCTTGCTCTTACTTGGCAGTGTGATATGTGGTTGCATGTTGCATATGGTGTCTACCTTGTAATGCTTCTAATTAGGGTAAATTGCATCTGCTTAGTTAACACATTATACCTGTGAATATGACATGCCTTCCTGTTTTTGGTACATACTACGTCTTTCTATTAACCATGTTCTTACATCAAACTACTTTTCTTGTGTATCCCTCATCAATGCTCCTAATTTGTTAAATTGCATCTCCTTAGCTTACGCATTATACATGTAAATATGACACGCCTTCCTGTTTTTGGTACATACTACATCTGCCTATCACACCATGTTCTTACATCAAACTACTGTTCTTGTGTATCCTGCGTCTATCGCTTATGATGAGATAGTCACGCGCGTGGGTTAATATGAGACGCAATTCTCTTATAAAGAATGCAATTTCATCCTCTCCACATGATTCTCAAGAAACAGCAAGCCTAAATGAAGATATTGAACGTAGCTCTGTACCTGAAGACCGCACTTCCCCTACACCACCATCACAGGTGCTTGCTCTAACTTTGCAGTGTGATATGTGGTTGCATGTTGCATACGGTGTCTAGCTTGTAATGCTTCTAATTAGGGTAAATTGCATCTGCTTAGTTTACACACTATACCTGTGAATATGACATGCCTTCCTATTTTTGGTACACACTACATCTATGTGTTAACCTTGTTCTTACATGAAACTACCTCTCTTCTGTATCCTGCATCAATCACTTACGATGAGTCACCTTTATTCGTTGCATATTGCATATTATTTCTAGCCTGTTGCCATGTATTGCTTCTAATTTGGTCAAATACATTTGTTAGGGCACCCTTTTAATTTGGCAGAGTGATATTGGTTTCATATTTCATATGGTTTCTAGCTTGCATCGATTCTAACAAGTTCAAGCACCTTGTGCTTAGTTTACACTTTATACATCATACATGTCAATATGTCACGGCGTCCTGTTTTTCATACATATTCCATCCTCCTATCATGCGGCTGCCTTACATGAAAGTAGTGTTCGTTAGTATCATGCATCAATGAGTTCTGAAGAGCAAATTTTATTCCTTTTTCTTGTGGGTTTGACTTGACAAGGCAAAATCAAGAAAGAGGAAGGAAAAGAGTAAGGAAGGCGATGATGGTGGTCCTCTGCAGCAACGTAAACGGAGCATCTGTACCGATTCTCCTTGTACTCATAGTGAATTACAAGGTCCTAGTCTCCGCTCCCCTACTCCACCATCCAAGGTGCTTGCTCTAACTTGGCAGTGTGATATCTGGTTGCATGTTGCATATGGTGCCTAGCTCGTATTGCTCCTAATTAGTGTAAACTGCATCTGCTTAGCTTACACATGATACATGTGAATATGACACGCTTTCCTGTTTTTGGTACATACTCTATCTGTCTATCATACCATGTTCTTACATGAAACTACTCTTCTTGTGGATCCTGCATCAGTCACTTATGATGGGACACCTTTAAGTTGGCAGTGTGATATTGGTTTGCGTCTTGAATATGATTTCTAGCATGTATTGCTTCTAGTTTGATGAACGCCACCTATGACGAGACAGTTTTAACTTGGCAGAGTGATATTGATTGCACCTTCCATATGGTGTCTTGCAGTGTTTCTAATTTGTTGAAGTGCCTTCTGCTTAGTTACCACATCATAGGTGTGAATATGTCAAGCCGTCCATTTTTTCGTACATATTCCATCCTCATATCATGACTTTGCCTTTCATCAGAGTAGTGTTCGTCAATATCATGCATGAATGAGTTCTGAAGAGCGAATGATATTCCTTTTTCTTGTCGGTATGACCTCACAATGCAAAATCAATAAAGCTGAAGGAAATTGGCAAGGCATTGGATGATGGTGGTCCTTCCGAGCAACTAAAACGAAGGTTCTCTACAGATTCTACTCCGCCATCCTCCCAACAAGATTCGCAAGACAACGCAAGGCTAGACAGTCAACGTAGCTGTGTAGATGATGAGCACATCTCCCCTACTCCACCATCACAGGTGCTTTCTCTAACTTGGCACTATTATATGTGGTTGCATGTTGCGTATCATGTCTAGCTTGTATTGCTTCTAACTTTGTTGAATTGCATCTGCTTACTTTACACATAATGCCTGTGAATATGACATGTGTTCCTGTTTCTACATCAGACTACTATTCTTGCATATCCCGCATCAGTCACTTATGATAAGGCACCTTTAAGTCGCCACTTTGATATTGGTTGTGTCTTGCATATGATTTCTAGCATGTACTGCTTCTAATTTGTTGAAACACCATACAGTTTGAACTTGGCAGAGTGATATTGGTTGAATCTTTCATATGGTGTCTAGCTTGCAGTGCTTCTAATTTGTTGAAATGCCTTCTGCTTAGTTACCACATCATAGGTGTGAATATGTCACACCATCCTGTTTTTCATACATATTCCATCCTCGCATCATGTGTTTTCCTTTCATCCGAGTAGTGTTCGTCAGTATCATGCATGAATGAGTTCTGAAGAGCGAATTTTATTCCTTTTTCTTATCGCTTTGACTTCACAATGCAAAATCATTACAACTGAAGGAAATTAGTCTGGCAGTGGATGATGGTGGTCCTTCGGAGCAACTCAAACAGGGGGTCTCTATAGATTCTACCCCGCCATCCTCCCAACAAGATTCGCAAGACAACACAAGGCTGGACAGTCAACGTAGCTGTGTAGATGATGAGCACATTTCCCCTACTCCACCATCACAGGTGCTTGCTCTAACTTGACACTATTATATGTGGTTGCATGTTGCGTATGATGTCTAGCTTGTATTGCTTCTAACATGAATTGCATCTGCTTACTTTACACATAATGCCTGTGAATATGACACGTGTTCCTGTTTCTAGAACATACGTGTACATGATGAGCACATATCCCCTACTCCACCATCACAGGTGCTTGCTCTTACTTGGAACTGTTATACGTGGTTGTGTTTTCCGTATGATGTCTAGTTTGTATTGCTTCTGATTATGTTGAATTGCATCTGCGTAGCTTACAACTTATACCTGCAACTATCACTTACCCATAAGACACATTTAACTTGGGACTGTGATGTAGGTTGCATCTTGCATTGTCTTCTAGCTTGTACTGCTTCAAATTTCTTGAAATGGCACTTACGACGAGACACTTTTTACCTGATAGAGTGATATTGGTTGCATGTTCATATGGTGCCTAGCTTTCATTTCTTCTAATTTTGTTGAAATGCCTTCCGCTTACTGTTTTTCATACATATTCCATCCTCCTATCGTACGTGTGAATATGAAACGCTGTCTTTTTTTGTATATATTCCATCCTCCTATCCTGCGCTTGCCTTACATCAAAGTAGTGTTCGTCCGTATCATGCGTCAACCAGTTATGCAGAGCTAATTTTATTCATCTTCTTGTGGTTTTGACTTCATAAGGCAATATCAGAAAATAGGAAGGAAAAGAGTAAGTTAGGGGATGTTGGTGGTCCTCCGGACCGACGCAAACAGAGACTCTCTAGATTTGCCACTGCTACTGCTAATGAAGTTGAAGTCCCAAGTCTACATGATGAGTTCATCTCCCATACTCCACCATCGCAGGTGCTTGCTCTAAGTTGACAGTGTGATAATTGGTTTCATGTTGCATATGTTGTCTAGCCTGTATTTCTTCTATTTTGATTAAGTTGCACGTGCTGAGTTCATACGTTATACATGTGCATATGACATGGCTTTCTGTGTCTAGAATACACTGCATCTATCTATCATACCATGTTCTTACATCAAAGTACTGCTGTTGTGTATCCCGCATCAGTCACTAATGATTGGACGCTTTTAACATGGCAGTTTGATAGTGGTTGCATCTTGCATTGATTTCTACGTTGTACTTCTTCTAATTTTTCGAATTGCAACTTATGACAAGACACTTTTAACTTGGCAGAGTAATATTGGTTGCATCTTTCATATGGTATCTAGCTTGCATTACTTCTATTTTCTTGAAAATCCTTCTGCTTAGTTTGCACATCATAGCTGTGAATATGTCATGCCGTCCTATTTTTCTTACATATTCCATCCTCATACGGTTGTCTTACATCAAAGTATTGCTTGTCTGTATCATGCATCAATGAGTTCTGAAGAGTGATTTTATTCTTTTGTGTTGTGGGTACAGCTTGACATGGCAAAGTCAAAAAAGAGCAAGGAAAATAATATAGTAGGGAGTGTTGTTACTCGTCGGGTGAAACAGAAAAGGTTCTGCCGTCGAGATTCTGCTGGTACTTATAGTGCAGTAGAAGGTCCAAGACCACCAGCTAAATCTACAAACACAGTATCACCTGCTCCATCAGCTGCAGCATCCGCTTCAACTATACCAGCACCTCAACCAGTTACTCGATCGTTTGCTCCGGAACTGGCCAGTTCCCAAGCTGCCTTCACACCTAACATTACTTCCGAAGCACTGCTGACACAACAGGACTTGGCAAGATCAGATGAACCTCATGAGCATTAACACCAAGACGGTACCTGGCCGAGTCAAGTTGCAGTTGCATGCTCCTTTATATGTACTCTTACAGTTTGATGTACACTAACACTTTCCATATTCGTTGTTGAACTAGCACCACGGCGCAAGAGGAAACAGACATCAGGGATAATGCTTGACAGATTAACAAAATCTAAAGGAGGAAGAATGGAGATCCATTTTGAGGCAGGTTTAAAAAGGCCACGTGATGCTATAGAGTCAGCCAAGTTAGTATCAGAGGCAGCCGTTGCGTTAGGTGTCATGCACGTATCCTCCCAACGTGGATCCAGTACAGGAATGAGAAAGACAATACCCAGTTTAACACCTTACTTGACCATTTATTCGTAAGTAATGTTATTCATCACAATTAGTAATATTGTCTTGCTCTGTCCCATACTTTCTAGCTTCCTCCTAATAAGACTCACATTCTTTTTTCAACAGATGAGGTTCAAGTTGGATCCGAAAGATGATGCAACTAAACAAGCATGCACTCATGTTTTTCAGTCTGCTCTGCGATAGTATCGGTACCACCTTAGAAGATCTCACTTTGAAGGCAAGGCTAACAATGAAATCGCCCAAACATCTCCAGTGGAATATATTACAGATGATGACTGGGCAGCCCTCGTTAAACACTGGTCTGATCCAAAGTATTAGGTAGGCTATATGTATTTGATCAGACCACATATTGAACTTGTATTTATGTATGTGCCTTACAAGTATATCTTCTTCTAGGCTAACTGTTGGAAGAACAAAACCAACCGTTCTAAAGTGAAATTCCAACAGACAACAGGATCTCGTAGCTATATTGCACACTGCGAAGCTCTTGTAAATAGCTGCTACTTCCTTCTTTTTTTGTGTCATATTATCGTATCTATATTGACTTGTTCCAAATACAGAGGAAAGCCCGTGCGGACCAAAAAGAACCTGAACCGAATGCAGTGCAAATCTTCAAGGATTGCCACACCAGCAAGATGAAGGGCATGAGCACACCAGTTCAAGCCACTGTTGTAAGTCCTTACTCCTCCTGCCTTGAACTGATTGGTACTGTGATGTGTTCATTTAACTACTTGGTTTGCAGCCAATGTCAGTTACTCTGTTCACTTTTATTCACAGTTGTCTTAACGTATCATTTCACCTTACATGGTTTAAAAGAGATGAAGGATATTCTTTTGGTCTTGATCTGTAATCTAGTTGTTATGTTCACGTGCGCACACAATGATAAAATAGCATGTTTGTTTTATATCTGTTTGCCTATGATATGAATGATGTCATACTATGTTCATCCTACTTTAAACCATGTCTCTTTATCCTTAGATGTCAATGAATGTGAGGAAATAGACAATACAGTAGGCATGCTACATGGACATATGTTCCGAAAGTGATTTTATTATGTAGTTGGCACTACAATACATGCTAATGTATTACAGTAGTTCACCAAAATAAGTTATGTATAAACGTTTAACCTACTTTGTTTGTTTTTGTCTCATTAGTAACTTATCTGGTACACTAATCTACAAGTTCAAACTTTCAGGAAGCTATGGAACAAATGATTGAATAGCCACAACCACCTGAAGGTGACGAGGCTACTACAGGCACAATGTCACCTCTTGCTGTAGTGCGTCAGTATCTCTCCACTAACAGTGCAAAAAGCACCTTCCTGCGTAATTCTGGGTTGGTTGTCAAGGTAACCTCGTCCAAATCGCCTACTGAACAAAATCTTCCTGCTAGACAGAGTGATATATCTGCGCTCCAGACACAAGTCCAATCCCTAATGGACGTTGTTTCAGAAACAAGAATAGTGGTTGAGAAATGTCGTCAAGATATGAATGGTTTTGAAACCAGACTATCAGACATTCGCTTCGTTGTTCAAGAGCAATGGCGGAAAAAAGGTGGAGATCGTGCTGCTCCATCAGATTCTATAGCCTGAAACATTAGCACTCAGGTCAAATGATCTGTGCTTCTATACATCTGATGGTGCTTTTATCTGGAAGGACTGTAAACTTTATGCCAACAGGCCTTTTGTTGTATGGTTGGAATTTATTTTGTTGTGATACAACATTTATGATGCTGCCTCAGGCTGCAGTAATTACGACGCTATTTTTGTATAGTGTAGGTTTATCTTAGTAATGTATTCGGTCGAAAGCTTCGTAGGAGCCCAACATGCCAACATTCGTCGGCCCCATTCCAATTGGGCTAAAAACGATTATGGGCCAAAATTGGCATGTAGCCCACTAAAAATATCTGGGCCTAAATCAACATAAGCTTTCATATTTTTCTGGTAGGCCTGTGCCCATAGTGGGCCTTTAACAGGCCTAAACATAATTTGGGCCCTCAGTAAAAATAGGCCGTTTACAGGTGTAAATATCTTGAGCCCATAAAAAACATGGGCCTTTAATAGACCGAAAGTGAGATTGGGCCCATTATGGTCCGCTAAATTTTGTGGGCCTTTAGCTGGGCCAGCCCATTATGGTCCGCTAAATCTTATGGGCCTTCGGTTGGGCCGGCCCATTTAAACTTTGTGGGCCACTTTTGGGCCGGTCCACGTGTCAACATATCATAGGCCCATCTCGACAGTTGGATGAGTGACACCTATGCCAACGCGGAGCTGATGCGTGGATCCGTCAGCCAATGAGAATTTTACACGTGGAAAATCGGCATTGGTCGTGGCTGTTAACGGGTTATCGGATCCAAAATCCGACCCGATAGCTTAACGGCATTCCGTTACGGTGGATGCCACGTGTCGGTCACCCTTGACGAAAGCACTTCTGTGACGCGCGATTTATCGTCATGGAAGTGGACACTTCCGTGATGATAATTTTGGCAATGTCATGGAACACTTCTACGACAGCACATGTATGACTATCTTGATTCTGTCATAAATTTGTCATGGATGTACATGCATGACAGAAAACGCGACCTATTGTGACAAACACATATCATCACGGAAGTGTATTTTTTTGTAGTGTATATAAATGTTGATCATCACACTTCTATTTATTTACAACTCAATGATTAAACTCGATACTAGAACAAAATATGACTCTATATGAATGCCTCCGGCGGTGTACCGGGATGGGCAATGAATCAAGAGTGACATGTATGAAATAATATGCATGGTGGCTTTGCCATAAATATGATATCAACTACATGATCATGCAAGGCAATATGACAATGATGAAGCATGTCATAATAAATGGAACGGTGGAAAGTTGCATGGCAATATATCTCGGAATGGCTATGGAAATGCCATAATAGGTAGGTATGGTGGCTGTTCTGAGGAAGATATAAGGAGGTTTATGTGTGATAGAGCGTATCGTATCACGGGGTTTGGATGCACCGGCGAAGTTTGCGCGAAGTCTCAAGGTGAGAAAGGGGAATACACGGTACCGAAGAGGCTAGCAATGATGGAAGGTTGAGAGTGCGTACAATCCATGGACCATCGCTCGTCCCCGACCGCCACTCATAAGGATGACCAATCAAAGAACACCTCATGTTTCAAATTTGTTACACAACGTTTACCATACGTGCATGCTACGGGACTTGCAAACCTCAACACAAGTATTTCTCAAATTCACAACTACTCAACTAGCACAACTTTAATATCACTATCTCCATATCTCAAAACAATCATCAAGCATCAAACTTCTCTTAGTATTTAATGCACTTCTATGAAAGTTTTTATTATATCCAACTTGGATGCCTATCATATTAGGACTAGTTTTATAGCCAAAGCAAATTACCATGCTGTTCTAAACGACTCTCAAAATAATATATGTGAAGCATGAGATATCTATAATTTCTATAAAATAAAACCACCACCGTGCTCTAAAAGATATAAGTGAAGCACTAGAGCAAAATTGTTTAGCTCAAAAGATATAAGTGAAGCACATAGAGTATTCTAATAAATTCTGAATCATGTGTGTCTCTCTCAAAAGGTTTGTACAGCAAGGATGATTGTGGTGAACTAAAAAGCAAAGACTCAAATCATACAAGACGCTCCAAGCAAAACACATATCATGTGGTGAATAAAAATATAGCTCCAAGTAAAGTTACCAATGGACGAAGATGTAACGCCCACGATGTGGCTATATCTCCCACGTGTCGAGGCACGACTTAGAGGCATAACCACATTGTGGTTTTGTCGCAAGAAGGGTCATCTTCACACAATCCCATGTAATGAACAAGAATGGGATAAAGAGTTGGCTTACAATCGCCACTTCACACAACGTTGTTCGCTCTATTGCTATGCCGCGCTACCTACCACTTGCTGATCAAGCCTCCCAAATTGCCATGAACCTCTAACCTTTGTCACCCTTCCTAGCAAACCGTTGTTTGGCTATGTTACCGCTTTTGCTCAGCCCCTCGTATAGCGTTGCTAGTTGCAGGTGAAGATGAAGATTGCTCCATGTTGGATTATGTTTATGTTGGGATATCACAATATCTCTTATCTTAATTAATGCATCTATATACTTGGTAAAGGGTGGAAGGCTCGGCCTTATGCCTGGTGTTTTGTTCCACTCTTGCCGCCCTAGTTTCCGTCATACCGGTGTTATGTTCCTTGATTTTGCGTTCCTTACGCGGTTGGGTGATTTATGGGACCCCCTTGACAGTTCGCTCTGAATAAAACTCCTCCAGCAAGGCCCAACCTTGGTTTCACCATTTGCTACCACCTATCCCCTTTTCCCTTGGGTTCTGCAGACTCAAGGGTCATCTTTATTTTAGACCCCCCCCGGGCCAGTGCTCCTTCGAGTGTTGGTCCGAACCGAGCAGCCTGCGGGGCCACCTCGGGGAAACTCGAGGTCTGGTTTTACTCGTAGCTTGACTTATCCGGTGTGCCCTGAGAACGAGATATGTGCAGCTCCTATCGGGATTTGTCGGCACATTCGGGCGGCTTTGCTGGTCTTGTTTTACCATTGTCGAAATGTCTTGTACACCGGGATTCCGAGACTGATCGGGTCTTTTCGGGAGAAGGTTTATCCTTCGTTGACCGTGAGAGCTTATAATGGGCTAAGTTGGGACACCCCTGCAGGGTATTATCTTTCGAAAGCCGTGCCCGCGGTTATGTGGCAGATGGGAATTTGTTAATTTCCGGTTGTAGAGAACTTGACACTTGACCCTAATTAAAACGCATCAACCGCGTGTGTAGCCGTGATGGTCTCTTCTCGGCGGAGTCCGGGAAGTGAACACGGTTTCTGGGTTATGTTTGACGTAAGTAGGAGTTCAGGATCACTTCTTGATCATGGCTAGTTCACGACCGTTCCGTTGCTTCTCTCCTCGCTCTCATTTGTGTTTGTTAGCCACCATATATGCTTAGTGCCTGCTGCAGCTCCACCTCATTTCACCATCCTTTCCGATAAGCTTAAATAGTCTTGATCTCGCGGGTGTGAGATTGCTGAGTCCTCGTGACTCACAGATACTTCCAAACAGTTGCAGGTGCCGATGAGACCAGTGCAGGTGACGCAACTGAGGTCAAGTGGGAGCTCGATGAAGATCTTGTTCATTGTGTTGTTTCTATTCATATTGATCAGTAGTGGTGCCCAGTTGGGACGATCGGGGATCTGGCAGTTGGGTTGTCTTCTTTTCTTTTGGTTCCGTAGTCGGACCTATGTGTGTATCTTGAATGATGTATGATTTAATTATGTATTGTGTGAAGTGGCGATTGTAAGCCAATTCT
The DNA here is from genome assembly GCF_002575655.3 of Aegilops tauschii subsp. strangulata. Lineage (NCBI taxonomy): Eukaryota > Viridiplantae > Streptophyta > Magnoliopsida > Poales > Poaceae > Aegilops > Aegilops tauschii. Next base: position 459,402,635 of record NC_053035.3, read on the forward strand.
TTATCCCATTCTTGTTCATTACATGGGATTGTGTGAAGATGACCCTTCTTGTGACAAAACCACAATGCGGTTATGCCTCTAAGTCGTGCCTCGACACGTGGGAGATATAGCCGCATCGTGGGTGTTACAAGTTGGTAATCAGAGCCATCCCCGACTTAGGAGCCCCCTGCTTGATCGAATCGCTGGCGTTGTTGAGTCTAGAACAAAAATGTTTTGAGTCTTAGGATTATATATATCGGAGAGTAGGATTCTTCTTACTCCTCAGTCCCTTCGTCGCTCTGGTGAGGTCTCCTGACGTAGAAGTTTTGACTCTTCTCTCCTCAAATTTTCACTAAATTTTTTTTAGGATCACGCGGGTATCTTGGAATCGTTCCGATGGTTTTGTGACGAGAACATTGTTCTTGGTGCCTCCTGACATTTAGGGGTTGTGGCAGTGTCCCGGGGAGTTGAGCTCCGAGGTGTTGTCATCACAATTTTATCGTTGCAGTTCTGGAATACCTGAGTTTCGCCGACATCGAAATCTCTTTTATGCAGTTGTTGGTGAGATCATCTTGACGCCACCCAGTACTGGGGCGGGAGTTCGGGAGTATTGCCATAACTCGTATAACGGATGCTTTTCGAAGGTTGAGGTACACGATTTCCGGAGTTTTCTTGGTTATGTGTTGACGGATGGATACAGCTGGATCCATGTATTGTTAGTTTGGGTGATATATTTTGTGTCCCCTGTATCCCCAACACCTGATTGCATAACCAGAAATTATCGGGAGTTTATAAGTGGGAATTCAAGTAGCTCTTAGGATATCTTTCCGACAGACGCATGATATGATATTGGGGTTCGACGTCTAGTGGTCCGCCTTTCCACGGTTGGTTTTACAGTGGTCTCGTAGTGTCTTAAAGAGTCCTTGGCTATGCCGACTCGGGGACGCTTCGTATGTCATGTGCACAGCCTTGTACATGATGGTGCTATACGATCGAGCCCGTGTGGGCCCACATGAAAACTTCGGACGAAATCTCTATCATATGTTTGTTCCGGCTTATTCTGCAAGCCAAATCCTTTGTTTTGTTTTATTTGTGGTATTCGAGTTGCTTCGAAGTCAAATGTTGAATCCATACCTTCCCTAAACGATGTTCTTATATTGCTATGTGGATACTAATCCTTCTTGATCATCGAGATCGTCATGTTAATTCTTTTCCAACCGGCGTGTTTCTCTTCAAGTGCATCCAGTCATTCCAACGTTCGCAAGATCAATTCTAAGCTTTTTCTCAACGGTGTTCGTTTCATCCGACCCAAGTTGCCTTTGTTTTTCCCACCCTCCCACCCTTTTATTCAAGGATTCAGATTTCTTAATCAAGTATCATCTTTTTGAGAGGAAGCCTCTCCATCCTTTTCCGTCAATGTTCTTATCCGGTGATTCTCAGGAAGATGTTCTTCAAGTTTATCATTATTCATTATTTTTCTTCTCCGGTGGATTCAATTCAAGTTTTCGGTGTTGATCATATTCCCTTCCTCGTTTCAAGTTTTTGTATGTTGGTTTATCTCTTAATCATCCACCTCTTGCTATTCATATTATTTGGAGTGCTGAAGATATCTCAGGAGACTCGCATTTCCATTCCCAATCCGTTCAAGCTATCTCGAGGTTGTTATCTCTTTTGAACCATTTAATTCAACCGGTGCAATCTCCTTTTCAAGTAATCATTTCAACGGTGGTTCTTTTCAGTGGGCCCTAACCCACAGGTCTTTTTCCAGGATCTTACCTGACTCTTCTAATTCTTTCTGGAGTTATTCTCAAATTCTTTGCAAAGTTTGACGTAAGAATGAATTATCATCAGTCATATGTCTTTCTCCAAGATCTTTCAAATTCTTTTCATTGTTGATTCAACCTTTCTATTCTTCATGGTTCCGGAGTGCCTCATAAATTCATGGTGGTGTTTCTCGTCATCATTCTCAACATTTGAAGACTGAAGAAGAGTTTTTCCTCCAAATCTTATCCGTTCTCTTGAAGATTCATAGTTCTAGCTTATGCCATCCTCTCATAATTATTTTCGATTGTGAGAATTCTTCTCTTATCCATCCGGAACATTTCATGAGTTGTTTTTGTTTCTTGATCATCCAAAGGCCATCATTTCAGAAGATTTCTTCGTTCTAAGTTTCAGCCTCGTTCTCCAACTATTCTAAATTGATGTCTCTTCGTTCTTCTCAAAATCTTACCGGTGCATCATTCAAGTATTCTCTATTCAGCTCGTCATCTATTCGTTCACTTGTATCTAAATCCCCTCAAGTATCTTCTTTCGTTTTCTAATTCTTTCCGGTGAATTGTGCCTTTGCTACTTTCATTTCCAATTCTTACGGTGGTTCGTTCAAGATTTCTCTTCCTTCGTCACATATCAAGTTATTCGTTGTTTCAATCCTACCGGTGGTTCGATGAAGGCCTTCCCAAGTTTGCGCAATATCTATCTAATCCTTTCTACGAGAATAAGTAGTATGCAAGATCCGTTGCTTGTCATCAATTTAAATTGGTGAAGGATACGCGAATTCTTATTCTTGTTTCATCCAAGTGTTTAATCCCTTCTCTTGGAGTTCATTCATGATATCAAATTCTTGATTTCAATTGTTCATCTTTCTTTCCGGAGCTTCAAGTTATTTCAATTATATCATTTCAAAGCTCCACCCACATCATTGCAAGGCTTCACCTTGTGTTGTCAACTTCTCTTTCTTTTTATCATCCTTTTATTACCGGAGTTCTTCATGGAGGATCAACATGGTGGTTCCTCAAGGATTTAATTCATTCTCAAAGTGTTCTTCAAGATTCTTGTTGGAGCTCAAGCATTCTTGCATTCCGAAGTGAAATTCTTTCTCTTATCTTTTGAGGTGGTGTTATGTCATTCTTGACAATTTGAGTTCGCGTTTCATGATTCACATGTTGTCAAGAATGAGATATTTTAAATCCACCAATCTCTTCGTTGGATCTATCTTGTGTCATGTTTCACCTAAAGCCTTCCCTAAGGAATGTTGCTATTATGGTGCTTATCAATGATCCAAGTTTTCTCCTATCCTCTCGGCGAGAGAAGATTTCATCTCTTCGTTGATCTCAAGCAAGCAATTGTTTTCGTTAGTGGCAAAATTTTCACCTCATGTTTTGAGATGTCTCCATAAGCCCACGAGCATCATATCCTTTTGTTGTTGGTTTTTTCCAACAACTCCGTTATAACCTTCTTGGAAGGATGCTTTCCAAGCTCATTTGTGGCAAAAGTTGTCATTTTCTTCTCCGTTATCTTTTTCCGACGATCTATCTTCTATTCGTTCGTCCCGGAGGCATTGTGATGTTGCTCTCTTCGACCAATCATCTTGTTTTGTCAAGATCATGTAATTTTTTCCTTTCTTATCCGTTTAGCCGGAGTGTCGTGTTTTCATTCGAGTCTCTCTTCTTATCAAGTTTTGTCTCCTCCCTCAACCGGAGTGCTGTCTGAAATCTTTCTTACCCCTTGTGCCTTTCTTTCAGTAGTTCCGGAGGCAATGTGTTGTTAATTTCATCGAGTATCCTCTCATCTTATCAAGATCATGTTCAATTCCTTCCATTTATAGTCGAAGTGCTGCCCAAATTATATCATTCTCATTCCTTCTTTATCTTGTTTTAACCGGAGTGTTGTGTCTATCATTCCTCTTCTAACCGGAGTCTCATCCAAGTGCTTTCATTTTGCCAGGTCCATATTGTAGCCCTTCCATTTTCCAACCGGAGCGTTATCGTAATTGATCTTTATCGTTCCTTATACATCTCGTGTCAACCGGAGTGCTTGCTTGTACTTCTTGTCCATCTTAACCATTTTTGTTTGTTTTTCAACCTACAAGGTTCTTGTTTTGTTCCTTGTTCCTCTTTCCTAATGGATTGTTTTCAACTTTGTTCCTCTTCGTTGTATTATTTTCTCGAAATTGTTCAACTTCCAAGGTTCTTTGGTTTCACTCGTTGGTCAAGGAGCAATTTGTTTTACCTCTTCCTCTTCCGCTTTTCTCCGGTGCCATCCTAGATCTCGGGACGAGATCCTCTTGTAGTGGTGGAGTGTTGTAACGCCCCGAGACCGACGCTCCGATTGCCTTCCTTGTTTTGCGAGTCAGCTGTGTTTTATTTGTGTGTTGCATTCATCATCGCATCATTTGCATTGCATCGGCACTTCGTTGCCGTCATGTTTTAAAAACTTGCATTCGTTCGTAGTTGCCGCGTTCCCCCCTTGTCTTCGTTGACCGGTCCGAGACCAACCGTGTTTTTGATTCTCTCTTGTCTGACCGTTTGACCCTATCTGCACAACCACCGAACCCCTCCTTGCGCAATGCATAGACCCCTCTCGCGCGTCCAGAACTTCCCCGAACCCGACCCGGGTTGTTGTCACCGTTGGATTTGGATCATCCCCAAACATCTACAAAACATCTCTGTTTTCTTATTTGGTGTCCCTAGCCTATTTTTCCGGGACCATCCGATTTTGATCGTAGGACCGGATTAGCCCCTACCCTAATCCCCTACCTATATAAACAATCTAACCCTAGACCAACTCCCTCATTTTCCTCACCCCGCTGCCAATCCAGCTCCACCTTGGGATCCTCCCCGCCGTCACCTGCGCAGCCACTTCTCTCCTCGTTTTCAGCCACCACCCGGTTCACCCAAACTCCAGATCCATCCATCCGAACCGTTGGATCGAAATCCAACGTCCAAGAGGTGCCCCTGTAGCTCCCGCAGCCACAGCTTCCTCGATCCAATCTGGATCAGGAGAGGAGCACCCGTCCCGCTCCTCGTCGCATCGTCGCCCGTCGCCGCCTCCCTCTGCAGCACCAGGCCGCCAAATCCCCGTCACCCAAGTGCCGAGGAGAGGAGCTCCTCCAGCAACCGTCTTCGCCCGCAGCCGGCGTCCTCCGTGCCCAGCAGTTGCAGCCCCGCCGCCGGCTGACCGAACCAGCACCCCGCGCCAAGTTCGTCTTCTTGCTGCGCCGCCGCCCGGAGTTTTCTTCGCCGGAGGCCTTCGCCTCGTCCGCGGTGCCCGAGCACCGCCTGGAGCCCGACCTCGTGCGCCATCCTCCTGCCAGGGCCCACTTGGGATGAACGCAGCGTCGCCCCGCTCGCCTTCGTCGTGTGCCTGCGCCCGAGCCTCCCGTCGAGCTCCACTGCCTCCGTGCTCGCAAGTCGCCGCCGTCCCGGCTGCCTCGTCAGCCCCGTCGTTCAAAACGGGCACCACCAGGAGCTCTTGAAGCCTCGCTCCATCGCCGTCTTACGAGCATGCCAGTGCCCTCCATCTCGACCCGTCCCGCTCACTGGTAACGCGCCGGCGCTCTGCATCGAGCTTTGACCCTGCACGCGCGCACCACTTCTTCTCCGCATCGCCGTGAACCTCCTCACTCGCGCCCGCCGCGTCTGTCATCTGCAGGAGCCAGGGTCGCCGCCTCCATGAGTTCGTCAAGCTGCCCGTCAGGGTCGCGCCCCGGCCCTGATCTGGACCGGATCTCCTCTGCTCCGTCGGCGCTCCTCCTTGCCCTGTTCTCTGTTGCTGCTCTGCCTCGTCCTCGCCGGAGTCCAAGCCGCGCCTGCTGCCTCCCCTGCTTCGCGTCGAACCGCTCCAGCCCGCTCGCGTTGACCAAGCCAAGAGAGCGCCTCGGCCTAGCCTCCCGCGCAAGTCGGCCCAGCCCCAGCTCCAGCCGCGGCCTGCCAGCTCCTTCACCAAGCCGGCCCATCTTCTCCTCTGGGCCCAATGTGAGCAGCGCACCAGTTCCAGCCCGATCTATTTTTTTCTGCACTGGACGATTTATCTAATTTCCAGAGAAATAACCGTAGCTTGGATTTAAATAAGCTTTATATGTAAATGGGGTAGAAAAATGCATAGATTAACATGGTGCACTTCACTTTGCTGTTTAACAATACTAAAATTGCGTTTATGTCAGAACAGTACCAAATCTAAATTATGGACATGAGGATTTTCCGGAATTGTTGTTTGTTGTTCTGGCCTCATTTAAACTTGCCTAAATAGTTAGTTTACTTATGTTTCACCTCTTACCATGTTTAACAACATTTAATATTGTTGGGTTCGTAACCGAGAGAGAACTAAATAATCGTATGTGGTGTTTCGTCAATATGCAACTCGTTGCATATTGAACTCCACTTAATCTGTAGTATTGTTTGTTGCACTTTGCCATGCCATGCCTCATTAAACCGGACATGCATCATACTTGATTGTGCATCATGCCATGTTTATGATTGTGTGTTTACCGTGTTGTTTGTTTCTTTCCGGGTTGCTTCTCTCGTTAGCTTTGGTTTCGTTCCGGAGTTGTGAGGATTCGTCCGACTCCGTCTGTTTGTCTTCTTCATGGACTCGTTCTTCTTCCTTGAGGGATCTCAGGCAAGATGACCATACCCTCGAAATCACTTCTATCTTTGCTTGCTAGTTGTTCGCTCTATTGCTATGCCGCGCTACCTACCACTTGCTGATCAAGCCTCCCAAATTGCCATGAACCTCTAACCTTTGTCACCCTTCCTAGCAAACCGTTGTTTGGCTATGTTACCGCTTTTGCTCAGCCCCTCGTATAGCGTTGCTAGTTGCAGGTGAAGATGAAGATTGCTCCATGTTGGATTATGTTTATGTTGGGATATCACAATATCTCTTATCTTAATTAATGCATCTATATACTTGGTAAAGGGTGGAAGGCTCGGCCTTATGCCTGGTGTTTTGTTCCACTCTTGCCGCCCTAGTTTCCGTCATACCGGTGTTATGTTCCTTGATTTTGCGTTCCTTACGCGGTTGGGTGATTTATGGGACCCCCTTGACAGTTCGCTCTGAATAAAACTCCTCCAGCAAGGCCCAACCTTGGTTTTACCATTTGCTACCACCTATCCCCTTTTCCCTTGGGTTCTGCAGACTCAAGGGTCATCTTTATTTTAGACCCCCCCGGGCCAGTGCTCCTTCGAGTGTTGGTCCGAACCGAGCAGCCTGCTGCAGCTCCACCTCATTTCACCATCCTTTCCGATAAGCTTAAATAGTCTTGATCTCGCGGGTGTGAGATTGCTGAGTCCTCGTGACTCACAGATACTTCCAAACAATTGCAGGTGCCGATGAGACCAGTGCAGGTGACGCAACTGAGCTCAAGTGGGAGCTCGATGAAGATCTTGTTCGTTGTGTTGTTTCTTTTCATATTGATCAGTAGTGGTGCCCAGTTGGGACGATCGGGGATATGGCAGTTGGGTTGTCTTCTTTTCTTTTGGTTCCGTAGTCGGACCTATGTGTGTATCTTGAATGATGTATGATTTAATTATGTATTGTGTGAAGTGGCGATTGTAAGCCAATTCTTTATCCCATTCTTGTTCATTACATGGGATTGTGTGAAGATGACCCTTCTTGCGACAAAACCACAATGCGGTTATGCCTCTAAGTCGTGCCTCGACACGTGGGAGATATAGCCGCATCGTGGGTGTTACAGAAGACGAAAGAGGGGATGCCTTCCGGGGCATCCCCTAGCTTAGGATTTTGGTTGTCCTTTGATTTTACCTTGCGGTGCCTTGGGCATCCCCAAGCTTAGGCTCTTGCCACTCCTTGTTCCATAATCCATCAAATCTTTACCCAAAAACTTGAAAACTTCACAACACAAAAATCAGCAGAAAATCTCATGAGCTCTGTTAGCGAAAGAAAGCAAAACACCAATTCAAAGTACTGTAATGAACTCATTCTTTATTTATATTGGTGTTAAACCTACTGTATTCCAACTTCTCTATGGTTCATAACCTCCGATACTAGCCATAGATACATCAAAATAAGAAAACAACACACGAAAAACAGAATCTTTCAAAAACAGAAAAGTCTGTAGTAATCTGTATCTAACGCAAACTTCTGTAACTCAGAAAAATCTACCAAAATAGGACCGCCTAGATAATTTATTTATTGATCTACTTCAATTGTAATCAGTATTTTATCACGTTCTGGTGATTTTTAACAATTGTTTTCGTGAGCAGAAAGTTTCTGACTTTTTCAGCAAGATCAAATAACTATCATCCAAGAAGATCATATAGGTTCTACTTGGCACAAACACTAATTAAAACATAAAACCACATCTAACCAGAGGCTAGATCAATTATTTATTACTAAACAGAACCAAAAAGCAAGAAACAAAAATAAAATTGGGTTGCCTCCAACAAGCGCTATCGTTTAACGCCCCTAGCTAGGCATAGATAATTTCAATGATGCTCACATAAAAGACAAGAATTAAAGCACAAAGAGAGCATCATAGAACACGTGACAAACACATCTAAGTCTAACATACTTCCTATGCATAGGCATCTTATAGGCAAAAAAATTGTCAAGGCAAGCAAAAACTAGCATATGCAAGGAAGCGGAAACAAACAATAGCAATCTCAACATAACGAGAGGTAATTTAGTAACATGAAAATTTCTACAACCATATTTTCCTCTCTCATAATAATTACATGTGGGATCATAAGAAAATTCAACAAAATATCTATCACATAAAATATTTTCAACACGATCCACATGCATGCGAAGTTGACACTCTTCCAAAATAGTGGGATTAACATTAACTAAAGTCATGACCTCTCCAAACCCACTTTTATCAAAAATTTCATAAGATTGAACATTCTCCAAATATGTGGGATCTAAACTTGACACTCTTCCAAACCCACTTTCAATACTATTGCAAACACTAATATCAATCTCATATTCATCATGGGGCTTAAATAAATTTTCAAGATCATAAAAAGAATCACCCCAATCATGATCATTGCAACAAATAGTAGACATAGAAAAACTAGCATCCCCAAGCTTAGGGTTTTGCATATTATTAGCACAATTGACATCAAGAGAATTTATAATAACATCATTGCAATCATGCTTTTCATCGAAGGAACTATCAAGTATGGGTGCAATAACAACGATCTCATGTTTAACATAAGGAACTATAGCAAATTCATCTTGATAAATGTTGGCATCATGGCCACAAGAATAGCAAGCATCATGTTCATCAAGGGATATTTCAATCAAATCATCGGAATCATAATTATCTATAGATTCATGCATATCATTATTTTCTTCAGAAGCAACCGTCATTCTTTCAATAAATTCTTTGACATAGACAATATGAGCATAGTTTTCATAGCAATATTTAAGTATGTCAAAATTTTCAGATTCGTAGAGAGTAATATCATCCTTTTCAATCAAAGAAGCAACCTCATAAGCACCCTTAAAAGCAACAAATTCTTCAATTTGTTCAATATCGTAGTAAATATAAACACCCTTTGCATAAGAAGATAAGATTTCATTATCATTAAACTCACATAGGTAGGGGAGGTGTTTTTTTGGGTTCTTAGAGCAACAAGTAAAATCATAATTTTCACAAAGATTCCAAGCATAACACAGCAAACTGTTTATTTGATCCCATAAGTCTCCCCTTTTCAGACAAATGGTGACGCACAAAATGAGCATGCTCATCTAAAGATTTCCCATCAACTAGGCTAGTTGGGGTTTCAGCACGAGCGCATAAGGATTGAAGAAGATCCAAGTAGAACACTTTAAGTGGAACCATATCAATAGATTTTTAGCAAACAAAGATGCAAGAAAATAGTAGGCACATGATAACACAAGCAAACAATAGATCTGGCAAGAAAAAGGCAAACGAAAAAGAAGGCGAATAAAATGGCAAAGGTGAAGTGGGGGAGAGGAAAATGAGAGGCAAATGGCAAATAATGTAATACGAGGGATAAGAGTTTGTGATGGGTACTTGGTATATCTTGACTTGTGTGTAGATCTCCCCGGCAACGGCGCCAGAAATTCGCACGTGGCGGGAGATCAAATCTTGACTTGACTTGGTGTAAACCTCCCCGGCAACGGCGCCAGAAATCCTTCTTGCTACCTCTTGTGCATGCGTTGGTTTTCCCTTGAAGAGGAAAGGGTGATGTAGCAAAGTAGCGTAAGTATTTCCCTCAGTTTTTGAGAACCAAGGTATCAATCCAGTAGGAGGCCACACGCAAGTCCCTCGTACCTACACAAACAAATAAGAACCTTGCAACCAACGTGATAAAGGGGTTGCCAATCCCTCCACGGCCACTTGCAAAAGTGAGATCTGATAGAGATGATAAGATAATATTTTTGGTATTTTTTTGATAAAGATTAAAAGTAAAGATTGCAAAATAAACAGTGGTAAAAATAGCTAGTTGACGGGAGATTAGTATGATGGAAAATAGACCTGGGGGCCATAGGTTTCACTAGTGGCTTCTCTCAAGATAGCATAAGTATTACGGTGGGTGAACAAATTACTGTCGAGCAATTGATAGAATAGTGCATAGTTATGAGAATATCTAGGCATGATCATGTATATAGGCATCACGTCCGCAACAAGTAGACCGACTCCTGCCTGCATCTACTACTATTACTCCACACGTCGACCGCTATCCAGCATGCATCTAGAGTATTAAGTTCATAAGAACAAAGTAACGCATTAGGCAAGATGACATGATGTAGAGGGATAAACTCAAGCAATATGATATAAACCCCATATTTTATTCCTTGATGGCAACAATACAATACGTGTCGTTTCCCCTTCTGTCATGGGGATCGAGCAACGCAAGATTGAACCCAAAGCTAAGCACTTCTCCCATTGCAAGAAAGATCAATATAGTAGGCCAAACCAAACTGATAATTCGAAGAGACTTGCAAAGATAACCAATCATACATAAAATAATTCAGAGAAGATTCTAATATTGTTCATAGATAATCTTGATCATAAACCCACAATTTATCGGATCTCGACAAACACACCGCAAAAAGAATTACATTGAATAGATCTCCAAGAAGATCGAGGAGATCTTTGCATTGAGATCCAAAGAGAGAGAAGAAGCCATCTAGCTAATAACTATGGACCCGAAGGTCTGAGGTAAACTACTCACACATCATCGAAGAGGCTATGGTGTTGATGTAGAAGCCCTCCGTGATCGATGCCCCCTCCGGCGGAGCACCGGAAAAGGCCCCAAGATGGGATCTCACGGGTACAGAAGGTTGCAGCGGTGGAAATAGGGTTTTGTGGTGCTCCTGGATGGTTTCGGGGTACATAGGTATAGATAGGAGGAAGAAGTAGGTCGGTGGAGCTACGAGAGGCCCACGAGGGTGGGGGCGCGCCTAGGGTGGCAGGCGCGCCTCCCTGCCTCATGGCCTCCTCGTTCGTTTCTTGACGTCCACTCCAAGTCCTCTGGATCATGTTTGTTCCAAAAATCACGCCCCCGAAGGTTTCATTCCATTTGGACTCCGTTTGATATTCCTTTTCTGCGAAACACTGAAATAGGCAGAAAAACAGCAATTTGCACTGGGCTTTGGGTTAATAGGTTAGTCCCAAAAATAATATAAAAGTGTATAATAAAGCCCATTAAACATCCAAAACAGAATATATAATAGCATGGAACAATAAAAAATTATATAAGAGACGTATCACTTCAGCACTCAGGTACCCCATTACACAACTACACCAGCACCAAGTTTCACATGCAACATCTATAACCTTTCGAAATTAGCATCATAGATGGTAGATAGACAGATGTATCTCATCTGGAAAACTGCTGAAGTAGAAGGCAAATATTGAGCCTTCATTGATGTTGAAGGTCTTTGTAACTTTAGGCCAGTGCCTGTGGATGATTGACTGTCCATCCTTCGTCCTCTTCAGGAACACTTCAATACTGAACCATGGGTGTTGTATGAATACCTTCCTTGCCTCCTGACCATACATGTGGTTTGAGAGGTAATCATCAGTGAACTGCTCTGGAAAGGCCTGAAAACAAGGATGTGCATAAATATCTTCTCTATATTGGAAATGGGGAAAAGGAATAAAAAGGCAACGTATAATAGTTAGTACCATCGTGTAGTGAACTGATGTCTTCTTCATTGTGGCAGACAAAGATCTTGTTGTTTTTTGTCGCTAATTTCTTTATCGTAACAATCTTTCTGAGTTTCTTGACTTGACTGATATTCATGGACAACTCATTTCCCCATATGCAAAAAGGGTCGAACAGTGGGTCAAAACCTCTGATAGCAGGACCTACATGTGCAAGACCAAATTGTTAAAAACCTAAGTATTAGAATGGTTCCTGCAATTGCACAATAATGTGCTATTAGACAACGGACCATGCACGTGCTAACCTCGATTGTAAACCTCAGTGCTTCCCATTGTTTCCCTGCAACACATATAAGGTAGTTAGTCATCAGGTTAACTAAGGGTTCGCATGCAATCAGTAAAATATGTTGATGAAAAATAAGAACATTGCAGATTCATCAGATTAATTCAAGCCACATGGAAAACCCATTTATCCGACCAAGCATGATTAAGAACTAGGAAACATAGCAGTTGTATATGTTTCTCATGTATTAAGTGCAGCCAAATTCGATTTATTCCTCACATGCACAACAATACAAAATTCTACCCACGACAATTGGACATCGCATTGTAGAATTGAACCAAGCAGTTAACTAAACACCACAACAAATGAACCAAACATTAACTGAGCACCACATTGCACAATATAACATACTCCTAATAGAAGATCAGACAGTTAACCAAACCAAGTATGCTTAAGAACTTGGAAATATAGCAATTGTATTTGTTTCTCATGTATTTAGTACAACCAAATTAAATTTATTCCTCACATGGTATACAATAACAGAATGCACCCACAACAATTGAACATCGCATTGCAGAATTGAACCAAACAAAACAGTTAACTAAACACCACAACAAATGAACCAAACGTTAATTGAGCACCACATTGCACAATATAACATACTCATAATAGAATATCAGAGAGTTAACCAAACCAAGCATGCTTAACAACTTGGAAATATAACAATTGTATTTGTTTCTCATGTATTTAGTACAGCCAAATTCGATTTATTTCTCACATGGTATACAATAACAGAATGCACCCACAACAATTGAACATCGCATTGCAGAATTTAACCAAACAACCAACCGCGTCGCATCGTCGGTGCATGAGGCTTCGACGGTGGCCTCAATGGTGAGGTGCTCCTCCAAGATCTGGGGCTCAACACGAATGGCAGCCATCGCGACCTCATCTGCGCGTGCGGCCGCGATTTGCTTCTCCGCTGCCAAATGCTCCTTGAGTTCCTGGCTATACTGCGCGCACCATGGCTTAGGGTGGCACTTATTTGGTGGAGGGGTCGGTGATTTGGGTGGAAGGTGTCGCGCTCGCATCGGCGGTCGGGGCATGTGGGATGTGGAAGGAGGAGGAGGATGGGGGTCGGGTGTGGATTACCTACCTGGATAGGCGAGGTCGAGCAGCGTGAAGGAGGGTCGCCGGCGAGGAGGCGGCGCTGCAAGCAAGGAGTGAAGGTTTCAACTTGAAGGCGGAAATAGGGGAAATGTGGCTTTTGGTAAGGGGGGAGGGGGCGAGGAGGTAGATATTTCCGCGGAAGCCGAAAATTTGGAATCGCTACAGCGAAAAAACTAGCGCGCAAAGCGTCATCAGACACGGTCCCTTATTCAGAACTGTGTACGATATGTGAACATCACAAACGATTCAGATAGCTTAACCCGTGTGTGATGAGTTTGAACGTCAAAAATTTTGGTTCGAATTTCCTTGGTTACAGTGGTCATCCACATCATTGCATAATTTGGGTACACAAAGGAGACTACGGCACACCCACACTTCTTAATCGAACAAGTTCAACAATTAAATAGAGCTAGCTGATCTAAACATTACTCTAACAATTTAAAGACCAGCGCTCTTAATTAAACAAAACAAAGAGTACTACTACGACTGGTGTTCATCGATCTCCGCCGCCGCCTCCATGTCCAGCTCACGCCCGACGGTCTCCTGGGGAAGGGGCTCCATGGCATCAATCGCACCATACTCGGCAAGCATCTCGCCATCCGCGTCCACCATATCTTTGGAGTAGGCCGCCACAAGGTGGGCGTGGGGGGCCGTGATCTGGGCTTTGGCGGGCTCCGTCGTGGCAAGGTAAGCCGCGTAGGAACGGATGGCTGCTCGAACTCTCTCGGCGATTGCCAAATCTTTGATCGTGGGTTGCCGACCGTTGTCGGAGAAGCTTCGTTCGATTTGTGCGGTGACCACCATGAGCTGGGCGTGGACGGCCTCGACATGGTCGTGGGAGGTCTCCATCAGGGCTAAGGCCACCGCTGCGGAACGAACATCTGCTGTGCCGCTCTCGCCAGTTACTATCCCTGAGGCAGATGCCGCCGCCGCCGCCTGAGAAGCAACATCGGCCGTTTGGGCTGCCTTGGCCGCCCGGACGCAGATTGCGGTCGCCCTCACGAAGCTTGTTAGCACGCGCCTAGCGGCTGCAGCCGCGCTCTCTCCATAGTGGGCCGCCGAAGTTGCCCTCACGACGCGGGTCCACGTCCCCATCTTTCACCGGTGACGATTGAATAGTGAAATGATATTTGGGGAGTGAGCTAGTGTGCTTGACACGCCTGCTGTGGACTGTAGCCGACGCACCTTCTCGCGTAAGCCATAGGCATACTATACACCAACGGTGCTCCAAGATATTTTGTGCTGCATCTCACACGGTTGGTGATAATAAACTGTGTGCGATCTACTTAATTTTTCGTCTTGATTTGAATTACGTAATGGGGTCACAACTGCAAAGGATGGTGTTTGAATTGCTGGAACTTTTATCTGCAGTGAACATGCAACTATAGGTGTGTCGTCAAAAAAGTTGGAATTATTCAGGGTTCGTTTGGAAGTTTTTATACATTAACTTGGTTTTGTAGGTCCCATGCAAGAAATGGGAATGAATTTCAAACACCCTGCCACCGTCACTCGGCCGAAACATTCAGATACCTGGTTTTTAAATTCTAGTGAATCCAAAACTCGTCTGAAATTCATGAAACTTGGCATGCTATCATGGAGCGACATTGATACGTCTCCAACGTATCTACTTTTCCTAACGCTTTCCTCTTGTTTTGGACTCTAATTTGCATGATTTGAATGAAACTAACCCCAGACTGACACTGTTTTCAGCAGAACTACCATGATGTTGTTTTCGTGCAGAAATAAAAGTTCTCGGAATGGAACGAAACTTTGCGAGAAATTTTTATATAATAAATAAGAATTTCTGGAGCCAAAACTACCAGAGAGGGGCCCCTGGGTGGGCACAACCCACCAGGGCACGCCCCCTCTCCTGGCGCACCCAGGTGGGTTGTCCCCACCTGGTGGCCCCGCAGACCCTGAAACCAACGCTATAAAATCCTATTTTTCCAGAAAAAAATCAGGGAGAAAGAATTATCATGATCCACGAGACGGAGCCGTCGTCACCTCCTGTTCTTCATTGGGAGGCCAGATCTGGAGTCCGTTTGGGGCTCCGGAGAGGGGGATCTTCGTCCTTTGTCATCACCAACCCTTCTCCGGCGCCAATTCCATGATGCTCCCCACCGGGAGTGAGTAATTCCTTCGTAGGCTCGCTGGTCGGTGAGGAGTTGGATGAGATTCATCATGTAATTGAGTTAGTTTTGTTAGGGCTTGATCCCTAGTATCCACTATGTTCTAAGATTGATGTTGCTATGACTTTGCCATGCTTAATGCTTGTCACTTTCGGCCCGGGTGCCATGAACTCAGATCTGAACCATTTATGTTATCATAATTATATCCATGTTTCAGATCCGATCTTGCAAAGTTATAGTCACCAAGTATGTGTTATGATCCGGCAACCCCGGAGTGACAATAGTCGGGACCACTCCCGGTGATGACCATAGTTTGAGGAGTTCATGTATTCACTATGTGTTAATGCTTTGTTCCGGTTCTCTATTAAAAGGAGGCCTTAATATCTCTTAGTTTCCAATATGGACCCCACTGCCACGGGAGGGTAGGACAAAAGATGTCATGCAAGTTCTTTCCATAAGCACGTATGACTATTTACGGAATACATGCCTACATTTTATTGACGAACTGGAGCTAGTGCCGTGTCGCCCTAGGTTATAACTGTCTCATGATGAATATCATCCACCAAGTCACTGATCCAATGCCTACGAATTTATCTTATATTGTTCTTGCTAAGTTACTACTGCTATCATCACTGTTACACTTGCTACCAAAATACTGCTATCACCGTTACTGTTACCGTTGCTACTGTCACTATTATCAAGACTATCAAACTACTTTTCTACTGATTACTTGCTGCAGATAATTAATCTCCAGGTGTGGTTGAATTGACAACTCAGCTGCTAATACCTTCAAATATTCTTTGGCTCCCCTTGTGTCGAATCTATAAATTTGGGTAGAATACTCTACCCTCAAAAACTGTTGCGATCCCCTATACTTGTGGGTTATCAAGACCTTTTTCTAGCGCCGTTGCCGGGGAGCATAGCTATATTTGTTGAGTCACTTGGGATTATTATCATATTATCACTATGAAGAATCTGAAGGATCCTAAGACTAAGATTTATCCCTCTAAGGCAAGGGGAGGTAAGGAACTTCCATCCAGTTCTGCTTTAGATTCACCTTCTATTATGAGTAAACTTGAAACACCACCACATGCTATCAATTCTAATATGTCGCAAGTTATCTATGATGCTACTTCTGCTATGGATAATGCTTATGATGATGCTAGTACCTTGCTTGATAATGATGATGTGCCACTTGGTGAATTTCTTGATGAACAAATTGCTAGAGTAATACAACATGATGTTGTTGAATCTGATGATGAGCTTGAAACTGAAACTCTTAAAACACCTGCTAGAACTAGCCTTCCTAGATATGAATTGCCTAAGGTCCCAGAAGGTTATGTTATGAATGAGGAGACAACTAGAGATATTTTTGCTTGTAGGGATAGAGATGATCTAGAGAAATTATTATGCAAGTATAAAGAAAAATCTCTGAATGCTAGAATGAAATGTGATCCTAAGTTTGCTACTTCACCTATCTTTATTGATGATAAGATTATGAATTCTCTGTCGACCCAGAGTTAATTACCTTGGTTGAATCTGATCCTTTCCATGGTTAGGAAACTGAAACTGTTGTGGCACATCTCACTAAGTTGAATGACATAGCCACCCTTTTTACTCATGATGAGAAAACTCGCTATTACTTTATTCTCAAATTATTTCCTTTCTCATTCAAGGGTGATGCTAAATCTTGGTACAATACTCTTACTCCTGGTTGTGTGCGTAGTCCCCAGGATATGATTTATTACTTCTCTGAAAAATATTTTCCTGCTCATAAGAAACAAGCTGCTTTACATGAAATATTTAACTTTGTGCAAACTAAAGAAGAGAGTCTCCCACAAGCTTGGGGGGAGACTTTGCTAGTTACCTAATGCTTTTCCTGATCATCCTCTTAAAAAAATGAAATACTTGATATCTTCTATACTGGACTAACCGATGCTTCTAGGGACTTCCTAGATAGTTGTGCTGGTTGTGTTTTCACGGAACGAACTGTTGGACAAGTTGAAGAATTATTGAATAACATATTGAAAAATTATGATGATTGGACTCTTCGTGAACCACCGGTTAAACCCACTTCAAAGAAGAGGGGTGTGTTATATCTCAGTCCTAAAGATATGCAAGAGGCAAAGAAATCTATGAAGGAAAAAGGTATTAAAGCTGAGGATGTTAAAAATTTACCTCCTATTGAAGAAATACATTGGCTTAATACACCACCACTGCCTAAGGTGGTAGATGTAATTCTGTAATGAAGTTCAATGATAATGACAATCCTCAGAAAATGCATCCTAGTTAATGCCTTTATGAGTTTGAAAACTACATTAGAAAACAAGATCACTTCAATGCAGATGTTATGAAACAATTGAAATACAATTCTGATATGATTGCTCGCTTGAGTGACTTGTTATTTAGAATCTCAAATGATGTTAGAGGTGTTGGAAAGCATGCTTCTATGGTAACAACCCAGTTAGAACAAGTCGCTAAATCAGAAAGAGAATTGCTTGATGAAATGAATAATAATATACATGACTTTGTTGTTAGAGCTGCAACTAGAGGAGGTAAAATGACTCAGGAACCACTTTATCCTAAGGGAGACCCAAAAAGAATTGAACAAGATTCACAAAGAAATAACACCACTACACCTAGTCCTTCTAAAAAGAAAAATAAGAAGAAAAATGATAGGACTTTGCATGCTTCTATTGAACCTGAAATAGAAAAACCTCCTGATAACGAAAATGAAACTTCTATCTCAGATGCTGAAACTCATTCTGGTAATGAACATCCACCTAGTGACAATGAAAAATATAATGCCGATGTTCATGAAGATACCCTACCAAATAATGAAAAAGAACCAGATAATGATGTTGAGATAGAACCGTCTGTTGATCTTGATAACCCACAACCTAAGAATAAAAGATATGATAAAAGAGACTTCATTGTAGAAAACGCGGTAAAGAAAGAGAACCGTGGGTTCAAAAAGCTATGCCTTTTCCACCCAAGTCAACTAAAAAGAAAGATAATGAAGAATTTAAACGCTTTGCTGAAATGCCGAGGCTAGTCTTTTTGCGTACTCGCTTCACTGATATCTTGAAAATGTCTCCTTATGCAAAGTATATGAAAGAAATCATCACTAATAAGAGGAAAATACCGGCAGCTGAAATCTCCACTATGCTTGATAATTTTACTTTCAAAGATGGAGTACCTAAAAAACTTGGAGATCCGGGAATACCAACTATACCTTGCTCTATCAAAAAGAATTATGTGAAAACTGCTTTGTGTGATTTAGGAGCTGGTGTTAGTGTTATGCCTTTCTATTTATATAAAAGTCTTGAATTGAATAAACTCACGCCTACTGAAATATCTTTGCAAATGGCTGACAAATCAACTGCCATACCTATCGGTATTTGTGAGGATGTGCCCGTTGTTGTTGCTAATGTTACTATTTTGACTGACTTTGTTATACTTGAGATGCCCGAGGACGACAACATGTTGATTATCCTTGGTAGACCCTTCTTGAATACTGTAGGGGCTATTATTGATTATAATAAAAGCAAGGTCACTTTTCATGTTAATGGTAATGAGCATACGGTGCACTTTCCGAAGAAACAATTCCAAGTGAATGGTATCAATGTTATTGAAAAATCTCCGACAATCACTATTGGAAGTTTTCAAATACCTCTACCTACTGTCAAAAAGAAATATGAAATGCTTATTGTTGGGGACATTCATATCCCCATTGAGGTAACTTAGTGATTGACGAAAGTTCTTCGGTTTCATGCTAATCGAAAGTGGTTGTTAATAAGACTTGATCAACCTTATTAATGGATCATTTTTGAGTGGTATGAAGTTGATGAATTTAGTAAGCACTACCTTCTGTCCTTACTTTTTTTCTTCTGTTTTTACTAGTTAAATAAAATAAAATGCCATGTTTTGTCTGTTTTCTGAATTTCCCCTGCAATAAAAAAAATGACCCAAAAATAAATGTTCTCAGAATGCTCTGAAAATTTAATATGATTTTTTTGAATATTTCTGAATTTTTGGTGCAAATAATATCAGAGGGAGGTGCACCAGGTGGGCACAACCCACCTGGGCGCGTTAGGACCCCCAAGCGCGCCTTGGTGGGTGTGGTCCCCACGTGGGCCCCCTCACTTATCTCTTCATCCCATATCATCACTTACCTCCAGAAAAAAATGTCCATTGCTCTCTCTCCCGTGTTCTTGCTCTCAAACCCGCGGATTTTGATATCTTTGCTTGAAGCTCCGTTTCCGAAACTGTTTCAGGGGTTTGTTGCTTGGTATGTGACTCCATCGTTTGTCCAATTAGTTTTTGTTTTAGTGGTTTATTTTTAAATAATTAGCTATTCTTGCTGCTGCTGTAGATGAGCTCGCATGTAAAATTCTTAGAGTTCAAATTAGTTTGAATGCTTGCTATGGCCTCTATGTATCCCTATGAGTAGTTGCTATCAATTTAATAAAGTTTTGTTGACAAATTTTTGTCACCCAAAAATCTTCAAAAAATTGTACGCGGACATGATGAATCTATTTGGAAGGAGCTCTTCTAGGAGTCGATCCTTGGGGGCATCTTCTAGTGACAGTTCTGCTCGCCGGTCTTATGTTGAACCAAGTGAAAGTTCCACACGAGATGCCGCTACCAAAACATGCTTATGGCCTTGCGATGAATATATGATGCGTGTGGGCATTAAGGAGGAATTTGAGCAATATGTTCAAATGCCGTTCTCGGTCCCTGCATTTCAGATAAGTGCGAACAACGCCACATTCTCACTGAATCGTTTGTCAAAGGATTTAAATTCTACCCTCGTGAGTCTAGGGTGTCTTTTATGCTTTATCATAATCCATTTACCATCTCACTGGAGAATTTTGCTTACCATTGCAAACTTCCATTTGGGGTTCGCTTGACGAACCACCAAAGGCTGAGTTCGAAACACTCTTGACTAGTCTTTGCTACGGTGAAAGGTGGGGAGTGACACAAGGTAGAATAAAGAGCATTCATTTTCCCGCAATTCAGTACCTTGCATTATTTAACGGGAAATGTATAGTAGGCAAGCAAGACTGTAGTACGCTTTGTGCTCCAGACTTGAGCCTCATACACACCGCTCTCACTAGTGAAAGGAATTACAACCTTGGAGCGATCGTTGCACTCAGACTTCAGCATAACGCTAACAGTGGCTATTTCTATGGTGGAATATATGCCACACATTTAGCACGAGGGCTGGGTGTTTCACCTTTGCCCTTTGATACTATCCTACCCACGCAGTATTTAGATTTTGACACTTTAAAAGATCATAAGATCCTTAAAGGAAAAATTCATGATTTCACTTACAATCTGTTGTTTAACCAAACATCTGTTATGCACACATATTTGCCTGCGCCTGCTCTTTTTGACTATCACAGCAAAGGAAGATATTTTGTTCTTGAGAGCGAGGCCCGAGCTCACAACGCGGCGGTGGAGCCAGCACAGCAGGCCGAGGCATCCGCACCAAGAGCCTCCATGAGCTACCACGCCGACTACTACCCAGGCTACTGATCGGTTACCAAGTTAGGCCAAAAGCCTAAACTTGGGGGAGTACGTGTTTCTCACCGACATTATATTCATGTTCATGCATATCATTCCATTTGTTAGTGTTCACACTTTTTCACTGTATCATCCATGCTTAGATTTATTTTCTTGCTTTCTTCTTGTGTGTTTGAAAAACTTTAGAAAAACCAGTAAAAATAGTTGTAGTAGTTTACTTTCTATGCATGCTTAGTAGTAGCACTAAAAAGAAAAACAAAAAAAGATTTCCTTGTTCTTCTTTTGCTTGTTGGGAGATTCCCCGTGTAAATAGTTTTTCTCATTTTTGCTTTTCCCTTTTATTTGCTTGTTCAAGAAAACCAAAAACTCCAAAAATATTTCAGTGTGTTTCTCTGAATTTCTTTTCTTTTTATTCGAGTCTTACCGAGGAGAAGACCACGATGAAAATGTTGAGTGGCTCTCATATGAATAAATGTTAATCTAATAAAGAGCCCATTTTACCTTGTCTTCCCTTGTTGAATAAAATGTTTGCAGATTCCAGTTTAGTCCACGACACTCTTGCACTATTATTATTTTCACATCGTTCAGTCATGCAAGTGAAAGGCAAAAATGATGATATTCGATGAACTGGCCGTGGCAGAGAGAAACGGGTATGAACTTGACTTGTTCTGTTTGTGTAAATATGTTTAACCTAGTATCCATGATTCGGCCCATTATGATTAAACATGTTTGCAATAACAATTAGAGATTATAGTTTCTCATGCCATGCATAAGTAGCTGGAAGTGGATAATCATTTATCTTGGATATCAACATAGTGTTAAAATGATTGTGATGTAGTATGATGATATGGTATCCTCCTCTGAATGTTCCAGTGGCTTAACTTGGCACATGTTCATGCATGTAGTTGAATCAAAACCAACATAGCCTCTATGATATTTATGTTCATGGTGTTCATATCCTACTCATGCTAGTGTCCAATGTTAGTTATGCATAATGCATGTTTATGACCGTTGTTGCTCTCTAGCTAGCCGCCTCTCAATCTAATTGCTAGCCTTCGCCTGTACTAAGTGGGAATTCTGCTTGTACATCAAAAACCATGAACCCAAAGTTATTCCAGATGAGTCCACCATACCTACCTATATGCGGTATTACCCTGCCGTCCTAAGTAAATTTGCATGTGCCACCACTAAAAAAACTTCTAAAAAAATCCTTTTTGTGTGCCTGGATTCTTCATGGAACGACAGGAGGTGGTCGGTATCTTCCATGCTAAGCGGGTTATTCTCAGGTCGAGTGTTTATTCACTCACCATCGCACGAGAAAAGGGCGCTAATAGGGATGCCCAGTCTCAAACTGCAAACAGAAAAAGAGTTAATCTCTCAAATAATCAAATAAAAAACTCCCAATGGAGTCAAAACCTTTAGATTTATAGCTTGGGAACCGCCACTAGCGTGCTTAACATGGAAGATATTGATAAATGATGGTCGTGAAGTAAATGAGAAGGGTGCATGTCTCAAAATATCATTTACTTCTATTTTAAAACTTAAGCTCTGGCACATCTGCAAATCACTGCTAATATGTCTCCAACGTATCTACTATTTCTCACGCTTTTCCTCTTGTTTTGGACTCTAATTTGCATGATTTGAATGAAACTAACCCCGGACTGACGTTGTTTCAGTAGAACTACCATGGTGTTGTTTTTGTGCCGAAATAAAAGTTCTCGGAATGGAACGAAACTTTGCGAGGAATTTTTATATCAATAATAAGAATTTCTGGAGCCAAGACCCACTAGAGAGGCCCCCCTGGTTGGGCACAACCCACCAGGGCACGCCCCCTCTCCTAGCGCGCCCAAGTGGGTTGTACCCACCTGGTGGCGCCGCTGATAGCCCCCCTGATACTATAAAATTACATATATCCAGAAAAAATTAGGGAGAAAGAATTATCACGTTCCATGAGACGGAGCCGCCGCCAAGCCTTGTTCTTCCTCGAGAGGGCAGATCTGGAGTCCGTTTGGGGCTCCGGAGAGGGGATCTTCCTTCTCGTCATCACCAACCCATCTCCATTGCCAATTCCAAGATGCTCCCCACCGGGAGTGAGTAATTCCTTCATAGGCTCGCTAGTCAGTGAGGAGTTGGATGAGATTCATCATGTAATCGAGTTAGTTTTGTTAGGGCCTGATCCCTAGTATCCACTATGTTCTTAGATTGATGTTGCTACGACTTTGCCATGCTTAATGCTTGTCACTTTGGGCCCAGGTGCCATGAACTCAGATCTGAACCGTTTATGAATTCATCATTATATCCATGTTTTAGATCCGATCTTGCAAGTTATAGTCACCTACTACGGTTATGATCCGACAACCCCGGAGTGACAACAATCGGGCCCACTCTCAGTGATGACCGTAGTTTGAGGAGTTCATGTATTCACTATGTGTTAATGCTTTGTTCCGTTTCTCTATTAAAAGGAGGCCTTAATATCCCTTAGTTTCCAATATGGACCCCACTGCCACGGGACGGTAGGACAAAAGATGTCATGCAAGTTCTTTTAATAAAGCACATATGACTTTTTACGGAATACATGCCTACATTATATCGATGAACTGGAGCTAGTGTCGTATCGCCCTAGGTTATAACTGTCATGTGATGAATATCATCCAACAAGTCACCGATCCAATGCCTACAAATTTATTCTTTATTGTTCCTGCTGCGTTACTATTGCTATCATCACTGTTCCACTTGCTATAAAATACTGCTATCACTTTTACTGTTACCGTTGCTGCTGTCACTATTATCAAAACTATCATATTACTGTGCTACTGATTACTTGCTGCAGATAATTAATCTCCAGGTGTGGTTGAATTGACAACTCAGCTGCTAATACCTTCAAATATTCTTTGGCTCCCCTTGTGTCGAATCTTTAAATTTGGGATCAATACTCTACCATCAAAACTATTGCGATCCCCTATACTTGTGGGTTATCAAGACCTTTTTCTGGCACCGTTGCCGGGGAGCATAGCTATATTTGTTGAGTCACTTGGGATTATTATCATATTATCAGTATGAAGAATTTTAAGGATCCTAAGACTAAGATTTATCCCTCTAAGAGAAGGGGAGGTAAGGAACTGCCATCTAGTTCTGCTTTAGATTCACCTTCTGTTATGAGTAAACTTGCAACACCACCACATGCTATCAATTCTAATATGTCGCAGGTTATTGATGATGCTACTTCTGCTATGGATAATGCTTATGATGATGCTAGTACCTTGCTTGATAATGATGATGTGCCACTTGGTGAATTTCTTGATGAACAAATTGCTAGAGTAATACAACATGATGTTGTTGAATCTGATGATGAGCTCGAAACTGAAACTCTTAAAACACCTGCTAGAACTAGCCTTCCTAGATATGAATTGCCTAAGGTACCGAAAGGTTATGTTATGAATGAGGACACAACTAGAGATATTCTTGCTTGTAGGGATAGAGATGATCTAGAGAAATTGCTCGATGAAATGAATCATAATATGCATGACTTTGCTGTTAGGGTTGCAACTAGAGGAGGTAAAATGACTCAGGAACCACTTTATCCTGAAGGACACCCAAAAATAATTGAACAAGACTCACAAAGAAATAACACTAGTGCACCTAGTCCTTCTAGAAAGAAAAAGAAAAAGAAAAATGATAGGACTTTGCACACTTCTAGTGAACCTGAAATAGAAAAACCTCATGATAATGATAATGAAACTTCTGTCTCTGATGCTGAAACTCAATCTTGTAATGAACAATCACCTAGTGATAATGAAAAAGACAATGATGAGGTTCATGAAGACACTCAACCAAATAATGAAAAAGAACCAGATAATGATGTTGAGATAGAACCACCTGTTGATCTTGATAACCCACAACCTAAGAATAAAAGATATGATAAAAGAGACTTCATTGCTAGAAAACACGGTAAAGAAAGAGAACCGTGGGTTCAAAACCCTATGCCTTTTCGACCCAAGTCAACTAAAAAGAATGATGATGAAGAATTTGCACGCTTTGCTAAAATGCTGAGGCCAGTCTTTTTGCGTACCCGCTTGACTGATATGTTGAAAATGCCTCCTTATGCAAAGTATATGAAAGACACCATCACTAATAAGAGAAAAATACCAGAAGCTGAAATCTCCACTATGCTTGCTAATTACACTTTCAAAGATGGAGTACCTAAAAAACTTGGAGATCCGGGAATACCAACTATACCTTGCTCTATCAAAAAGAATTATGTGGAAACTGCTTTATGTGATTTAGGAGCTGGTGTTAGTGTTATGCCTTTCTCTGTATATAAAAGACTTGATGTGAATAAACTCACACCTACTAAAATATCTTTGCAAATGGCTGACAAGTCAACTGCCATACCTATCGGTATCTGTGAGTATGTGCCCGTTGCTGCTGCTAATGTTACTAGTTTGACTGACTTTGTTATACTTGAGATGCCCGAGGACGACAACATATCGATTATCCTTGGAAGACCCTTCTTGAATACTGCAGGGGCTGTTATTGATTGCAATAAAAGCAAGGTCACTTTTCATATTAATGGTAATGAGCACACGGTGCACTTTCCGAAGAAACAATTCCAAGTGAATGGTATTAATCTTATTGAAAAATCTCCAACAATCACTATTGAAAGTTTTTGAATACCTCTACCTACTGTCAAAAAGAAATATGAAATGCTTATTGTTGGGGACATCCATATCCCATTGAGGTAACTTAGTGATTTACGAAAGTTCTTCGGTTTCATGCTAATCGAAAATGGTTGTTAATAAGACCTGATCAACCTTATTAATGAATCATTTTTGAGCGGTATGGAGTTGATGAATTTAGTAAGCACTACCTTATGTCCCTACTCTTTGTTCTCTGTTTTTATTAGTTAAATAAAATAAAAGTCATGCTTTATCTGTTTTCTGAATTTCCCATGCAATAAAAAAATGACCCAAAAATAAAAGTTCTCAGAATGCCCTGAAAATTTTATATGATTTTTTCCTGAATATTTCTGAATTTTTGGTGCAAATAATACGAGAGGGAGGTGCACCAGGTGGCACAACCCACCTGGGCGCGCCAGGACCCCCAGGCGCGCCCTGGTGGGTTGTGGTCCCCATGTGGCCCCCCTCACTTATCTCTATAGCCCACATCATCACTCACCTCCAGAAAAAAAATCGCCATTGCTCTCTCTCCCTTGTTCTTGAGCTCAAACCCGCGGATTCCGATCTCTTTGCTCGAAGCTCCATTTCCGAAACTGTTTCAGGGGATTGTTGCTTGGTATGTGACTCCGCCATTTGTCCAATTAGCTTTTGTTTTAGTGGTTTATACTTTGAATAATTAGCTACTCTTGGTGCTGCTGTAGATGTCCTTGCATGTTGAATTCTTAGTGTTCTAAGTAGTTTGAATGCTTGCTATGGCCTCTATGTATCCCTATGAGTAGTTGCTATCAATGTTGTGAAGTTTTGTTAAGAAAATTTTGTGAACTTAAAATTCAGATTCTTGTTGATAGGAAAAATTGTACGCGGACATGAATATTGGAGAGTCTTCTGACAATGATCTCCTCCCTCGGAGGTTGGCGGAGGTACGGCCATGCGAATGGCTGCACACCCGTTCCTGCAACAGGCTGGAATCCATGAGGAGTTCATGCAATACATAGCTAATGTCGGCCTCACGGATTTCATCGCAGATGAGTGTGACCAACACCAAATCCTCACAAACATCTTTGTTAAAAGTTTTACTTTCCTACCTAGAAATAATCCTCCTGAAGTGAGTTTTGACGTATATGCTAAAAACCATCAGATACCGCTTACTGAATTTTGTAACATATGCATGATCCCGTCTGATGGGAGCTTGGCTGAGCCTAGGCCGGCCGAGTTTGAGGCCTTTTGTCGCACTTTGACAGTGGGTGATGAGAGAAGAGTGTCGGCCATCACTGCCGCTGGTTTACATTTTCCTGTTGTTCATTACTTTGCACTTTTTATTACCAAATGCTTGCTTGCTAGGGAGAAGGTGGGTGCACTTAGTTCACCAGACCTTGCTGTTTTACGTCGTGCACTTGAGGGCGACAACACGTATAGCTTGGAAGCTATCGTGGCTCATCGCCTGCACCTTAATAACTCCCAGGGTAAAATACATGGTGGGATTTTTGCTACTCGTTTGGCGGCTCACTTCGAAGTTGAGATACGCCCTCATGATTACCCTCTGACCAAGGTTTACCTAGACCAAGAAGCCATGGATCACCATCACTTTCTTGCACATGATCGTCCTGATATTGCCACTCCTTATAACCTAGTCTATAGCGTTACAACTCATGATGTTATTGTTGGAAATATGCCCTAGAGGCAATAATAAATGGTTATTATTATATTTCTTTGTTCATGATAATTGTCTATTGTTCATGCTATAATTGTGTTATCCGGAAATCATAATACATGTGTGAATACATAGACCACAACGTGTCCCTAGTAAGCCTCTAATTGACTAGCTCGTTGATCAACAGATAGTCATGGTTTCCTGACTATGGACATTGGATGTCGTTGATAACGGGATCACATCATTAGGAGAATGATGTGATGGACAAGACCCAATCCTAAGCATAGCATAAAAGATCGTGTAGTTCCGTTTGCTAGAGCTTTTCCAATGTCAAGTATCTTTTCCTTAGACCATGAGATCGTGCAACTCCCGGATACCGTAGGAGTGCTTTGGGTGTGCCAAACGTCACAACGTAACTGGGTGACTATAAAGGTGCACTACGGGTATCTCCGAAAGTGTCTGTTGGGTTGGCACGGATCGAGACTGGGATTTGTCACTCCGTGTGACGGAGAGGTATCTCTGGGCCTACTCGGTAATGCATCATCATAATGAGCTCAATGTGGCTAAGGCGTTAGTCACGCGATCATGCATTGCGGTACGAGTAAAGAGACTTGCCGGTAACAAGATTGAACAAGGTATTGGGATACCGACGATCGAATCTCGGGCAAGTAACATACCGATTGACAAAGGGAATTGTATACGGGATTGATTGAATCCTCGACATCGTGGTTCATCCGATGAGATCATCGTGGAACATGTGGGAGCCAACATGGGTATCCAGATCCCGCTGTTGGTTATTGACCGGAGAGGCGTCTCGGTCATGTCTGCATGTCTCCCGAACCCGTAGGGTCTACACACTTAAGGTTCGGTGACGCTAGGGTTGTAGAGATATGAGTATGCGGAAACCCGAAAGTTGTTCGGAGTCCCGGATGAGATCCCGGACGTCACGAGGAGTTCCGGAATGGTCCGGAGGTGAAGAATTATATATAGGAAGTCCAGTTTCGGCCACCGGGAAAGTTTCGGGGGTTATCGGTATTGTACCGGGACCACCGGAAGGGTCCTGGGGGTCCACCGGGTGGGGCCACCTATCCCGGAGGGCCCCATGGGCTGAAGTGGGAGGGCAACCAGTCCTTAGTGGGCTGGGGCGCCCCCCATGGGCCTCCCCCCTGCGCCTAGGGTTGGAAACCCTAGGGTGGGGGGGGCGCCCCACTTCACTTGGGGGGTAAGTTACCCCATTGGCCGCCGCCCCCCCCATCAGATGGATCTTGGCCGGCGCCCCCCCCTCCCAGGGGGCCTATATAAAGGGGGGAGGGAGGGCAGCAAAATTACAGCCTTGGGCGCCTCCCTCCTCCCCTGCAACACCTCTCCCTCTCACAGAAGCTCGGCGAAGCCCTGCCGAGATCCCGCTACATCCACCACCACGCCGTCGTTCTGCTGGATCTCCATCAACCTCTCCTTCCCCCTTGCTGGATCAAGAAGGAGGAGACGTCGCTGCACCGTACGTGTGTTGAACGCGGAGGTGCCGTCCGTTCGGCACTCGGTCATCGGTGATTTGAATCACGGCGAGTACGACTCCGTCAACAACGTTCATTGGAACGCTTCCGCTCGCGATCTACAAGGGTATGTAGATGCACTCCTTTCCCCTCGTTTCTAGTATACTCCATAGATGGATCTTGGTGAACGTAGGAAAATTTTAAAATTATGCTACGATCCCCTACAGTGGCATCATGAGCCAGGCCTATGCGTAGTTACTATGCACGAGTAGAACACAAAGTAGTTGTGGGCGTTGATGTTGCCAATTCTTCTTGCCGCTACTAGTCTTATCTTGTTTCGGCGGCATTGTGGGATGAAGCGGCCCGGACCGACCTTACACGTACGCTTACGTGAGACAGGTTCCACCGACTGACATGGACTAGTTGCATAAGGTGGCTAGCGGGTGTCTGTCTCTCCTACTTTAGTCGGAACGGATTCGATGAAAAGGGTCCTTATGAAGGGTAAATAGAAATTGGCAAATCACGTTGTGGTCATACGTAAGTAAGAAACGTTCTTGCTAGAAACCTACAAGCCACATAAAAACTTGCAACAACAATTAGAGGACGTCTAACTTGTTTTTGCAGCAAGTGCTATGTGATGTGATATGGCCAGAAGATGTGATGAATGATATATGTGATGTATGAGATTGATCATATTCTTGTAATAGGAATCACGACTTGCATGTCGATGAGTATGACAACCGGCAGGAGCCATAGGAGTTGTCTTTATTATTTTGTATGACCTGCGTGTCATTGAATAACGCCATGTAAATTACTTTACTTTATTGCTAAATGCGTTAGCCATGTAAGTAGAAGTAATCGTTGGCGTGACAACTTCATGAAGACACGATGATGGAGATCATGGTGTCATGCCGGTGACGAAGATGATCATGGTGCCCCGAAGATGGAGATCAAAGGAGCATAATGATATTGGCCATATCATGTCACTATTTGATTGCATGTGATGTTTATCATGTTTTTGCATCTTATTTGCTTAGAACGACGGTAGTAAGTAAGATGATCCCTTATAATAATTTCAAGAAAGTGTTCACCCTAACTGTGCACCGTTGCGAAGGTTCGTTGTTTCGAAGCACCACGTGATGATCGGGTGTGATAGATTCTAACGTTCGCATACAACGGGTGTTGACGAGCCTAGCATGTACAGACATGGCCTCGGAACACACGCAATACACTTAGGTTAACTTGATGAGCCTAGCATGTACAGACATGGCCTCGGAACACGGAGAACCGAAAGGTCGAGCATGAGTCGTATAGAAGATACGATCAACATGGAGATGTTCACCGATCTTGACTAGTCCGTCTCACGTGTTGATCGGACACGGCCTAGTTAACTCGGATCGTGTTTCACTTAGATGACTAGAGGGATGTCTATCTGAGTGGGAGTTCATTGAGTAATTTGATTAGATGAACTTAATTATCATGAACTTAGTCTAAAATCTTTACACTATGTCTTGTAGATCAAATGGCCCACGTTGTCCTCAATTTCAACGCGTTCCTAGAGAAAACCAAGCTAAAAGATGATGGCAGCAACTATACGGACTGGGTCCGGAATCTGAGGATCATCCTCATAGCTGCCAAGAAAGATTATGTCCTAGAAGCACCGCTAGGTGAAGCACCAATCCCTCAGAACCAAGACGTTATGAACGCTTGGCAATCACGTGCTGATGATTACTCCCTCGTTCAGTGCGGCATGCTTTACAGCTTAGAACCGGGTCTCCAAAAGCGTTTTGAGAAACATGGAGCATATGAGATGTTCGAGGAGCTGAAAATGGTTTTCCAAGCTCATGCCCGGATCGAGAGATATGAAGTCTCCGACAAGTTCTTCAGTTGTAAAATGGAGGAGAATAGTTCTGTTAGTGAGCACATACTCAGAATGTCTGGGTTGCACAACCGCTTGTCTCAGCTAGGAGTTAATCTCCCGGATGACGCGGTCATTGACAGAATCTTTCAGTCGCTTCCACCAAGCTACAAGAGCTTTGTGATGAACTTCAATATGCAAGGGATGAAAAAGACCATTCCTGAGGTATATTCAATGCTGAAATCAGCGGAGGTGGAGATCAGAAAAGAACATCAAGTGTTGATGGTGAATAAAACCACTAAGTTCAAGAAGGGCAAGGGTAAGAAGAACTTCAAGAAGGACGGCAAGGGAGTTGCCGCGCCCGGTAAGCCAGTTTCTGGGAAGAAGTCGAAGAATGGACCCAAGCCTGAGACTGAGTGCTTTTATTGCAAGGGAAGTGGTCACTGGAAGTGGAACTGCCCCAAATACTTAGCGGATAAGAAGGCCGGCAACACCAAAGGTATATGTGATATACATGTAATTGATGTGTACCTTACCAGTACTCGTAGTAGCTCCTGGGTATTTGATACCGATGCGGTTGCTCATATTTGTAACTCAAAACAGGAACTACGGAATAAACGGAGACTGGCGAAGGACGAGGTGACGATGCGCGTCGGGAATGGTTCCAAGGTCGATGTGATCGCCGTCGGCACGCTACCTCTGCATCTACCTACGGGATTAGTTTTAAACCTCAATAATTGTTATTTAGTGCCATCTTTGAGCATGAACATTGTATCTGGATCTCGTTTAATTCGAGATGGCTACTCATTTAAATCTGAGAATAATGGTTGTTCTATTTATATGAGAGATATGTTTTATGGTCATGCCCCGCTGGTCAATGGTTTATTTTTGATGAATCTCGAACGTGATGTTACACATATTCATAGTGTGAATACCAAAAGATGTAAAGTTGATAACGATAGTCCCACATACTTGTGGCACTGCCGCCTTGGTCACATTGGTGTCAAGCGCATGAAGAAGCTCCATGCAGATGGACTTTTGGAGTCTCTTGATTACGAATCATTTGACACGTGCGAACCATGCCTCATGGGTAAGATGACCAAGACTCCGTTCTACGGAACAATGGAGCGAGCAACCAACTTATTCGAAATCATACATACCGATGTGTGCGGTCCAATGAGTGTTGAGGCTCGCGGAGGATATCGTTATGTTCTCACTCTTACTGATGACTTAAGTAGATATGGGTATGTCTACTTAATGAAACACAAGTCCGAAACCTTTGAAAAGTTCAAGGAATTTCAGAGTGAGGTTGAGAATCAACGTGACAGGAGAATAAAATTCTTACGATCAGATCGTGGTGGAGAATATTTAAGTCACGAATTTGGTGCACACTTAAGGAAATGTGGAATAGTTTCACAACTCACGCCGCCTGGAACACCTCAGAGAAATGGTGTGTCCGAACGTCGTAATCACACTCTATTGGATATGGTGCGATCTATGATGTCTCTTACTGATTTACCGCTCTCATTTTGGGGCTATGCTTTAGAGACTGCCGCATTCACTTTAAATAGGGCTCCGTCGAAATCCGTTGAGACGACACCGTATGAATTATGGTTTGGGAAGAAACCTAAGCTGTCGTTTCTAAAAGTTTGGGGATGCGATGCTTATGTCAAGAAACTTCAACCTGAAAAGCTCGAACCCAAGTCGGAGAAATGCGTCTTCAGAGGATACCCTAAGGAAACTATTGGTTATACCTTCTACCTCAGATCCGAAGGCAAGATCTTCGTTGCCAAGAACGGGTCCTTTCTGGAGGAGTTTCTCTCGAAAGAATTGAGTGGGAGGAAAGTGGAACTTGATGAGGTGATAGTCACCCCTTCCGTGCCGGAAAGTAGCGAAGCGCGGGAAGATGTTCCTGTGGTGCCTACACCGACTGGGGAGGAAGTTAATGATGATGATCATGAAGCTTCGGATCAAGTTACTACTGAACTTCGTAGGTCCACAAGGACACGTTCCGCACCAGAGTGGTACGGCAACCCTGTCCTGGAAATCATG
Source organism: Aegilops tauschii subsp. strangulata (assembly GCF_002575655.3). Taxonomy (NCBI): domain Eukaryota; kingdom Viridiplantae; phylum Streptophyta; class Magnoliopsida; order Poales; family Poaceae; genus Aegilops; species Aegilops tauschii. The sequence continues at coordinate 459,435,333 of NC_053035.3, forward strand.
TTGTTAGACAACGGTGAACCTTCGAACTATGAAGAAGCAATGGCGGGCCCAGATTCCGACAAATGGCTAGAAGCCATGAAATCCGAGATAGGATCCATGTATGAAAACGAAGTATGGACTTTGACTGACTTGCCCGATGATCGGCGAGCCATAGAAAATAAATGGATCTTTAAGAAGACAGACGCGGATGGTAATGTGACCATCTACAAAGCTCGACTTGTCGCTAAGGGTTATCGACAAGTTCAAGGGGTTGACTACGATGAGACTTTCTCACCCGTAGCGAAGCTGAAGTCCGTCCGAATCATGTTAGCAATTGCCGCATACTATGATTATGAGATATGGCAGATAGACGTCAAAACGGCATTCCTTAACGGCTTCCTTAAGGAAGAGTTGTATATGATGCAACCGGAAGGTTTTGTCGATCCTAAGAATGCTAACAAAGTATGCAAGCTCCAGCGCCCAATCTATGGGCTGGTGCAAGCATCTCGGAGTTGAAACATTCGCTTTGATGAGATGATCAAAGCGTTTGGGTTTACACAGACTTATGGAGAAGCATGTGTTTACAAGAAAGTGAGTGGGAGCTCTGTAGCATTTCTCATATTATATGTGGATGACATACTATTGATGGGAAATGATATAGAATTCTTGGAAATTATAAAGGCCTATTTGAATAAGTGTTTTTCAATGAAGGACCTTGGAGAAGCTGCTTATATATTAGGCATCAAGATCTATAGAGATAGATCAAGATGCCTCATTGGTCTTTCACAGAGTACATACCTTGACAAGATATTGAATAAGTTCAATATGGATCAGTCCAAGAAGGGGTTCTTGCCTGTATTGCAAGGTGTGCAATTGAGCACGGCTCAATGCCCGACCACGGCAGAAGATAGAGAAAAGATGAGTGTCATCCCCTATGCCTCGGCCATAGGGTCTATTATGTATGCCATGCTGTGTACCAGACCTGATGTAAACCTTGCCGTAAGTTTGGTAGGAAGGTACCAAAGTAATCCCGACATGGAACACTGGACAGCGGTCAAGAATATCCTGAAGTACCTGAAGAGGACTAAGGATATGTTTCTCGTTTATGGAGGTGACGAAGAGCTCGTCGTAAAGGGTTACGTCGACGCTAGCTTCGACACAGATCTGGATGACTCGAAGTCACAAACCGGATACGTGTATATTTTGAATGGAGGAGCAGTAAGCTGGTGCAGTTGCAAGCAAAGCGTCGTGGCGGGATCTACATGTGAAGCGGAGTACATGGCGGCCTCGGAGGCAGCACAGGAAGCAGTCTGGATGAAGGAGTTCATTACCGACCTAGGGGTGATTCCCAATGCGTCGGGCCCGATGACTCTCTTCTGTGACAACACTGGAGCTATTGCCCTTGCGAAGGAGCCCAGGTTTCACAGGAAGACCAGGCATATCAAGCGTCGCTTCAACTCCATTCGTGAAAGTGTTCAAAATGGAGACATAGATATTTGTAAAGTACATACGGACATGAATGTAGCAGATCCGTTGACTAAACCTCTCCCTAGGGCAAAACATGATCAACACCAGGACGCAATGGGTGTTCGATTCATCACAATGTAACTAGATTATTGACTCTAGTGCAAGTGGGAGACTATTGGAAATATGCCCTAGAGGCAATAATAAATGGTTATTATTACATTTCTTTGTTCATGATAATTGTCTATTGTTCATGCTATAATTGTGTTATCCGGAAATCGTAATACATGTGTGAATACATAGACCACAACGTGTCCCTAGTAAGCCTCTAATTGACTAGCTCGTTGATCAACAGATAGTCATGGTTTCCTGACTATGGACATTGGATGTCGTTGATAACGGGATCACATCATTAGGAGAATGATGTGATGGACAAGACCCAATCCTAAGCATAGCATAAAAGATCGTGTAGTTTCGTTTGCTAGAGCTTTTCCAATGTCAAGTATCTTTTCCTTAGACCATGAGATCGTGCAGCTCCCGGATACCGTAGGAGTGCTTTGGGTGTGCCAAACGTCACAACGTAACTAGGTGACTATAAAGGTGCACTACGGGTATCTCCGAAAGTGTCTGTTGGGTTGGCACGGATCGAGACTGCGATTTGTCACTCCGTGTGACGGAGAGGTATCTCTGGGCCCACTCGGTAATGCATCATCATAATGAGCTCAATGTGACTAAGGCATTAGTCACGGGATCATGCATTACGGTACGAGTAAAGAGACTTGCCGGTAACGAGATTGAACAAGGTATTGGGATACCGACGATCGAATCTCGGGCAAGTAACATACCGATTGACAAAGGGAATTGTATATGGGATTGATTGAATCCTCGACATCGTGCTTCATCCGATGAGATCGTCATGGAACATGTGGGAGCCAACATGGGTATCCAGATACCGCTGTTGGTTATTGACCGGAGAGGCGTCTCGGTCATGTCTGCATGTCTCCCGAACCCGTAGGGTCTACACACTTAAGGTTCGGTGACGCTAGGGTTGTAGAGATATGAGTATGCGGAAAGCTGAAAGTTGTTCGGAGTCCCGGATGAGATCTCGGACGTCACGAGGAGTTCCAGAATGGTCCGGAGGTGAAGAATTATATATAGGAAGTCCAGTTTCGGCCACCGGGCAAGTTTCGGGGGTTATCGGTATTGTACCGGGACCACCGGAAGGGTCCCGGGGGTCCATCGGGTGGGGCCACCTATCCCGGAGGGCCCCATGGGCTGAAGTGGGAGGGCAACCAGTCCTTAGTGGGCTGGGGCGCCCCCCATGGGCCTCCCCCCTGCGCCTAGGGTTGGAAACCCTAGGGTGGGGGGGCGCCCCACTTGACTTGGGGGGTAAGTTACCCCCCTTGGCCGCCGCCCCCCATCAGATGGATCTTGGCCGGCTCCCCCCCTCCCAGGGGGCCTATATAATGGGGGGGAGGTCAGCAAAATTACAGCCTTGGGCGCCTCCCTCCTCCCCTGCAACACCTCTCCCTCTCGCAGAAGCTCGGCGACGCCCTGCCGAGATCCCGCTACATCCACCACCACGCCGTCGTGCTGCTGGATCTCCATCAACCTCTCCTTCCCCCTTGCTGGATCAAGAAGGAGGAGACGTCACTGCACCGTACGTGTGTTGAACGCGGAGGTGCCGTCCGTTCGGCACTCAGTCATCGGTGATTTGAATCACGGCGAGTACGACTCCGTCAACAACGTTTATTGGAACGCTTCCGCTCGCGATCTACAAGGGTATGTAGATGCACTCCTTTCCCCTCGTTGCTAGTATACTCCATAGATGGATCTTGGTGAACGTAGAAATTTTTTAAAATTATGCTACGATCCCCTACAATTATCCCCTTGCCTGCACCTGCTTTGTTTGATTCTACTGCCAGGGGCGGATATAGGATTATGCCTGCAGACATCAACGCCTACTGGAATGCTCACGCTACTGCAGAGGCTGCACAGGTACCTCAGCAGTGGGATGGGTGGATGCTCGCTACTCAGGATCCCTACTACCCTCCTACAGGCTATTGATCGACTAGCAAGTTAGGCCAAAAGCCTAAGCTTGGCGGAGTATGTGTTTCTCACCGACATTATATTCATGCTCACACATCATTTTACCTGTCAGTGTTCACACTTTTTCATTGTATCATCCATGCTTAGATTTATTTTTCTTGCTTTCTTCTTGTGTGTTTGAATTTTTTTTGAAAAAGCAAATAAAAATAGTTGTAGTAATTTAATTTCTATGCATGCTTAGTAGTAGTATTAAAAAGAAAATCCAAAAAGATTTCCTGGTTCTTCTTTTGCTTGTTGGGAGCTTTCCTGTGTAAATAGTTTTTCTCGTTTTTGTTTTTTCCTTTTATTTGCTTGTTCTAGAAAACCAAAAACTCCAAAAATATTTCAGTGTGTTTCTCTGATTTTCTTTTCTTTTTATTCGAGTCTTACCGAGGAGAAGACCACGATGAAAATGTTGAGTGGCTCTCATATGGATAATTGTTGACCAATAAATAGCCCATTTTACCTTGTCTTCTCCTGTTGAATAAAATGTTTGCAGATTCCAGCTTAGTCCACAACATCTTGCACTATTATTATTTTCATATCATTCGGTCGTGCAAGTGAAAGGCAATAATGACGATATTCGATGAACTGGCCGTGGCAAAGAGAAACTGGTATGGACTCGACTTGTTCTATTTGTGTAAATATGTTTAACCTAGTATCCAGGCTTCAGCCCATTATGATTAAACATGTTTGCAATGACAATTAGAGATTATAGTTTCTCATGCCATGCATAAGTAGCTGGGATTTGATAATGATTCATCTGGGATATCAACATAGCGTTAAAATGATTGTGATGTAGTATGATGATATGGTATCCTCCTCTAAATGTTCAAGTGGCTTGACTTGGCACATGTTCTCCTCGGTTGAATCAAAACCAACATAGCCTCTATGATATTTATGTTCATGGTGTTCATATCCTACTCATGCTAGTGTCAAATGTTACTTATGCATAATGCATGGTTATGATCGTTGTTTCTCTCTAGCTGGCCGCTTCTCAATCTTAATTGCTAGCCTTCCCCTGTACTAAGTGGGAATTCTGCTTGTACATCAAAAACCTTGAACCCAAAGTTATTCTAGATGAGTCGACCATACCTACCTATATACGGTATTACCCTGCCATCCTAAATAAATTTGCATGTGCCACCTCTAAAATCTTCTAAAAAATTATCCTTTTTGTGTGCCTGGATCGTTCATGGAACGACATGAGGTGGTCGATATCTTCCGTGCTAAGCGGGTTATTCTCAGGTCGAGTGTTTATTCACTCGCCATCGCACTAGAAAATGGGCGGTAATAGGGATGCCCAGTCCCAAACTACAAACATGAAAAAGAGTTCATCTCTGAATTAATAAAAAAACTCCCAATGGAGTCAAAACCTTTACTTTTATTGCTTGGCAACCGCCACTAGCGTGCTTAGCATGGAAGATGTTGATAAGTGATGGCCGTGAAGTGAATAAGAAGGGTGCATGTCTCAAAATATCATTTATCTCTGTTTTAAAGACTGAGCTCTGGCACCTCTGCAAATCCGTGCTTCCCTCTGCGAAGGGACTTTCTATTTACTTTTATGTTGTGTCATCACCTTCTAAAAACAAGCGCTAGAAACTGAGTAGAGCACAACTGTCATGATTTATGCATTATGTATAGCTAATGTTGGGTGCATCATGACTGGATCTTTTCTACCATGAATTACAATGTTTAGTCGCTGCTTGAACTTTGGAGGTGCTCTGTATTTATGTTTTGCGGTCTCAGAAAGGGCTAGCAAGATACCACTATTGTCATATTATATCATGGTTGTTTTAACAACGTGTTGCTATTTAAGATATCTTATTATTGCTCGCTAGCTGATTATGTCATTGATATGAGTCATTATAATCTTTAAGAGTTATTGTCGACATGGTTAGTTATAATGTTGGCTGAAAACCTGGGTGTTGTTTAAGCTTATTTATGCAAACAAGAGCAAAAGAGTTCGTAAAAGTTTTTCTTTCTCACTTTCAGTTTATCAACTGAATTGCTTGAGGACAAGCAAACGTTTAAGCTTGGGGGAGTTGATACGTCTCCAACGTATCTACTTTTTCTCACGCTTTTCCTCTTGTTTTGGACTCTAATTTGCATGATTTGAATGAAACTAACCCCGGACTAACGCTGTTTTCAGCAGAACTACCATGGTGTTGTTTTTGTGCAGAAATAAAAGTTCTCGGAATGGAACGAAACTTTGCGAGGATTTTTTATATCAATAATAAGGACTTCTGGAGCCAAGACCCACCAGAGAGGGGCCCCTGGTTGGGCACAACCCACCAGGGCGCACCCCCCTCTCCTGGCGCCCCCAAGTGGGTTGTACCCACCTGGTGGCCCCGCTGACGACCCCCCTGATACTATAAAATCACATATTTCTAGAAACAAAATCAGGGAGAAAGAATTATTGCGTTCCACGAGACGGAGCCGCCGCCAAGCCCTGTTCTTCCTCGGGAGCGCAGATCTGGAGTCCATTTGGGGCTCCGGAGAGGGGTATCTTCGTTCTTTGTCATCACCAACCCACCTCCATCGCTAATTCCATGATGCTCCCCACCGGTAGTGAGTAATTCCTTCGTAGGCTCGCTGGTCGGTGAGGAGTTGGATGAGATTCATCATGTAATCGAGTTAGTTTTGTTAGGGCCTGATCCCTAGTATCCACTATGTTCTTAGATTGATGTTGCTATGACTTTGCTATGCTTAATGCTTGTCCCTTTGGGCCCGGGTGCCATGAACTTAGATCTGAACCGTTTATGAATTCATCATTATATCCATGTTTTAGATCCGATCTTGCAAGTTCTAGGCACCTACTATGGTTATGATCCGACAACCCCGGAGTGACAACAACCGGGCCCACTCTCGGTGATGACCGTAGTTTGAGGAGTTCATGTATTCACTATGTGTTAATGCTTTGTTCCGGTTCTCTATTAAAAGGAGGCCTTAATATCCCATAGTTTCCAATATGGACCCCGCTGCCACGGGAGGGTAGGACAAAAGATTTCATGCAAGTTCTTTTAATAAAGCACGTATGATTTTTTACGGAATACATGCCTACATTATATCGATGAATTGGAGCTAGTGCCGTATCGCCCTAGGTTATAACTGTCACATGATGAATATCATTCAACAAGTCACCGATCCAATGCCTACAAATTTATCGTTTATTGTTCCTGCTGCGTTACTATTGGTATCATCACTATTACACTCGCTACAAATTACTGCTATCACTGTTACTGTTACCGTTGCTGTTGTCACTATTATCAAAACTATCATATTACTGTGCTACTAATTACTTGCTGCAGATAATTAATCTCCGGGTGTTGTTGAATTGACAACTCAGCCGCTAATACCATCAAATATTCTTTGGCTCCCTTTGTGTCGAATCTATAAATTTGGGTTGAATACTCTACCCTCGAAAACTGTTGCGATCCCCTATACTTGTGGGTTATCAACTGCTTCCCTCTGTGAAGGGACTATCAATTTATTTTTATGTTGTGTCATCCACTTCTAAAACAAGCTCCAGAACCTGAGAGCACAACTGTCATGACTTATGCATTGTGTGTAGCTAATGTTGGGTGCATCATGACTGGATCTTTTCTACCATGAATTACAATGTTTAGTCGCTGCTTGAACTTTGGAGGTGCTCTACATCTATGTTTTGGGGTCTCAGAACGGGCTAGCGAGATACCACTATTGTCATATTATATCATGGTTGTTTTGACAACGTGTTGCTGTTTGAGATATCTTATTATTGCTCGCTAGTTGATTCTGTCATTGATATGAGTTAATATAATTTTTAAGAGTTATTGTTGGCATGGTTAGTTATAATGTTGGCTGAAAACCTGGGTACGATTTTAAACTTATTTATGCAAAAAAGAGCAAAAGAGTTCGTAAAAGTTTTTCTTTTTCATTTTCAGTTTATCAACTGAATTGCTTGAGGACAAGCAAAGGTTTAAGCTTGGGGGAGTCGATATGTCTCCAATGTATCTACTTTTCCTAACGCTTTTCTTCTTGTTTTGGACTCTAATTTGCATGATTTGAATGAAACTAACCCCGGACTGACGCTATTTTCAGCAGAACTACCATGGTGTTGTTTTTATGCAGAAATAAAAGTTCTCGAAATGGAACGAAACTTTGTGAGGAATTTTTATATAATAAATAAGAATTTCTGGAGCAAAGACCTACCGGAGAGGGGCCCCTGGGTGGGCACAACCCACTAGGGCACGCCCCTCTCTCTGGCGCGCCCAGGTGGGTTGTCCCCACCTCGTGGCCCCGCTGACCCTGAAACCGACGCTATAAATCCTATTTTTCCAGAAACAAATCAGGGAGAAAGAACGATTGTGATCCACGAGACGGAGCCGCCGCGACCTCCTGTTCTTCATCAGGAGGCAATATCTGGAGTGCGTTTGCTGCTTCGGAGTGGGGGATCTTTGTCCTTTTTCGTCACCAATCCTTCTCCATCGCATCAACATGCTGTGGTAAATTTTTTGTCCCATTTGGGGCAGGTTTGGGTATAAGCTTCTCACAACAAGCGTGATGGTTTCAGTAGGGAACGTTCCACCTTTGGGGACGAAACGGTATCCGTTGCCTTTTATTGCTTTCAAATTTTTTCTAGTTTCAACATAGAATAACAGGAGTGTTGTGTTTAATTTTGGAATTGTTCGGGGTTCGCTTGGACATTTTTATACATTAACTTGGATTTGTAGGCATTTCAGGTGCATAATTTAATTTTGAACTACATGCACATGCTCCAGTGCATATAAACTAGTTGAAAATCAAATCTGTGTCCTTGGTTGCATGCTTATGTCCCATGCAAGAAATGCAAATGAATTTCAAACACCCTGCCATCGTCACTCGGCCACAAACATTGAGATACCTAGTTTTTAAATTCTAGTAAATCCAAAACTCATCTGAAATTCATCAAACTTGGCATGCTATCATGGAGCAGCATGAACATGCCGTGGTAAATTTTTTGTCCCATTTGGGGCAGGTTTGGGTATAAGCTTCTCACATTCTAGAGCTTCTCACAACAAGCGTGATGGTTTCGGTAGGGAACGTGCCACCTTTGGGGATGAAACAATATCCGTTGCCTCTTATTGCTTTCAAAAAATTTCTAGTGTCAACATAGAACAACAGGAGTGTTGTGTTTAATTTTGGAATTTTTCGGGGTTCGTTTGGACATATTTATACATTAACTGGGTTTTCTAGGCATCTTATGTGCATAATTCAAATTTGAACTACATGCACATGCTCCACTACATATAAATTGGTTGGAAAATCAAATATGTGTCCTTCGGTGCATGCTTAGGTCCCATGCAAGAAATGGGATTGAATTTCAAACACCAGGGCACTGTTGATTGCCGGCAAAACGTTGAGATACTTTGTTTTTAAATTCTAGTAAATCCAAAACTCGTCTGAAATTCATGAAACTTGGCATGCTATAATGGAATGGCACCCGGCATGCTGTGGTATTTTTTGTGTCCATTTTGAGAGAAGGCACACTCGAATAACAGCCAACAAAGGCATTTTGAAACAAATAGCTACCACTATAACATCTCAAACGTTTTGTATAATTTAAATTGTGTCCGTTCTGTTAACCATTCACGTGACACCACGCCTCACTCTTTTAATGGCTAGGAGGTGTTGTGCGGATAGGTGCTTGAGTGCTTGACTAAACGGGAGGCGTGCGAGCTGTACTCCAATGCGGATGCTCACCGGGAAGCGTGTGAGCTATACGCCGTGCAGGCTCACCGGGAAGCGAGCCCTTTGACTTCCATGGCCGCCCATCTTGCTCGCATCCTCTACATTAATGGCGCCCAAGCCGCAGTTTAATATTGTTTTTAAATATAAAACACTCATCGCAAACGTTTTAGTTAGAACACCCGTATGCAAAACTGACAACTTCCCCAGGAAGCCAAGGGAAAATGTGCCTAGCAGGATTTGTGCAGCTCTTGATCGCAAATGTATTAGTTAGAACACTCGTATGAAAACCGATAGCTTCCCCAGGAAGCCAAGGGAAAATGTGCCTAGCAGGATTTGTGCAGCTCTTGATCGCAAACGTTTTAGATAGAACACCCGTATGCAAAGTGAGAGCTATGGTCTTCCCCCTTAAGCCGATAGAAAATTCGCAACGCAGGATTTGTGCATCCTTTCAACGGAAACAGTTGTTTTGGATGACCCTTGTGCAACCACGTACAAACAATTTGGTAAGATTTGCATATGTCATATTGGGTATGTTTCCATTTGTCAAACTGGAAAGATTGAAATTTGTTGATCTAGTAACATTGCCATTTGTCAATCCTTGTAACACTGCGATTTGTCAAAATATGCAGCTAGAAATCACTAGCACTATCTAATTTTCGCAACTAAAATTCAGTAATTAAGCATAGATTTCATTCATAGATTAAGAAGTCGTTCTTAATTTATACAAACAGTTCAACTCGACAGCTGAACCGACCAAACTTTTCCCCAATTTTTGCCAACCACGTAATGAAATAGTTAGTTCTACTATATATACTAGCTAATTTTACGTACGTTGTACAGTTGCACCACATCTATAGTCAGATGAACTGAACAAAATAGCCCCTAAATACTACTACTACGGAGGGGCTTTGTGCTACTTCCGGCTGCCTCTCCTCTGTCGAGCTTGCTCACTAAGAGGCAGAGGAGGAGGAGGAGCCTATCGACGAGCTGGGCAACTGCAATACGGTACTTGTCGCTGCTGTCCGTTCAACGACGCTCACCATCTTGAACGCCCACTGCCGCTCCAGACGATCCCTCTCAAAGCGGCCGGACTGCTCGCAGATCTCCTGATTCCTTGCCTCTGCGTCGGCTTGTGCTGCAGCCACGGCTGTGGTAAGGCTCTTTGCGTGCTCGACGAGATGCTCATCCTCCTCCGCAGGAACTCGATGTAGCGCGCAAGGTCGCTGACGCATGTGCGGGCCTCCACCTCCGCCTCCCTCCTTCGGGCGATGGTGGATGAGCGGGTGATGATCCCGGCGGTCGACGGTGGGCTGGCGGCCACTGCGGCCGACGATGGGGTGGCGGCCACAATGGCCACCTTCCGCCTTCGGGCCGCGGTGGCAGAGCGGGTGATAGTCGGCAGTGGGGTGGCGGCCACGACGGCCACCTCCCACCTACGGGCCACGGCGACGGAGCGGGTGATGGCCCTAGCTTTCGACGGTGGTGTGGCGGCAACGGCAGCCAGCAATAGCTGCCGACGGGCAGCGGCGGCGGAGCGTGTGGTGGGAGTTCCGCGCACACCCAACAGGGACGCCACGCGCAGTACACTACACCGGGGACTGAGCCGCCGCCGCGGTGTAGCCTCCCAGCTGGAGCTGTCCTCTGATGACGGCGGAGTGGCTGAGCGACGACGACGAACCGGTGCCATTGGCGATTGTGGGAGAAGCAGACGAGATAAGCTACAAGGAGGGAGGGGAAAATGCGACGCCGGAGTAGCCGGCTGTGAGGGTTTATATTGCAGGCCGGTAAGCATTGGGATTTTGGGGGATTTCATCGAGTCGGGCGGGAAGCTTGCGCGGGAAACTGCGAGGTTGCGTAGGAACGGGCTCACCGACAATTCATTGGCGCCACTTCGAGCCACCGTTTGGCCAAAAGAACGCCCCCGCGCGCTGCACAAGCTTGCGCTGTAAGCCGTCTGCAGTAGTGGGGTGACAGGACGTGCAAGAGGAGGATAAAAGGACACGTACACATATGGTTAATACAAAAAAACGTTTGCGATTTAATTACCTACTATACCCCCGTCCTGGTTTATAAGTAGGATTTAACTAATAAAATACGAATGCATGTCGCCAAAGATTATATCGTTGGATTCGTATTTGAACATAGTTTCCAGTTATACATTTTTGTAACATGCATTAACACTTGATACGGCTCCAACGTATCTATAATTTTTTATTGTTCCATGCTATTATATTATCAATCTTGGTTGTTTTATATGCATTTATATGCTATTTTATATGATTTTTGGGACTAACCTATTAACCTAGAGCCCAGTGCCAGTTTCTGTTTTTTCCTTGTTTTTGAGTATCGCAGAAAAGGAAAACCAAACGGAGTCCAATTGACCTGAAAATTGACGGATATTATTTTTGGACTAGAAGAAGCCCACGGAGTATCGGAGATGGGCCAGAAGAGTCCCGAGGCACCCACGAGGGTGGGGGCGCGCCCTACCCCCTAGGCGCGCCCCTACCTTGTGGCCGCCTCGGAGACCCCCCCTGACTTGTCCCCGGTGCCAAAACCTCTTATATATACCCAAACTTCCAGAACATAACCTAGATCGGGAGTTCCGCCGCCGCAAGCCTCTGTAGCCACCAAAAACCAATCGGGACCCTGTTCTGGCACCCTGCCGGAGGGGGGATCCCTCACTGGTGGCCATCTTCATCATCCCGACGCTCTCCATGACGAGGAGGGAGTAGTTCACCGTCGAGGCTGAAGGGTATGTACCGGTAGCTATGTGTTTGATCTCTCTCTCTCTCTCTCTCGTGTTCTTGATTTGGCGATCTTCATGTATCACGAACTTTGCTATTATAGTTGGATCTTATAATGTTTCTCCCCATCTACTCTCTTGTAATGAATTGAGTTTTCCCTTTGAAGTTATCTTATCGGATTGAGTCTTTAAGGATTTGAGAACACTTGATGTATGTCTTGCATGGGATACCCGTGGTGACAATGGGGTATTCTATTGATCCTCTTGATGTATGTTTTGGTGATCACCTTGCGGGTTCAGTGCCCTTGTGAACTTATGCATAGGGGTTGGCACACGTTTTCGTCTTGACTCTCCGGTAGAAACTTTGGGGCACTCTGTGAAGTTCTTTGTGTTGGTTGAATAGATGAATCTGAGATTGTGTGTTGCCTATCGTATAATCATACCCACGGATATTTGAGGTGACATTGGAGTATCTAGGTGACACTAGGGTTTTGGTTGATTTGCGTCTTAAGGTGTTATTCTAGTACGAACTCTAGGATAGATCGAACGGAAAGAATTGCTTCGTGTTATTTTACTACGAACTCTTGAATAGATCGATCAGAAAGGATAAATTTGAGGTGGTTTCGTACCCTACAATAATCTCTTCGTTTGTTCTCCGCTATTAGTGACTTTGGAGTGACTCTTTGTTGCATATTGAGGGATAGTTATATGATCCAATTATGTTATTATTGTTGAGAGAACTTGCACTAGTGAAAGTATGAACCCTAGGCCTTGTTTCAAAGCATTGCAATACCGTTCGTGCTCACTTTTATCACTTGCAACCTTGCTGTTTTTATATTTTCAAATTACAAAAACCTATATCTACCATCCATATTGCACTTGTATCACCATCTCTTCGCCGAACTAGTGCACTGATACAATTTACCATTGTATTGGGTGTGTTGGGGACACAGAGACTCTTTGTTATTTGGTTGCAGGGTTGCTTGAGAGAGACCATATTCATCCTACACCTCCCACGGATTGATAAGCCTTAGGTCATCCACTTAAGGGAAATTTGCTACTGTCCTACAAACCTCTACACTTGGAGGCCCAACAGCGTCTACAAGAAGAAGGTTGTGTAGTAGACATCAAGCAGTTTCTGGCTCCGTTGCCGGGGAGGTGAGTGCTTGAAGGTATATCTTTAGATCTTGCAATCGAATGTTTTTGTTTCTTGTTTTATCACTAATTTAGTCTATAAAAGAAAACTACAAAAAAAAAGGAATTAAGGTTGCCTCATATGCTTCATCTTTTTAATGTTTTTCATGAAAATGATCGGAAGGAAAATTGTGCTCAAGTACTAGAAGAAGAATTACATAGAATGCTTGGCATAAAATATGTGAATGATGAGCATGATTGCGATGTTGTTAGTATGAATTCTTTGAATATCCATAGTACTAATGATGATTGCACTAGTCATGATGAAAATGTCTCTTATAAGCATGTCAACTTTTGTGGAGTACATAGAGTTTGCAAGTACACACCAAATAGGGAAGATAGATTTTGCAAGAGACATAAGTATTTAGAAACTAAATGGTTGCAAGAAAGGCTAGATGTTTGTGCTAAAAATTTAAATTTTCTTAGCCATCCTTGTGAACTTTGCAATGAACGTGGTCATTTAAATATCCAATGCAAATTGTTTCATGATCGAATCGTGTCCAAAAATTGTGATGACTGTATTTCCCTTGCACATCATAATGAACTTAGTTTTCTTGTGGGTTATGAAGAAATGAAATGTATACCTAAGGATCTTCCAGAATTTGTCCTTGATAAAGTTCTTGATTTTGATCTAGAGGAAATTTATATGTATTGTGCAGTGAATTTCATTGAAAATCCTTATATTGCCTATTACATAAAGACAAGAAAACAAATAGAAGATGAAGAGAATACTAATGAAAGGGAAGAGGTTTCCCAATATCCTCCTATTATTTCTTATGATGAATCAGGTAACGAGGACGAGCCTTTTATTCAACCAATATCATTAATAAGGAGCTCCAACAAGAGGATTAAACCCACACATAATGTGGAGAAGAAAAATAAAAGATGGAGAAGCAAAGGTAAAAAGGTATCCCTCCCAAATGATGTTGCTCCTATTACTCATTGTGATGATGACAATTGCTATACTATTGGTGCTATCCATACTAGTAATGATGAGAGTGATTATGCTTATGATATGCAAAGGCCCAAGCTTGGGGATGCTATGTTTGATGAGAGTGACATGTTTGAGAATTTATTTGCTGCAATTAATGTTTGTCCCAAGCTTGGGGATGCTATGTTTTATGAAGATGATATTTTTAACCTCCCAGTTTTTGATATGCAGATTTATTATGATGATAGCTTGCCTCCTATTTATGATGATTATATTGATGAAAGTGGATTTGGAAGAGTGTCAACTTTAGGAAGTAATGATCCCACTATTTTGGAGGGTGTTGAATCTTATTGTGAAAATTATGAAAGTGGATTTGGAGAGGTCATGACTTTATTTAGTAAGGATTCCACTATCTTGGAAGAGGTTTCAATTGACTATGATGAGAACAAAGTTGCTACTTATGATGATTATTGTGATGACACTTATGCTATAAAAAGTAGTGATGATTATGTTTATAAAACTTGTCGTGATTATGATTACCATTTTCTGAACATTACTCTTTTAATGTGGAAACAATTTATAGTATTCGAGTTTCTTATGATACTCCCACCATTCTGAATGAGAAGAATTTTGCTTATGTGGAGAGTAGTAAATTTTCTATGCTTGTAGATCATGAAAAGAATGCTTTATGTGATGGTTATATTGTTGAATTCATTCATGATACTACTAAAAATTATTATGAGGGAGGAATATATGCTTGTAGGAATTGCAATAATATCAAGTTTCCTCTCTATGTGCTTAAAGTTTTGAAGTTATGCTTGTTTTGCCTTCCTATGCTAGTTGATTATTGTTCCCATAAGTTGTTTGCTCACAAAATCCCAATGCATAGGAAGTGGGTTAGACTAAAATGTGCTAGTCATATTCTGCATGATGCTCTCTTTATGTTTCAATTCTTATCTTTTATGTGAGCATCATTGAAATCATCATGCCTAGCTAGGGGCGTTAAACGTTAGCGCTTGTTGGGAGGCAACCCAAATTTATTTTTGTTCTTTGCTTTTTGCTCCTGTTTAGTAATAAATAATCTATCTAGCCTCTGGTTAGATGTGGTTTTATGTTTTAATTAGTGTTTGTGCCAAGTAAGAACCAATAGGATCTTCTTGGGTGATAGTTGTTTGATCTTGCTAAAAAAGACAGAAACTTTGTGCTGACGAAAATAATTGTTAAAATTCACCAAAACGTGATAAAATGATAATTCGTTTTGCAGAAGATCAATATACAAATTATACAGGATTTCCTAGTTTTTGAGAATTTTTGGAGGTCCAGAAGTATTCGAACAAATCAGATTACTACAGACTGTTCTATTTTTGACAGATTCTGTTTACTATGTGTTGTTTGCTTATTTTGATGAATCTATGAGTAGTATCGGAGGGTATGAACCATAGAGAAGTTGAAATACAGTAGATATCTATACCTACTATTAAAGGGAGGTGATATTCTTGGTTTCGTCCCGCTTCGTTTGGTCCCGCTTCAATTAATTTCATGTACGCTATTTGTTTTCGTTACTTGCGACCCGTTTTGGCCCAACGAAGAAAGCCCACCTGATGGCGCACTGAGGCCCAGGTCCAGAGAGCTGGCAAAAAAATAAAATTGCAAATGGGAGGGATATGAGAGGATTTTTTTCTCCCGCTGCAACGCATGGGCCTTTTTGCTAGTTACACCAATATAAATAAAGAATGAGTTCACAACAGTACCTAAGTGGTGGTTTTATTTTCTTATACTAACGGAGGTTATGAGTTTTTTGTTGAGTTTTGTGTTGTGAAGTTTTCAAGTTTTGGGTAAAGATTCGATGGACTATGGAATAAGGTGTGGCAAGAGCCTAAGCTTGGGGATGCCCCGGATGGCATCCCCTCTTTCGTCTTCGTTCATCGGTAACTTTACTTGGAGCTATATTTTTATTCACCACATGATATGTGTTTTGCTTGGAGCGTCATTTTATTTTCTTTTATTTTGCTTAATGTTTGAATAATATACCAAGATCTGAAATTCTTAAATATTAGAGACTCTTCACATAGTTACATAATTATTCAACTACTCATTGATCTTCACTTATATCTTTCAGAGTAGTTTGTCGTTTGCTCTAGTGCTTCACTTATATCTTTTTAGAGCACGGTTGTGGTTTTATTTTATAGAAATTATTGATCTCTCATGCTTCACTTATATTATTTTGAGAGTCTTTTAGAACAGCATGGTAATTTGCTTTGGCTATAAATTTAGTCCTAATATGATAGGCATCCAAGATGGGTATAATAAAAACTTCCATATAGAGTGATGTTGGTGTCAAAACCAGCGGATCTCGGGTAGGGGGTCCCGAACTTTGCGTCTAGGATGGATGGTAACAGGAGACGGGGGACACGATGTTTACCCAGGTTCGGGCCCTCTCTATGGAGGTAATACCCTACTTCCTGCTTGATTGATCTTGATGAATATGAGTATTACAAGAGTTGATCTACTACGAGATCATAATGGCTAAACCCTAGAAGTCTAGCCTGTATGACTACGGTAATGTGTATGTCCTTTCCGGACTAACCCCTCCAGTTTATATAGACACCGGGAGGATCTAGGGTTTACATAGAGTCGGTTACATAAGAAGGAATCTCATAATCGATCGCCAAGCTTGCCTTCCATGCCAAGTAGGGTCCAATCCGGACACGGGTACAGTCTTCGGCCTTCACGTCTTCACAGCCCATCAGTCTGACCCATGGATAACAGGCCGGACGCCCGAGGACCCCTTAGTCCAGGACTCCCTCAGTAGCCTCCGAACCAGTCTTCAATGACGAGGTGTTCAACACACATATTGTCTTCGGCATTGCAAGGTGGGTTCCTCCTTTAATGATCTCCAAGTAATGTATTCGGCCATTGATCCAATGTTGCCTCCTTGGCTTCTGCGCATTAAATAACTTCGCCTTCCACGTGTCGAGCGAATGTGGAAGGTCAGGGTATTTTTGCAAATAATACCGCATCCATGCCAGGAAGAGCGCCTATTTAGAGAGATTGGATCCTAGATCCATTCGGCACCACACAGAAAAAAAATCCCCGGATACTGCTTAGGAGAAACCATTCCAGCATGGCTAACGTTCCCAGCTCCTCCGCTCGTCCCAGCCCAGAGAAAGGCGAGTGGGAGAGGTGTTCTGTGTCTCATAGCCAATTGACAAAGTTGCAAACACAGGGATTTCTTCCCCCTGCAGATCTAGTCCCTGTTCGAGCGGGGCTAGCTTCCTTCAATGGTGGGACTCAGGTAGAGGACTTCCCCAAACCGTCCGAGGGAGAGCGAGTGTGTTTTGTCCCCTACCTGCTAAGAGGCGTTGGATTTCCAATCCATTCGTTCCTCCGAGGGCTCCTGGAGTACTACGGCCTCCAGTTGCACAACTTCACTCCTGCCTCCATTCTGCACATTGCGGGTTACGTCGCTTTATGTGAACTATTCCTGGGCGTTGAGGCTCATTTCGAGTTGTGGAGGAAGTTGTTCTGTCTCGTCCCGCGCAATCACGAAGGGTCAATATTCGAAGTGGGCGGAGCCGAAGTATGGCGCGTCGCCGATACCGGATATCCATCCGGCACACCAAGGAAGGCACCTGTTGAATGGCCCTCCGAATGGTTCTATATTGAGGATGTTGCGCTTCCTGACCCAGTTCGAAAGGGTCTTCCCGAATTTGTGAGCGTCCCGCTGAAGAAACGCCACAGTTGGCGTCCCCGGAGCCTTGAAGAGGAAGACGGTGTGGAGGTTCGTCAGCTGATGAGCAAGATAAAAGTGCTCGCTTAGTCCGGACTCACAATAGTCGAGGTTATGGCGATCTCCATAGCGCGAGGGGTTCAGCCGCTCCAATTTAGAGGGCTTCCAATCTGGCACTATAATGGGGAGGATGACGCCTCCCGCTGCGGTCGGAAAGGTCCGGATACCCCTGCCACTTTGGCTAAGATATTAGCCGAGCTGTTCAAAGGGGAGGAAGAGGAATTTCTTTGCATCAAACTCAGAGACGGGTACTCTATGTATAACCCTCCCAGCTGGGTAAGCCCCAACCCCTCTGTTTTACTCCTTCCATCTCCGGATTACCTTTGATAGATTTCAAATACGTTTGGCATGTCAGCACTGGCGAAAGGTCACCGAAGGACTTCATGGTCCTGCCCCACAGCCGGAGAATCACAACCGGGAGCTTGATCCTGGTTTTGAAGAGGATCTGGATATATTCATGGTGCTCGCAGAAGGGGTGTTTTACCAGACGAGCTATGATGGCACAGAAGTGGCCATCACCGCACAGAAGTGGCCATCACCGCCGACTACCCTGGCCTTCTTCTTGCTTCACAGGTAAGTAATCGAGAAACACCTTCTCTAAAAGGGTGCTCTTACTCTGCCTCACCCACCGCATTGTCTCGCGCTTCACAGGGGAGGCGTTCGGCGATTCCGAGGAGATCGGTTCCCGCGCCGGGCAGGCCTTCGAAGAGGAGGGCCGGTGAAGGCACAGCCGGGCCTTCATGGAGGAGGTACGGATAAATATGTTTTTCAATGGCCGCATCCAATTGTGACCCGTGTGTCTGTTTGATTACAGGAAAAAGGTTCATTGAACTGTGTCTGGGGGGTCCGGCCGGTCGTGCTCCCGACAACCGGGATTTAAGTCCAGCCGGGGAGACGGGGGCCGATGTAGGAACAAAGCCGGACTGCCCTTCGGCCGAGGGTTCGGACAATATGTCTGTCACCAACTCGGAGGTAGAGAGCGCCATGAATCATCGGCGCTGCAGGGCTGTTTTACGAGACCCGAAGTTCTCGGACGAGGCATTCAATGCCTTTAGCTCGAGTGATGCATACATCCGGGCTGCTCGATACGGGCTTAGAAAAGCCACAAGGCAATATCTGATAGATGTGCAGGTAAGCTTTCTTTGTCAAAAAAGGATAGCCGTATGCCTGTAGCCCCCGAGACTGGAAGTAGTTGGCACAACTGATTTAAGGATCGTTGAACAACCAGGTCCTCGCAGAGAAGAATGGCCTGCTAGCCCAAGAGCTAGAGCAGTGTCGGGCGCAATTAAAAGCTGCTACCATCGAACTGGAAAACGTCAAGAAGTCGTCTTCTGGTAATGTTCCCCTCCACCGAGGAACAATAATTGTGTACCAACTGTGCTAACGCTGCTGCTGATCGCGTAATAGGGTCGTCTGATCAACTTGAAGAGAAGTTGTAGATCGCCCAAGAGGGAGAAAAAGAGGTGAAAAGGCAACATGTCGTAGGCGAGCGTGTGCTGACCCGCGTCAGAGACGAGAAAAACAAGCTACGGGATTCCAACACTGCATTGGGTGAAGAGTTGAAAGATGTTCGAGCCCAGCTAGCCGATTCTATGAAGGAGAACAAAAAGCTGCGGGGCGGTATCTTCAGTATGTGTCCGAACTATTTGGGAAGTAGCTCAGAGATAAATGGGACTGATATAGTCATGTTTGCAGGTGTACTGACGGGCCGTCCTGAAGAGGAGGTGTCTGGATCATCAAGTGATCTGCTGCAGAGGCTGTCACAAGTGCACGAGCATGCTCGGCTAGCCATGCGGAGCATGGCCAAGGCCATATGGCCATCCGCCTCCCCTCCAGGAAGTGTGGAGGAGCTTGTAGAGCTGCTCAAGGGAGCGGGACAGCGTATCCGACTATGGAAGATATCGGCCTGCCGAGAGGGTGCACGAGAAGCCCGGGCCATGGTGAAAACGTGATATACCAAGCTGGACCCGAATCACATGGCCCGGGTTGGACCGCTAGGGTCAAATGGGGAAGAAATTCCTGTTAGTTTAGTATATGACCAAGTAGAGGTGGCCGCCAAATATTCCCAACAGGATTGTAAGTTAGACCGCCTGTTGGACGGTATAGAGGGGGAAGTGTTTGTGTCCAAGTGACTATTTACTTTCCTTGCCCTATGTAATTCTAGCTGAATTGTGTACCATTTGTCATGGCAGACCTTTTCACTTCAACCTCCGGACTCAAGGGTGCGGAGTGTTTCCGGATACCCTCACGGCCGAATAGGCTGGGGTATGCCTGGAAAACTAGGCGTAGGGGTCATAGTTGCTTGAATAGACAAGTTGTATTCTGCTAGTTATGTTATATTACATTGAGATCGTACGAAACATCTTCCAGAGAGAATAGTTCCGTTAAGGGTTCCTTTCCCTAGGTGTGCATGTATTAATGTACATGTCCGAATTGTGATGAAAAAATCACAGTGTATGTAACTTCTGGGGGGTTACTAATGGACTAATTGCAAAAAACTCTTTAATTCACTGACCGAATATTCCCTTAAGAACGCTAGCTTTCGGCTTCACCCAGTCTGAGGTACACATCCGGATGACCCGGCAGTAACAATCGCAGAGGTGCTCCCTTTATGCCCTAGCCGAACTAACGGGAACGTAGGGCATAAGAACACGAGCCAGGCAACCCAGCTTGGCCAAAACTTAAACCATATCGATGCATATAGTGGCGAAGAAAAGATACATATGGAAGAACTCATATGTGAAGAGCTTGATGCTCACGGAATAATTATAAAAAGCTTCTGTCCAAGAAGCCCCAGGTATAATGGACATACATATTTTAAATATGTATGTGTTAGCGGTGTGCAGTCAAGCCGTACCGAAAATTTAAAGTGAAGAATGAAAAAGTAATCGGAAAAGAGAGACAAAGTAATGGAAACTACAGGGGAGAAGGAGACGAACAAGGAGTTCGGCGCTAGGCGTAGAATCTTCGGAGTCTGGACGCGTTCCAGGGGTTGGCTCGAGGCGATTGTCTGATGCATCGCGAAGATGGTACGCTCTTCCGATGAGAACTTCGTCAATTACGAAGGGACCCTCCCATTTGGGCTTGAGTTTGTCCTTTTTCTTCTCCGGCAGACGTAGAACGAGTTCGCCAACATTGTAAGTCTTGGCCCGTACTTCTCTGCTTTGGTATCTTTGAGCCTGCTGTTGGTAGAATGTTGCGGGCTTTTGCGACATCGCGTTCCTCCTCTAGGGCATCTAGGCTGTCTTGCCGATCGAGCTCGGCTTCTCTCTCTTCGTACATACGCACTCGAGGTGAGTCGTGAATAATATCGCAGGGCAATATGGCCTCTGCGCCATACACCATAAAGAAAGGTGTGTATCCGGTAGTACGGTTGGGCGTGGTCCGCAACCCCCAGAGTACGGAGTCGAGCTCCTCAACCCAGTGCTTGTCTGATTCTTTCAAAGACCGCACTAGTCTGGGCTTGATGCCGCTCATAATAAGACCATTGGCTCGTTCGAGTTGACCGTTGGTTTTTGGGTGGTAGACGGAGGCGTAATCGAGTTTAATACCCAGATTAGTACACCAGATTTTTACCTCGTCAGCTGTAAAATTAGAGCCGTTGTCGGTGATGATACTGTGTGGGACACCATAATGGTGCACAACACCGGATATGAAGTCAATCACCGGGCCGGACTCAGCCGTATTGACCGGTTTAGCCTCTATCCACTTAGTGAATTTGTCCACCATAACCAGCAGATATTTTTTCTTATGGCTCCCCCCTTTAAGGGGTCCGACCATATCCAGGCCCCAGACCGCAAAAGGCCAAGTAATGGGGATAGTTTGCAAGGCAGTTGGGGGCATGTGGCTTTGGTTGCGAAGAGCCGGCATCCGATGCAACGTTGGACAAGGTCCTACGCGTCCGCTTAGGCAGTCGGCCCATAAAACCCAGTGCGGAAGGCTTTGCTAACAAGGGCCCGAGCTGCGGCATGGTGTCCGCCGAGGCCAGCATGAATTTCCGCTAAGAGCTGTCGCCCCTCTTCTTCGGAGATACATCTTTGGAGTACTCCGGTAGTGCTTTTCTTGTAGAGCTCTCCGCCGTGGACCTTGTAGGCCTTCGAACGCCTGACAATGCGGTGAGCCTCATTCTGGTTGTCGGGAAGCTCTTTCCTATTAATGTAGGCCAAGAAGGGTTCGGTCCATGGGGCAATGACTGCCATAATGAGATGGGCCGATGGTGTTATTTCGGTGGCTGAGGCCCCGACACTGTTTGTATGTTCGGGATTTGAGGTTGTGTTCAGATCTGAACTGTGGTCGCCGCCCTCCCCTTGCCACACCACGGATGGCTTGAAGAGCCTTTCCAGGAAGATGTTTGGTGGGACGGCATCGCGCTTAGCGCCAATGCGAGCCAGGACGTCCGCTGCTTGATTGCTTTCTCGGGCAACGTGGTGAAATTCAAGTCCTTCGAACCGAGCCGACATTTTTAATACGGCATTGCGATAAGCTGCCATCTTTGGATCTTTGGCGTCAAAGTCACCGTTTATCTGAGATATCGCGAGGTTCGAGTCCTCGCGCACCTCCAGACGTTGTATGCCCATGGATGTGGCCATCCGAAGACCATGCAATAGGGCCTCATATTCGGCTGCGTTGTTGGAGTCTGTGTATAATATCTGGAGTACATACTGGACGACGTCTCCAGTGGGGGATGTTAATACGACTCCTGCTCCTAGTCCTGCCAACATTTTGGAGCCGTCAAAATACATGACCGAGTTGGAGTATGCGCCATATTCTTTAGGGAGTTCAGCCTCTGTCCATTCGGCGACGAAGTCGGCTAGTACTTGAGATTTGATGGCTCGACGTGGCTTGTATGTTATGTCGAATGGAAGTAGCTCTATGGCCCATTTGGCGATACGTCCCGTGGCATCGTGGTTGTTTATTATGTCATTGAGTGGGACCTCCGAAGCCACCGTGATTGAACACTCCTGGAAGTAGTGTCGTAGCTTGCGGGATGCCATGAAGACCGCGTATGCTATCTTTTGGTAGTGGGGGTACCGAGATTTGCATGGTGTGAGGATAGTAGATACGTAGTATACTGGTTTTTTAAGTGGGAATTTGTGTCCGTCCTGTTCTCGTTCGACGACGAGCACGGCGCTCAGCACCTGATGTGTTGCCGATATGTATAGCAACATGGGTTCACCCGCGTTTGGTGCGGCCAGGATTGGATTGCTTGCTAGGAGGGTCTTTATTTCCTCCAGTCCGGCAGTCGCCGCGTCTGTCCATTCAAAGTTATGAGCGCGCCGTAAGAGGCGATAGAGTGGTAGTGCCTTTTCTCCTAGTCTGGAGATAAAGCGGCTTAGTGCTGCCATGCACCCCGCCAGTTTTTGGACCTGTTTGAGGTCTGTTGGTGTAGCCAACTGTGACAGAGCTCGGATTTTAGCCGTATTTGCTTTGATTCCTCTATTGGAAACGATGAAGCCCAACAGTTTTCCAGCGGGGACGCCGAAGACACACTTTTCCGGGTTGAGCTTAATGTCGTATGCCCGGAGGTTGTCAAACATAAGACGTAAGTCGTCTATTAGTGTTTCGACATGCCTAGTTTTGATGACGACGTCATCGACGTAGGCTTCTACCATTTTGCCGATCTGTTTCTCCAGACATGTTTGAATCATGCGTTGGTATGTCGCGCCGGCGTTCTTGATCCTGAAGGGCATAGTGTTGAAGCAGAACGACACGTATGGGGTAATAAATGCTGTTGCAGCTTGATTGGATTCCTTCATTTTGATTTGATGGTATCCGGAATATGCGTCGAGGAAACACAGTGAGTCGTGTCCTGCGGTGGCGTCAATGATTTGATCAATGTGGGGAAGGGGAAAAGGATCCTTAGAGCAAGCCTTGTTGAGATCCTTGAAATCGACACATAGGCGCCAGGATTTATCCTTCTTTGGTACCATCACCAGTTTTGCCAGCCAGTCCGGATGCTTGATTTCTCTAATGAATCCGGCCTCGATGAGCTTGGCCAGCTCCTCCCCCATGGCTTGTCACTTGGGTTCGAAAAAGCGTCGTAGTGTTTACTTGACTGGTTTAAATCCCTTTAATATGTTGAGGCTATGTTCGGCCAACTTGTGTGGGATCCGTGGCATATCCGAAGGGTGCCAAGCAAATATGTCCCAGTTTTCGCGCAGGAATTCTCGTAGTGCGGCGTCAACTGTTGGGTTCAGTTGAGCTCCAATAGATGATGTCTTCTTGGGGTCCGTTGGGTTGACCTGGAATTTGACTATTTCTTCTGCTGGTTTGAATGAGGTGGATTTGGGGCGTTTATCGAGGATCACATCGTCCCTGTCCACCGTGGAGCGTAGTGCGGTTAATTCTTCGGCCGCGAGGGCTTTGGGTAGCGCCTCCAGGGCCAGGGATGCAGTTTTGTTTTCAGCGCGGAGTGCTATGTCCGGATCACTTACAAGAGTGATTATACCATTTGGTCCGGGCATTTTGAGCTTCATATACCCGTAATGAGGTATAGCTTGGAAGCGTGTAAAAGCATCCCGCCCCAAAAGGGCGTGATATCCGCTGCTGAAAGGGGCCACTTGGAAAGTTATTTCTTCGGACCAATAGTTCTCCGGCGTGCCGAATACCACGTCAAGTGTGATTTTGCATGCGCATCGCGCCTCCCGACTGGGAATAATTTCCCGGAAGGTTGTGTTACTTTGCTTGATGCGGCTCCTGTCTATTTCCATTTTATGGAGTGTATCCTCATAAATGAGATTTAGTCCCCTGCCGCCGTCCATGAAGACCTTGGTCAGTCGAAACCCATCCACAATGGGACTGAGGACTAACGCGGCCGGCGCTCGTACTGTTCTGTACTTTGGTTCGTCGCCAGCATTGAATGTTATTGCCGTGTCGTTCCATGGGTTTATTACAGCAATTTGGCAGACTTCGTCGAGCTCGCGAAGTGCCCTTTTGCGCTTGTTGTTTGAAGTGAATGTCTCAAAGACTGTCAATACTCTTGAGCCGTTGTCTTCTGGGGGATGCTGTTCTGGGGCGTTCTTGATAAGGATGTCCCCGCTGCTCTTGGCTACCTGTCGTAGTATCCAACATGCTCTAAGGCTGTGGGTTGCCATGGTATCTGTTGTTGTATGTATTTTGCATGGGCCATCGAGCCATCCCTCCAGAACGGTGTCGTGCCGTATAGTGTCATTGTGTTTCTTGACTGTTGGGCTGGGTGTGCCACGAGGGTGTGCCCTTTTCGCCTGTAGGGGGAGTTGGGTTGGGACTGACGGTTCCCAGTGAGCTGCCCGAGTTTCCCAGGCGCTCTCCATTGCGCTAAACTTTTGTACGATGGTTGCTAAGTCAGCGAATTTTAGTATGCGGCAGCGATTGATGGCGTTGAGGATTCCTTCATCCGCGCAATTTTTGCAGAACACTGATATTGCGTCCTCGTCATGGCAATCTTTTACCTTGTCCTTGACAAGGAGGAATCTGGCCCAGTAGTGGTGGACCTTTTCCTAAGACTATTGTTTTATGCTCATGAGATCGTCTATGACCGGGTGGATGGGTGGAACTAAATCCGAACCCCGACCTGACCGATTATCCGGAGTCTGACGACCTTCCGGACTTGATAGTCCGGGTTCCGGAATATCTTCTGATTGTTTGGGACCGTCATCCGATGCTATGTTCGGAGGACTGGTTGCATCCTTTCGTGGGTGAGTATCCGACTCTTCATGAACGGCGATCCGAACATAGTCCGTCTTCGATATAGAAGAAGACTCACCGTCCTGCTCCACGACTACCGCAATCTGGTGGGTGACTGGTGGAGTTTCGGTTTCTCCCTGATCGGTTTTAGGCCCGATCCGATCGTAATCGGTGGCGATTCCCACAGCGGCCATGCGATCTAGGAGCTCGTTTAAGGAAGAAAACTCAGCCGGATCCATCTGCTTGGAGTGCTCGGAATTGATGCGAAGGGGGTTTTGGATGGCTCGAGAGGTCATCGTCGGCTCAACGGCCGAACTGGCGATCATAGTAAAGTCACCCAGCCGGAGGGTTTGGCCCGGGGCCAGAGCCACCCCGGCGGTGATGTTGTCTTTAAGGACAAGGCGAGCCATCGAGCCTTTCATCGACAGCACAGTGGAACTCTCAATGAAAGCACCAATGTCGGTGTCAAAACCGGCGGATCTCGGGTAGGGGGTTCCGAACTGTGCGTCTAGGATCGATGGTAATAGGAGATGGGGGACATGATGTTTATGCAGGTTCGGGCCCTCTCTATGGAGGTAATACCCTACTTCCTGCTTGATTGATCTTGATGAATATGAGTATTACAAGAGTTGATCTACCACGAGATCATAATGGCTAAACCCTAGAAGTCTAGCCTGTATGACTACGGTAATGTGTATGTCCTTTCCGGACTAACCCCTCCGGTTTGTATAGACACCGGGGGGATCTAGGGGTTTACATAGAGTCGGTTACATAAGAAGGAATCTTCATAATCGGTCGCCAAGCTTGCCTTCCACGCCAAGTAGGGTCCAATCCGGACACGGGTACAGTCTTCGGCCTTCACGTCTTCACAACCCATCAGCCCGGCCCATGGATAACAGGGCGGACGCCCGAGGACCCCTTAGTCCAGGACTCCCTCAAGTGCATTGAATACTATGAGAAGTTTGATACTTGATGATTGTTTTGAGATATGAAGATGGTGATATTAGAGTCGTGCTACTTGAGTAATTGTGAATTTGAGAAATACTTGTGTTGAAGTTTTCAAGTCCCGTAACATGCACGTATGGTAACCGTTGTGTGACAAATTTGAAGCATGAGGTGTTTCTTTGATTGTCCTCCTTATGAGTGGCGGCCGGGAACGAGCGATGGTCTTTTCCTACCAATCTATCCCCCTAGGAGCATGCGCATAGTGCTTGGTTTTTGATGACTTGTAGATTTTTGCAATAAGTATGTGAGTTCTTTATGACTAATGTTGAGTCCATGGATTATACGCACTCTCACCCTTCCATCATTGCTAGCCTCTTCGGTACCTTGAGAGTTGGTGCAAACTTCGCCAGTGCATCCAAACCCTGTGATATGATACGCTCTATCACACATAAACCTCCT
This sequence comes from Aegilops tauschii subsp. strangulata, assembly GCF_002575655.3. Classification (NCBI taxonomy): domain Eukaryota; kingdom Viridiplantae; phylum Streptophyta; class Magnoliopsida; order Poales; family Poaceae; genus Aegilops; species Aegilops tauschii. The sequence goes on from NC_053035.3 coordinate 459,462,303, forward strand.
TATATCTTCCTCAAAACAGCCACCATACCTACCTATTATGGCATTTCCATAGCCATTCCAAGATATATTGCCTGTCAGCGTCCTAGGAACGGGGGTCCCCAGACTTGCCTGCCTGCGGCCCATGGCGTGGCTCCACCCGCGGCCCAGTACGGCTCATCTTCACCAGCAAACGCTCAAGACCCTCGCGAGGGGCCAAGCCTCGCGAGGCGGACGACGTAAGACCTCCTCGGGGGCGGCCTCACTAGGCTGGCTCGCAAGGGGCGGAGAGATCAAGGCAAGGGGAACCTCGCGAGGTTCCCATGACGCAAGCCATGATGATCAAGGCCAGGCGGGCGCCAGCGCGCACAGTGTCCTTGTTTCCTCTTTGGTGCTAAGGAGGCAAGCGCAGGCGAAGAGTACCAAGGCATCAGGTAAAGGTTTCCATATCGGTGCAACAAGACCAAGACCGGTGGGACGACAAGACGGAGGTCACCATGGAGACCAATACGGCGTCACCACCAGAGCCTTTAGCAGGCGAAGACCACCTTTAGTCAGGATAGCTTGTACTAGTTGTTCCCCTTCAAATTGGCCGTTGTGGCATTCCTTCCCGCTCAGTATTTGGGAAGAGGACCAAGGCCTCTATAAATAGGACTAGCCACCACAGTAGGAGGCAACTGATCTAGAACTCATCTTGGACTGGATCCACTCCATCCTCACACTCACCAAGCACAAGAACACCTCTCCTCAGGAGGCTGTTCTTCCCTTATACTGTTCATCCTCAGCCCAAGAGGAAATCCACCACCACCACACTGGAGTAGGGTATTACACCGCAACGGTGGCCCGAACTAGTATAAATCTTGCGTCTCTTGTATTGCGGGTTCGTCGAGCTAAGATTTGAGATCGCGGTGAGGCTGAGGGCGTGATTAGGTAGGGGGAGATCTTCGTGCGCACCCCGGTGTTTGAACCTCAAGGGTTTTGCCGGAACCCGAAATCCGACATTTGGTGCGCTAGGTAGGGGAGCGCCGAAGTTTTCCTTTCGCTGATCCGCGTCCCATCGCTTCGTCGTATCCATGGCGAATGCTCGTCAGGCCCGTGCCGAGCGCAGGGCCGCCCTCGCCGCCCGTGTCGCTCAGACCGCCGCTATCGGCAGGCCTCCCCATTGTTCCCCGTGGCCTACTGCCAATGCCACCACCGGCCCGGCGGGAAACGAGCAGCACGCATCCTCGCTGCACCCCTCGGTGCGGCGGGACGGACGCACCGCCACTCCGTCGCTGACCCCAGCCGGCTCATCGTCCCACGCTCGTCGCGCTCCCACGGACGCGCAGGCCACGCTGCTCATGGCACGCGAGCTCCTGCGCTACCGCCCCGTCGATGACCTCTACGAGGACTGGCTGGACCGCATCGCCGAGCTCATGGCACGCGAGCTCCTGCACTACCGCCCCGTCGATGACCTCTATGAGGACTGGCTGGACCACATCACCGAGCTCGTCAGCGCCGCTGGGGGCTCCCCTGCACCATCTCTCTTGCTGCCTCGCCCTCCGCTAGCTGCGGGCGACGTGGCCCACGGAGCGCCTCCACCACCTCTGCCCCAAGACGGCGTGCTGGCGCCAAGGCGCGCGGTCACCCGGCGCGACCCACCGCGTCGGGTGCCCGCGCGAGAAGAAGGGAGCTGCCAAGAAGTTTCCCGGCCGCAAGAAACACTCCCGTGCTCCCAGCACCACCACGACAAGATCACGTGCCGCCCGCAGCGACGGCACGTAGACTCAAGGGCAAGCTCTGCATCAGCGAAGGGCCCCGGTGACCACGGCAGGTTGCCGCGCCTTCACCCTCGAGCTGCGTAGCATCGCATGGCCGGGAAAGTTCAAGCCGGATCTGCCTCCTCGCTATGACGGCACCCCCGACCTCGCGGAGTTCTTGCAGCTCTACAAGCCGAGCATCGAGGCGGCCAATGGCGACGAGAAAGTCATGGCGAACTGGTTCCCCATGGAGCTGAAGGACGGTGCCCACTCGTGGCTCCTGAACCTGCCTCCAGGCTCGATCTCCTCCTGGGACGAGATGCGCGACCGCTTCGTCGCCAACTTCCAGGGCACTCGCGACCGCCCTCCGGCCGCGGGTGACCCGCGCCACATCAAGCAGGAGCCAGGAGAGACCCTGCAGAAGTACATCCAGCGCTTCAACAACGTTCGCCTGAAGATCCCCAAGGTGACGGACGAGGCCATCATTTCGGCGTTTTCTGATGGTGTCCGCAACGTCAAGATGAAGGAAGAGCTCGCCATCCACGAGGAGTTATGCACGTCTCTGGAGCTGTTCAACCTGGCGACCAAGCGCGCAAGGGCTGAGGAAGGGCGCCTTTCCCTCCTCGAGCTCCCAGCTGCCGACCCGGAGGAGAAGAAAGCCAAGGCCAAGGACGTGAAGCGCAAGGGAGTCCCGTGCTCGCAGAGGAGCCGGGCACGAAGCACGGCCGGGACCAGACCGAGTCATCCAAGAGCAGCCGATCATTCTGCGCCTTCCACAACGTTCACAGCCATAACACCAATGACTGTCAAGAGCTCAGGGCCATTCGAGATGGACGCTTCGGTCGACGCCCCGAGCGCAATGACCGGGGCTACGGCCAAGGAGGAGGACGTGGCGGAGGACGCTGGGACGACCGTGGCCCTCGCCAGGAGTGGCGTGACTGGCCTCATGAGGACCGTTGGCAAGATCAGCCCCGCGAAGGCGCCTGGAGGGATCAGCCTCGCGAGGACCGCCCCCATGGCAACGCTGGTCTTCCTCCGCTACCGCCACCACCAAGAAGGAACGACGACCACCATCAAGACGAGGGGGCTGGGGGCTTCCAGGAGCCGCGTGCTATCGCCTGCATCTTGGGCGGAGCTCAAGCCCCAGCATCTCAACGTATCTTCAAGCAGTTTGCTCGTGAGGTGAACGCAGTCCTCCCCAGGCTCGAGGCCACACGCTCGCTTAGGTGGTCCAAGTGCGTCATCACCTTCAGCTCGGCAAATCAGCTCAAGTGCGCGGCTACCGCTGGCGCCCTCCCAATGCTCTGCTCACCCGTCATCAGCAACATACAAGTCACCAAGACCCTCATCGACGGCGGTGCAGGACTCAACGTCCTGGCCGTCGAGACATTCGACAACCTTCAAGTGCCCTACGATCAGCTTCAGCCTACCAAGCCCTTCTCGGGAGTGACTCACGGTTCCACCATCCCGATAGGGCAGGTCCGCCTCCCTGTCACCTTCGGACAGTGCGACAACTATCGCACCGAGCTCATCGACATCGCCCACATCCGTCTGCTATACAATACCATCCTCGGGTATCCGGCCCTGGCCAAGTTCATGGAAGTGACTCACCACGGCTACAACGTCCTCAAGATGCCAGGAAGCGGCGGGGTCATCACGGTCCCCTGTGGCGCCTCCCTCCCTCGCATAGGAAGGCACGCCCGGTGCCCTCCTCGGGCAGGGCTCGGGGGCTCTCTTCTGGAGGGCCTCAGACCTCGCCAACATCACGAGGGAGGCGCTCGGGCACCACTTGGAGGCGTGCTTCGTGGCACGTTTCCCTCAGGAGGACACCGGGCGCGAAGCGCCAATGCTTAGGAGTTCATCACCAAGACCACTCAGGAGCTGCAGGAAGCAAGGGCCATGCGCGGCGATCGCCGCTCACCTGGCGCGGCTCCCCATCCAGGCGAGGATGGCGGGCTGCGCGTCTGCATCGACATCCTAGGGCTCAACAGGGCCGCATCTCAGGAGCTCTTCTGGCCTTCGCGCATGGGACATTGCGAGGGCCCGCCTCACAGCTACGTTCGCATGCCATTCGGCCTGCCGAGCGTGGCATCTGCCTTCCAATGCAGCCTACGGAGCATCCTGGCGGCTCAGGAGGCCAGGCATCACGCGGTCCTGGTGGAGATGGAGACGGTCCTCAAGGAATCGCCTGGGCCCCCAGAGCCTCCTGAGGCTAAGGGCCCCAGTGGCACGTGAGGTGCAACCCCTTCGCCACGCATCTTCAGCTACCCCGACATTCCTTCGACAACGGAACCAGGTGACATTTTCCAAGTTTATTTAGTTGGGAGCGCCCTCAGGGCCGCATCATTCCAAGGCCGCATGGGTCCATCCCTGCGGCATGCATCCCTTCTTTATGTCTTTGGCTTACCTTGCTGGGGGCGCCCCTCAGGCTGCATCATCCCCAAGCCGCTCGGGTCTGACCCAATGGCATGTATCGTTCTTGCATTTACCTGAGCTAGTTTGCTTTTCATGCATAATCTATCTATGACTATCACCTGCTTGATCGTCACCTACCACGGGAGCTGCCCACGCTGGCATGACCCTTGCGCTTGGGTCCGTCCCTGCAACGTCGACAAATCTGAGCGGTCGAGCTCTGACCCGCGGCACGCCCCGCGTGCGTCACCTCACCAGGCCCTCAGTGCCTTCATTCTCTTACGGAGCGACCAGTGGCCGGCCGGCAATTATAATGGCCATCTGTGCCCCTCCTCGCGCTGACTTGCAGGAACCTCCCGAGGACAACAGCGGGCGGTACCGCGGGCTCCCTCTTCTCCCATGCGATTCGCTTGCGCGTTAAAATGGGGGCTCCTGAGCATCGCGACTCAGGAGCTCCTACTGGCTCTCCAGCCCTCACCCCCTGGCCTTGACCACAGCATCGCGACCTGGCATACCAGCGGTGGCTGAGCTCGCTCGAGGGCCGGGACCTGAGGACGTAGAGCACGAAGGAGAGCGTGGAGAAGAGGGGGAGGCACGCACGGGCCTAACCTAGCTGCGTCACGACCACCAATGCACGAGTCTGGCACAACGCAAGGAACTGACTCCAGACTACCAAGATAAGTTTCGCGCTCGGGTCAACCAATTGCTACGGCATAGGATCCTCACTTGCTGCAGCCCTGTCACGGCGACGTTGCCTCCCTTTCTCACCTCTCGATGGCCGCTTGTGCGCTAAAGGGGACCTCCTGAGCATCGCGCCTCAGGAGCTCTTACTGGACCTCGGGCCGCTCACCTCCCGGCCTTGACCACGACATCGCGATCTGGCATACCAGCGACGGCTGCAGCCTGCCTGGGGACCGGGACCTGTCAGCGTAGAGCACCAAGCCGTCGCGAGGATAGAAAGGGGAGACTGAGCCGAAACAGGACACGCGCTCGCACAATTTCGTAATAAGGATAATATCAACAAAAGACATTACAGACCCTTTACAAGCCCCCACGGGGTACTCCTCGATTCCTCGCAGGGAACAAATGCAAGGAACTTCAAGGAGCCCTACCTACACACGATAGCGCAGACGCCATCATCAACAGTGGGCCATGGGAGGCCGGCGCCGACCCCATCCAGATCAGCGACGGCGACGACCGGACGCTGCGGCCTTGCGCCGGGTGCGGCGAGATCTTGGGGGCACGTAGCTGTCGCCGCTCGTCTCCGGAGTCTCATAGAGCTCGGGAGAGTCGCTGGACTCCCAAGCACCGCTGCTGCTGTTGGAGGAGCCGCTGGAGAGGCGGACGGCAGGCCCAGCCCCTGCCGGGGCGCTGTCCAGGCGGCCCTCTCTGGGGCAGCACTCCAAGCGGCGTCCTTCCGCGTCGAAGACCTTGAAAAACATCATGGAGGCGCCGTCGTACTCGAAGTGGATCGCGAGGGTGCCCTCTGCACGGCAAACCCGGGCGACCTCACCCCAGCCTCAGGTCATGAAGATCTTGCCCGAGGAGATGACTTCAACTTCCGCTCCAGTAGGCGTCGCAGTCAGCGTGCTACAGCCATAGCTCGAGGGGCCCCCTCGGCAGCATCTCGGCGGAAAAGAACTGGGGGAAGCGGATCCAAGTGCGCGGAGGCATCACCGCCCACAGCACGAATTCGCGCAAGGAGTCCGCGGCGTGAGCTCCTGGGGCGACGGCGTGCACGACCGAGGCGCGGCGACCATGGCTGCGGCATGGGCGGTGCCGCTCGCCGCCTCTTCCTCCTGAGCCCTCGGCTTGGGCGTATAAAGGCAGCGGATACCCAGGAGGTGGCCGCTTGCACCAGGGCCTTGTCACCTCAGGACTCACGACTATGTCGCGGAGGTGGACCGGCCTCTTCTTCGGCGGAAGCGGCCCGGGCTCGTCATGGGGAGTTTTTTCCTTCTCCGCGGCCGGGAATCTTCGGATTGGCACCATTGGTGTCACTACTAGCAATGGATCAAGGGAGAAGAAGCGAGCGGAGCAAGAAGAGATGGGCGATGGGGGCTCCGCCTCCCTCCTCATTTATAGACCAAGGGAGGCCAACCGTCGACCTCCACGATAGCAGGTAATGATAACCCTTTTTGCATGCAGCAAGGACTCATCAAGTCGGGCAGTTGCCGAGGCAGCATGGCGAAGCGGAGACGCCCACGTCCAATCAATCGCGATGCGTCGACCAAGGCCGCAGGCTGTTGGGGCCCGTGGCGCTCCGCACTTGCCCTTTGGCTTCGCCTCGAAGCCAAGTTCGAGCATGCCTTGGGCCCGGGCGCTACTGTTGGCGTCCTGGGAATGGGGGTCCCCAGACATGCCTGCCTGCAGCCCATGGCGTGGCTCCACCCGCAGCCTAGTACGGCCCATCTTCACCAGCAAACGCTCAAGACCCTCACCAGGGGCCAAGCCTCGCGAGGCGGACGACACAAGACCTCCTCGGGGGCGGCCTCACCAGGCTGGCTCGCGAGGGGCAGAGAGATCAAGGCAAGGGGAACCTCGCGAGGTTCCCATGACGCAAGCGATGACGATCAAGGCCAGACGGGCGCCAGCGTGCACAGTGTCCTTGTTTGCTCTTTGGTGCTAAGGAGGCAAGCGCAGGCAAGGAGTACCGAGGCATCAGGTAAAGGTTTACATATCGGTGCAACAAGACCAAGACCAGCGGGACGGCAAGACGGAGGTCACCGTGGAGCCCAAGAAGGCGTCACCACCAGAGCCTTTAGCAGGCGAAGACCACCTTTAGTCAGGATAGCTTGTACTAGCTGTTCCCCTTTAAATTGGCCATTGTGGCATTCCTTCCTGCTTAGTATTTGGGAAGAGGACCAAGGCCTCTATAAATAGGACTAGCCACCACAGTAGGAGGCAACTGATCTAGAACTCATCTTGGACTGGCTCCACTCCATCCTCACACTCACCAAGCACAAGAACACCTCTCCTCAGGAGGCTGTTCTTCCCTTGTATTGTTCATCCTCAGCCCAAGAGGCAATCCACCACCACCACACTGGAGTAGGGTATTACACAGCAACGGTGGCCCAAACCAGTATAAATCTTGTGTCTCTTGTATTGCGGGTTCGTCGAGCTAAGCTTTGAGATCGCGGTGAGGCTGAGGGCGTGATTAGGTAGGGGGATATCTTCGTGCGCACCCCAGTGTTCGAACCTCAAGGGTTTTGCCGGAACCCGAATCCGACATTGCCATGCAACTTTCCACTGTTTCATTTATTATGACACGCTTCATCATTGTCATATTGCCTTGCATGATCATGTAGTTGACATCGTATTTGTGGCAAGGCCACCATGCATAATTTTTCATACATGTCACTCTTGTTTCATTGCGCATCCCGGTACACCGCCGGAGACACTCATATGGAGTCATATTTTGTTCTACTATCGAGTTGTAATCATTGAGTTGTAAATAAATAGAAGTGTGATGATCATCATTAATAGAGCATTGTCCCATGAAAAAAAAGGCCAAATAAAAAAAGGAAAGGCCAAAAAAAGAAAAAAGAAAGAAATGCCAAATAAAAAAAGGGAAGGCCCAAAAAAAAGAAAGAAAAGAAGGGACAATGCTACTATCCTTTTTCCACACTTGTGCTTCAAAGTAGCACCATGATAGAGAGTCTACTATATTGTCACTTTCATACACTAGTGGGAATTTTTCATTATAGAATTTGGCTTGTATATTCCAACAATGGTCTTCCTCAAATGCCCTAGGTCTTTGTGAGCAAGCAAGTTGGATGCACACCCACTTAGTTTCTTTTGTTGAGCTTTCATACATTTATAGCTCTAGTGCATCCATTACATGGCAATCCCAACTCCTTGTATTGACATCAATTGATGGGCATCTCCATAGCCCGTTGATTAGTCGCGTCAATGTGAGACTTTCTCCTTTTTTGTCTTCTCCACACAACCCCCATTATATTCTATTCCACCCAAAGTGATATGTCCATGGCTCACACTCATGTATTGCGTGAAAGTTGAAAAAAGTTTGAGATTACAAAAGTACGAAACAATTGCTTGGCTTGTCATCGAGGTTGTGCATGATGAGAGCATTTTGTGTGACGAAAATGAAGCATGGCCAAACTATATGATTTTGTAGGGATGAGCTTTCTTTGGCTATGTTATTTTGAGAAGACATAATTGTTTGGTTAGTATGCTTGAAGTATTATTATTTTTATGTCAATATTAAACTTTTGTCTTGAATCTTATGGATCTGAATATTCTTTCCACAATAAAGAAGATTACAATTACAAATATGTTAGGTAGAATTCCACATCAAAAATTCTGCTTTTATCATTTACCTACTCGAGGACGAGTAGGAACTAAGCTAGGGGATGCTTGATATGTCTCCAACGTATCTATAATTTTTTATTGTTCCATGTTATTATATTATCAATCTTGGATGTTTTAGATGCATTTATATGCTATTTTAAATGATTTTTGGGACTAACCTATTAATCTAGAGCCCAGTGACAGTTTCTATTTTTTCCTTGTTTTTGAGTATCGCAGAAAAGGAAAACCAAATGGAGTCCAATTGACCTGAAAATTGACGGAGATTATTTTTGGACTAGAAGAAGCCCACGGAGGATCGGAGATGGGCCAGAAGAGTCCCGAGGCACCCACGAGGGTGGGGGCGCGCCCCCCTACCTCGTGGCCGCCTCGGAGACCCCCCTGACTTGTCCCTGACTCCAAAACCTCTTATATATACCCAAACTTCCAGAACATAACCTAGATTAGGAGTTCCGCCACCGCAAGCCTCTGTAGCCACCAAAAACCAATCGGGATCCCTCACCGGTGGCCATCTTCATCATCCCAGCGCTCTCCATGACGAGGAGGGAGTAGTTCACCCTCGGGGCTGAGGGTATGTACCAGTAGTGTGACGCCCTCGTTTCAATCGTACACTAATCATACACGCAAATGTGTACGATCAAGATCAAGGACTCACGGGAAGATATCACAACAGAACTCTAGACACAAATTAAAATAATACAAGCTTTATATTACAAGCCAGGGGCCTCGAGGGCTCGAATACATAAGCTCGAATACACAAGAGTCAGCGGAAGCAACAATATCTGAGTACAGACATAAGTTAGACAAGTTTGCCTTAAGAAGGCTAGCACAAAAGCATCTACGATCGAAAAGGCAAGGCCTCCTGCCTGGGCGCCTCCTAAATACTCCTGGTCGTCAGCGGTCTCCACGTAGTAGCAGGCATCGGCGGTGGCATCTGGCTCCTGGGCTCCGGCATCTGGTTGCATCAACCGGAAAGAAGAAGAAAGGGGGAAAAGGGGGAGCAAAGCAACCGTGAGTACTCATCCAAAGTACTCGCAAGCAAGGATCTACACTACATATGCATCGGTATCAATGAAATGGCCTATATCTATGGACTGGACTGTACAATGCCAGAAGAGAAGGGGAAAGCCTAGCCTATCGAAGACTAGCATCTTCAAGCGTCTTGCAGCATCAGAAGAGATAAGAGTAGCATAAAGTAAAGTAGTAGTAGTGTTATCACCCTCGGCCAGAGATCCCTTCTCGACTCCCTGCGAGAAAGCAATCGCAGAGCCATACTATCCAATTCTCATCACAATCCAATTCTCATCAGAAGTATCCAGTTCTAGTTGTATCGATCGAGATACAACTCCAAGTGTCCATTACCGTAGGACAGGCTATCGATAGATGTTTTCTTCCCTGCAGGGGTGCACCAACTTACCCACCACGCTCGATTAACTCCGGCCTCGGCCAAACAATATGCCGCAACCCGACCTAGGCTTGATAGAGAGCTCAAGCACACCGGACTAAACCTATGCCCCCAGGGGTCATGGGCCATCGCCCCAGGAACTCATGCATGTTGCGAGGGCGGCCGGTGAGCAGACCTAGCTACCTCCTTAAAAAGGCAGGTGCTTACGCAGTCCAACCTGGCGCGCCGCTCAGTCGCTGACGTCTATTAAGCTTCGGCTGATGCATACGACACAGAACGCCCATACTATGCCCACATGATGGTTAGTGCTAGCAGGCCAGAGGCCCCTCGGATCAAATATCCAAATCATAGCGGATTAGGAACGCGTGGTAACAAGCAGAGACTCACGAAAGATGTGACCCCGTCGCCCCGTCTCGAAGACTTGCGGCAAGGGCTAAGAATGCCCGGCCACGCCTCGTAATTATCTCGCGGGCACCCTCTGTCGGTGTCAAAACCGGCGGATCTCAGGTAGGGGGTCCCGAACTGTGCATCTAGGATCGATGGTAACCGGAGACGGGGGACATGATGTTTACCCAGGTTCGGGCCCTCTCTATGGAGGTAATACCCTACTTCCTGCTTGATTGATCTTGATGAATATGAGTATTACAAGACTTGATCTACCACGAGATCGTAATGGCTAAACCCTAGAAGTCTAGCCTATGTGAATATGGTAATGAGTATATGTGGTGTCCTTTCCTGACTATCCCCCTCGGTTTATATAGACACCGAGGGGATCTAGGGTTTACATGGAGTCGGTTACATAAGAAGGAATCTTCGGTCGCCAAGCTTGCCTTCCACGCCAAGTAGAGTCCAATCCGGACATGAGTATGGTCTTCGGTCTTCACAGCCCATCAGTCCGGCCCATGGATAACAGGCCGGACGCCCGAGGACCCCTTAGTCCAGGACTCCCTCAGTAGCCCCTGAACCTGGCTTTCAATGACGAGGAGTCCGGTGCGCAGATTTGTCTTCGGCATTGCAAGGCGGGTTCCCCTTTCTTCGAACTCCAGGATAGTCTTCGGATGCAATGATAGTATCCGGACCTGTTACACACACCATACACAACCGCAGAGAGAATATAATATTTGCACGAATCTAATCTGTTGACAGCTTCTTTGCAACACGACATCGCGTCTGTCTGGTCATAATTTCGAACCGTTTTTCTTCTGCCATCCCACGTTTCGAGACGCGGTTGCTACTGGCACATCTTGTCGAAACAGAGATCGTGTCCCCTTATTGTGGGATTCTCATCAATGCGGGCATGGGTAACTCAACCGTGTTGTTTATACAGCCCTTGGGAACAGGCGAATCCTAAGGCGAGTGAGGAGGCGTTTAATATTTGCTGCCTTTATAAGGGGATAAGGATTGACCCTTCCTCTTCTCACGCTCTCTCTCCGTCTCCGCCTTTCCGATCTCAAGATCCAGCGCCCAAGTTCTCGTCTCCTTTCCACTCAAGCAACCATGTCCAGATCCGGTGGTCAGGGCAAGTGGATGGTCTCCTCCGTCAAGGAGGAGGACATTGCTGAGCTCAGGGCGGCCGAATATTTGGCGAAGGAGATCGCTCATCGTCTGCCGGCCGAGGGACAAGTCGTCCCCACGCCGGAGCCCACTGAGAGGGTAGTATTCATCCCCCATTTCTTCCGCGGGCTAGGGTTTCCACTCCACCCTTTTGTCCGCGGGCTGATGTATTATTACGGGATAGATTTCCATGATCTGTCCCCGAATTCCTTCCTCAACATCTCGGCGTTTATCGTCGTGTGCGAGGCCTTCCTCCGCATCCATCCCCACTTCGGGCTGTGGCTCAAAGTCCTCAACGTGAAGCCGAAGGTGGTGGATGGCAAGCATGCGGAGTGCGGAGGAGCCATGGTGAGAAAGCTATCCAACGTCTCCTGGCCCAAAGGCACTTTTGTGGAGACAGTAAAGGAATGGCAGAAGAAGTGGTTCTACATCACAGAACCTCGCGGCACCACCTGGGCCGCAGCTGCCGAATTCCGCTCCGGTGCTCCCATGCGACTCACCCCCTGGGTGGAGAAGAGTCTGGACTGGTGTGCACCTGACGAGCTGGTAGCGCTGCAGACGCGCGTTCAAAGCATGGTGACCAAGAACGTCAAGCTCGTTGACGTCATCCAGGTGATGCTAGTCCGCCGGATTCTTCCGTGTCAGCGGTGAAGCCACCCTTAGTGGGAGTTCAACTCGAAGAAGCACCAGACCTTGAAAAGGCTCTTCGAGACTTCTCACGCAGGGGCCTGGAAGTTGCTCTTTAAGGGCAACAAGAAGCCACCGGCCACGGACTCAGACCATGGTCACGATTGTAAACACCCCGCCAGCGAGGTATGTCTTTTCTGACGTATCCTTGACTTAAATGTTTTGAGGATGGTATCTAAGCTTTTACTATTGCTCTTTTAGGACTAGACGGAGAGGGCGAGGCAGATCCAGTGTCCGGCTCCACTGCCCGAAGAACCTGTCATCCCGCGCCTGACAAAGATGCTGGTGCCGGCGCCATATAAGGCGCCGGAGAAGAAGGCCAAGAATAAGACCAAGGGGGCCAAGAGTGGCCCCCGTCGTAAGGGCACTCCGGACGTGACGTCCGAAGACGACGAAGCTCGTTCCTCTATCCCTGAGGACAATGACGAGGAAGAGGAGGAGCAGGAGGAGAACAACCCTCCCCCCGAGGAGAAGAAGAAGAAGAGGGCAGCTTCGGCGCGTCTGGAGGCGGAGACACCCAAGAAGGGAAAAGGCGTCCCAGCGGTCAACACCGCATGGGATGTCGACAGTAGTCCGGAACGACGCCCCCGCACTAAGCCCCAAGCCGCATCGTAAGTGACATGGCTTGCTCATGCGCACATCCGGTGTTGGGTAACGTAGTAATTTCAAAACAATTCCTACGCACACATAGGATCATGGTGATGCATAGCAATGAGAGGGGAGAGTGTTGTCTACGTACCCTCATAGACCAAAACTGGAAGTGTTAGCACAACGCGGTTGATGTAGTCGTACGTCTTCACGATCCGACCGATCCAAGTACCGAACGTACGGCACCTCCGAGTTCAGCACACGTTCAGCTCGATGACATCCCTCGAACTCCAATCCAGCCGAGCTTTGAGGGAGAGTTCCGTCAGCACGACAGCGTGGTGACGATGATGATGTTCTACCAACGCAGGGCTTTGCCTAAGCACCGCTATGATATTATCGAGGTGGACTATGGTGGAGGGGGGCACCGCACACGGCTAAGAGATCAATGATCAATTGTTGTGTCTATGGGGTGCCCCCTACCCCCGTATATAAAGGAGCAAGGGGAGGAGGCGGCCGGCCAGGGAGAGTCACGCCAAGGGGGAGTCCTACTCCCACTAGGAGTAGGACTCCACCTATTCCTAGTAGGAGTAGGAGAGGGGGAAGCAAAGGGAGAGGAGGAGAAGGAAAGAGGGGGCCGGCCCCCTTGCCCTAAACCAATTCGGTTTGGGCCTTGGGGGGCGCGCCCCATACTCCCCTTGCTGCCCTCTATTCCCACTAAGGCCCATGTAGGCCCATTAAGCCCCCGGGGGGTTCCGGTAACCCCCGGTACTCCGGTAAAACCCCGATTTCACCCGGAACACTTCCGATATCCAAATATAGGCTTCCAATATATCAATCTTTATGTCTCGACCATTTCGAGACTCCTCGTCATGTCCGTGATCATATCCGGGACTCCGAACTACCTTCGGTACATCAAAACACAAAACTCATAATTCCGATCGTCATCTAACTTTAAGCGTGCGGACCCTACGGGTTCGAGAACTATGTAGAAATGACCGAGACACGTCTCCGGTCAATAACCAATAGCGGAACCTGGATGGTCATATTGGCTCCTACATATTCTATGAAGATCTTTATCGGTCAAACCGCATAAATACATACGTTGTTCCCTTTGTCATCGGTATGTTACTTGCCCGAGATTCGATCGTCGGTATCTCAATACCTAGTTCAATCTCGTTACCGGCAAGTCTCTTTACTCGTTCTGTAATACATCATCCCGCAACTAACTCATTAGTTATAATGCTTGCAAGGCTTATAGTGATGTGCATTACTGATTGGGCCCAGAGCTACCTCTCCGACAATCGGAGTGACAAATCCTAATCTCGAAATACGCCAACCCAACAAGTACCTTTGGAGACACCTGTAGAGCACCTTTATAATCACCCAGTTACGTTGTGACGTTTGGTAGCACACAAAGTGTTCCTCCGGTAAACGGGAGTTGCATAATCTCATAGTCATAGGAACATGTATAAGTCATGAAGAAAGCAATAGCAGAATACTAAACGATCAAGTGCTAAGCTAACGAATGGGTCTTGTCCATCACATCATTGTCCTAATGATGTGATCCCGTTCATCAAATGACAACACATGTCTATGGCTAGTAAACATAACCATCTTTGATGAACAAGCTAGTCAAGTAGAGGCATACTAGGGACACATTGTTTTGTCTATGTATTCACACATGTATCAAGTTTCCGGTTAATACAATTCTAGCATGAATAATAAACATTTACCATGAAATAAGGAAATAAATAATAACTTTATTATTGCCTCTAGGGCATATTTCCTTCAGTCTCCCACTTGCACTTGAGTCAATAATCTAGTTCACATTGCCATGTGATTTAACACCAATAGTTCACATCACTATGTGATTAACACCCATAGTTCATATCGCCATGTGACCAACACTAAAAGGGTTTACTAGAGTCAGTAATCTAGTTCACATCGCTATGTGATTAACACCCAAAGAATACTAAGGTGTGATCATGTTTTGCTTGTGAGAGAAGTTTAGTCAACGGGTCTGCCATATTCAGATCCGTATGTATTTTGCTAATTTCTATGTCAACAATGCTCTGCACGGAGCTACTCTAGCTAATTGCTCCCACTTTCAATATGTATCCGGATTGAGACTTAGAGTCATCTGGATCAGTGTCAAAACTTGCATCGACGTAACCCTTTACGATGAACCTTTTTGTCACCTCCATAATTGAGAAACATATCCTTATTCCACTAAGGATAATTTTGACCGCTGTCCAGTGATCTACTCCTAGATCACTATTGTACTCCCTTGCCAAAATCAGTGTAGGGTATACAATAGATCTGGTACACAACATGGCATACTTTATAGAACCTATGGCTGAGGCATAGGGAATGACTTTCATTCTCTATCTATTTTCTGCCGTGGTCGGGTTTTGAGTCTTTACTCAACTTCACACCTTGTAACACAGGAAAGAACTCATTCTTTGACTGTTCCATTTTGAACTACTTCAAAATCTTGTCAATACTCATTGAAAAAACTTATCAAGCGTCTTAATCTATCTCTATAGATCTTGATGCTCAATATGTAAGCAGCTTCACCGAGGTCTTTCTTTAAAAACCTCCTTTCAAATACTCATTTATGCTTTACAGAAAATTCTACATTATGTCCGATCAACAATATGTCATTCACATATACTTATCAGAAATGTTGTAGTGCTCCCACTCACTTTCTTGTAAATACAGGCTTCATCGCAAGTCTGTATAAAACTATATGCTTTGATCAACTTATCAAAGCGTATATTCCAACTCCGAGATGCTTGCACCAGTCCATAGATGGATCGCTGGAGCTTGCATATTTTGTTAGCACCTTTAGGATTGACAAAACCTTCCAGTTGCATCATATACAACTCTTCTTTAATAAATCCATTAAGGAATGCAGTTTTGTTTATCCATTTTCCAGATTTCATAAAATATGGCAACTGCTAACATGATTCGGACAGACTTAAGCATAGATATGAGTGAGAAAACCTCATCGTAGTCAACACCTTGAACTTGTCAAAAACCTTTTGCGACAAGTCTAGTTTTGTAGATAGTAACACTACTATCAGCGTCCGTCCTCCTCTTGAAGATCCATTTAATCTCAATGGCTCGACGATCATTGGGCAAGTCAATCAAAGTTCATACTTTGTTCTCATACATGGATCCCATCTCAGATTTCATGGCCTCAAGCCATTTTGCGGAATCTGGGCTCATCATCCCTTCCTCATAGTTCGTAGGTTCATCATGGTCAAGTAACATGCCCTCCAGAACAGGATTACCGTACCACTCTGGTGCGGATCTTACTCTGGTTGACCTATGAGGTTTGGTAGTAACTTGATCTAAAGGTTCATGATCATCATCATTAGCTTCCTCACTAATTGGTGTAGTAGTCACAGGAACAGATTTCTGTGATGAACTACTTTCCAATAAGGGAGCAAGTACAGTTACCTCATCAAGTTCTACTTTCCTCCCACTCACTTCTTTCGAGAGAAACTCCTTCTCTAGAAAGGATCCATTCTTAGCAACAACTATCTTGCCTTCAGATCTGTGATAGAGGGTGTACCAAACTGTCTCCTTTGGGTATCCTATGAAGACACATTTCTCCGATTTGGGTTTGAGCTTATCAGGATGAAACTTTTTCTTATAAGCATCGCAACCCCAAACTTTAAGAAACGACAACTTTGGTTTCTTGCCAAACCACATTTCATACGGTGTCGTCTCAACGGATTTAGATGGTGCCCTTTTTAACGTGAATGCAGTTGTCTCTAATGCATAAACCCAAAACTATAGTGGTAAATCGGTAAGAAACATCATAGATTGCACTATATCCAATAAAGTACGGTTATGACGTACGGACACACCATTATGCTGTGGTGTTCCAGGTGGCACGAATTTGTGAAACTATTCCACATTGTTTTAATTGAAGACCAAACTCGTAACTATAATATTTGTCTCCACGATCAGATCATAGAAAACTTTATATTTCTTGTCACGATGATTTTCCACTTCACTCTGAAATTCTTTGAACTTTTCAAATGTTTCAGACTTATGTTTCATCAAGTAGATATACACATATCTGCTCAAATCATCTGTGAAGGTCAGAAAATAACAATACCCGCTGCAAGCCTCAACACTCATCGGACTGCATACATCAGTATGTATTATTTCCAATAAGTCAGTTGCTTGCTCCATTGTTCCGGAGAACGGAGTCTTAGTCATCTTGCCCATGAGGCACGGTTCGCAAGCATCAAGTATTTCCAAAAACCCATCAGCATGGAGTTTCTTCATGCGCTTTACACCAATATGACCTAAACGGCAGTGCCACAAATAAGTTGCACTATCATTATTAACTTTGCATCTTTTGGCTTCAATATTATGAATATGTGTATCACTGCAATCGAGATCCAACAAACCATTTTCATTGGGTGTATGACCATAGAAGGTTTTATTCATGTAAACAGAACAACAATTATTCTCTAACTTAAATGAATAACTGTATTGCAATAAACATGATGAAATCATATTCATGCTCAACGCAAACACCGAATAACATTTATTTAGGTTCAACACTAATCCCGAAAGTATAGGGAGTCTGCGATGATGATCATATCAATCTTGGAACTACTTCATCACACATCATCACTTCACCCTTAACTAGTTTATGTTCATTTTGCAACTCCCGTTTCGAGTTACTACTTTTTAGCAACTGAACCAGTATCAAATACCGAGGGGTTGCTATAAAAACTAGTGAAGTACACATCAATAACATGTATATCAAATATACCTATGTTCACTTTGCCATCCTTCTTATCCGCCAATTACTTGGGGTAGTTCCGCTTCCAGTGACCAGTCCCTTTGTAGTAGAAGCACTTAGTCTCGGGCTTAGGTCCAGACTTGGGCTTCTTCACTCGAGCAGCAACTTGCTTGCCGTTCTTCTTGAAGTTCCCCTTCTTCCCTTTGCCCCTTTTCTTGAAACTAGTGGTCTTGTCAACCATCAACACTTGATGTTTTTCTTGATTTCTACCTTCGCTGATTTTAGCATCGCGAAGAGCTTGGGAATTGTCATCCCTTGCATATTATAGTTCATCACGAAGTTCTATTAACTTGGTGATAGTGACTAGAGAACTTTGTCAATTACTGTCTTATCTGGAAGATTAACCCCCACTTGATTTAAGCAATTGTAGTACCCAGACAATCTGAGCACATGCTCACTAGTTGAGCTATTCTCCTCCAACTTTTAGCTATAGAACTTGTTGGAGATTCCATATCTCTCAACTCGGTTATTTGCTTGAAATATTAACTTCAACTCATGGAACATCTCATATGGTCCATGACGTTCAAAACGTCTTTGAAGTCCCGATTCTAAGCCGTTAAGCATGGTGCACTAAACTATTAAGTAGTCATCATATCGAGCTTGCCAAACGTTCATAACGTCTGCATTTGCTCCTGCAATCGGTCTGTCACCTAGCAGTGCATCAAGGACATAATTCTTCTGTGCAGCAATGAGGATAATCCTCAGATCACGGGTCCAATCCGCATCATTGCTACTAACATCTTTCAACTTAGTTTTCTCTAGGAACATATCAAAATAAAACAGGGGAGCTAAACGCGAGCTATTGATCTACAACATAGATATGTTAATACTACCAGGACTAAGTTCATGATAAATTAAAGTTAAATTAATCAAATTACTTAAGAACTCCCACTTAGATAGACATCCCTCTAATCATCTAAGTGATCACGTGATCCAAATCAACTAAACCATGTCCGATCATTACGTGAGATGGAGTAGTTTCAATGGTGAACATCACTATGTTGATCATATCTACTATATGATTCACGCTCGACCCTTCGGTCTCAGTGTTCCGAGGCCATATCTGCATATGCTAGGCTCGTCAAGTTTAACCTGAGTATTCCGCGTGTGCAACTATTTTGCAACCGTTGTATTTGAACATAGAGCCTATCACACCCGATCATAACGTGGTGTCTCACCACGAAGAACTTTCGCAACGGTGCATACTCAGGGAGAACACTTATACCTTGAAATTTAGTGAGAGATCATCTTATAATGCTACCATCGATCTAAGCAAAATAAGATGCATAAAAGATAAACATCACATGCAATCAATATAAGTGATATGATATGGCCATCATCATCTTGTGCTTGTGATCTCCATCTCTAAAGCACCGTCATGATCACCATCGTCATCGGCGCGACACGCTGATCTCCATTGTAGCATCGTTGTTGTCTCGCCAACTTATGCTTCTACGACTATCGCTACCGCTTAGTGATAAAGTAAAGCATTACAGGGCGATTGCATTGCATACAATAAAGCGACAACCATATGGCTCCTTCCAATTGCCGATAACTCGGTTACAAAACATGATCATCTCATACAATAAAATATAGCATCATGCCTTGACCATATCACATCACAACATGCCCTGCAAAAACAAGTTAGACGTCCTCTACTTTGTTGTTGCAAGTTTTACGTGGCTGCTACGGGCTGAGCAAGAAACGTTCTTATCTACGCATCAAAACCACAACGATAGTTTGTCAAGTTAGTGTTGTTTTAACCATCTCAAGGACCGGGCGTAGCCACACTCGGTTCAACTAAAGTTGAAGAAACTGACACCCGCCAGCCACCTGTGTGCAAAGCACGCTAGTAGAACCAGTCTCGCGTAAGCGTACGCGTAATGTCGGTCCGGGCCGCTTCATCCAACAATACCGCCGAACCAAAGTATGACATGCTGGTAAGCAGTATGACTTATATCGCCCACAACTCACTTGTGTTCTACTTGTGCATATAACATCTACGCATAAAACCATGCTCGGATACCACTGTTTGGTAACGTAGTTATTTCAAAAAAAATCCTACGCACACAAAGGATCATGGTGATGCATAGCAACGAGAGGGAAGAGTGTTGTCTACGTACCCTCATAGACCGAAAGCGGAAGCGTTAGCACAACGCGGTTGATGTAGTCGTACGTCTTCACGATCCGACCGATCCAAGTACCGAACGTACGGCACCTCCGAGTTCAGCACACGTTCAGCTCGATGACGTCCCTCAAACTCCGATCCAGCTGAGCTTTGAGGGAGAGTTCCGTCAGCACGACAGCGTGGTGATGATGATGATGTTCTACTGACGCAGGGCTTCGCCTAAGCACCGCTACGATATTATCGAGGTGGACTATGGTGGAGGGGGCACCGCACACGACTAAGAGATCAATGATCAATGGTTGTGTCTATGGGGTGCCCCCTGCCCCCGTATATAAAGAAGCAAGGGGAGGAGGTGGCCGGCCAGGGAGAGGCGCACCAAGGGGGAGTCCTACTCCCACTAGGAGTAGGACTCCACCTATTCCTAGTAGGAGTAGGAGAGGGGGAAGGAAAGGGAGAGGAGGAGAAGGAAAGAGGGGGCCGGCCCCTTGCCCTAAACCAATTCGGTTTGGGCCTTGGGGGGCGCGCCCCATACTCCCCTTGCTGCCCTCTATTCCCACTAAGGCCCATGTAGGCCCATTAAGGCCCTGGGGGGTTCCGGTAACCCCCGGTACTCCGGTAAAACCCCGATTTCACCCAGAACACTTCTGATATCCAAATATAGGCTTCCAATATATCAATCTTTAGGTCTCGACCATTTCGAGACTCCTCGTCATGTCCATGATCATATCCGGGACTCCGAACTACCTTCGTTACATCAAAACACAAAACTCATAATATCGATCGTCATCTAACTTTAAGCGTGCGGACCCTACGGCTTCGAGAACTATGTAGACATGACCGAGACACATCTCTGGTCAATAACCAATAGCGGAACCTGGATGCTCATATTGGCTCCTACATATTCTACGAAGATCTTTATTGGTCAGACCGCATAACAACATACATTGTTCCCTTTGTCATCGGTATGTTACTTGCCCAAGATTCGATCGTCGGTATCTCAATACCTAGTTCAATCTCGTTACCGGCAAGTCTATTTACTCGTTCTATAATACATCATCTCGCAACTAACTCATTAGTTACAATGCTTGCAAGGCTTATAGTGATGTGCATTACTGAGTGGGCCCAGAGATACCTCTCCGACAATCGGAGTGACAAATCCTAATCTCGAAATACGCCAACCCAACAAGTACCTTTGGAGACACCTGTAGAGCACCTTTATAATCACCCAGTTACGTTGTGACGTTTGGTAGCACACAAAGTGTTCCTCCGGTAAACGGGAGTTGCATAATCTCATAGTCATAGGAACATGTATAAGTCATGAAGAAAGCAATAGCAGAATACTAAACGATCAAGTGCTAAGCTAACGAATGGGTCTTGTCCATCACATCATTGTCCTAATGATGTGATCCCGTTCATCAAATGACAACACATGTCTATGGCTAGTAAACATAACCATCTTCGATGAACAAGCTAGTCAAGTAGAGGCATACTAGGGACACATTGTTTTGTCTATGTATTCACACATGTATCAAGTTTCCGGTTAATACAATTCTAGCATGAATAATAAACATTTATCATGAAATAAGGAAATAAATAATAACTTTATTATTGCCTCTAGGGCATATTTCTTTCATCCGGCCCTTTCTGTCCATTTATCTTTGACATAGTTTAACTGTACTATTGCAGTCCGGCCCGTGACCTTATCCAGCGATCCTCATCTGGAGGTTCGTTGGCTCCGTCCGAGATGGCGAGCATGTCGCCACTGCCTGCTTACTCCCCTG
Organism: Aegilops tauschii subsp. strangulata; assembly: GCF_002575655.3. Lineage (NCBI taxonomy): Eukaryota > Viridiplantae > Streptophyta > Magnoliopsida > Poales > Poaceae > Aegilops > Aegilops tauschii. The sequence continues at coordinate 459,483,733 of NC_053035.3, forward strand.
GGACCAGGGACGACGCCGAAGTGCTGTCTCGGAGGACCGCTCCGAACCGGGGAGGAGCCCAGGACGCTGTCCGGGAGGCGCCACAAGGCGGGGCCTCCCCTGCCGAACTCATGGGGGAACCAATCCTCATGGAGACTAGCGAAGAGGGCCGTAACCAGTTCGGCCCTCAGCCGAATATGATTCCGGAGAGCCATATGGCTCCGGAGTCGGGCGAGCAGCCCCCTTTGAAGGAGGGGGGTGCGCCGCCTCCACCAGTGGCTCCTGTCCATCCAGGAGCGCTGGATGACCTGATGGGGGCGCTTCGAGGCGCCTCCGTCGTGGACGAGCACCGTGTCCTTATGGGTGCGGTGGTCGAGAAGGTTCAGTCCGCCAAGAGTGGACTGAATGAAGCCTGCAGGAGCTTGTTAACAGGTTTCAAGGTAAGAAAGAGAAAAAACCCGTATAGTCCGTAGCCCCTGAGACGCTATCCGGTGTTCGGCAAGGAGAAGTGGACGGGGGATCAATCCTTAATTTATAAGGGGCTGACTGAATATGTATCGATAAGCAGGCGTCCCTGTTGGCCGCGACCTCGCATACTGCCGGGGTCTCCGAACTGAAGCGGAGGCTGGAGCGGACCGAGAACGAGCTCGGCGAGGTTAAGGTTCGGCTCCAGGAGAAGCAAGGTGAGGAACGACCTGCTATATGTTCGGGAAAGGATAAGCGTTGTATATTGACAGCGGTATTGTGATACGTGCAGAAACCGCGACCGAGGTCGAGGCACTGAGGAAGGCCCTGGGCGAGGCCGAGGTGCAGGCTGTCCAGCAACAAGCCGCCCGTAAGAAGCTAGAGGCCCGGGTCAAAGAAGTCCAGCAGGAGCTCCAAGATGCGATTAACTAATGTGAGACCTTGGAGAATGATGCATCGGCTCGAGGGGCCGAGCTCACCAAGGCTCGTCAGAGCGCGGAGACCGCTCGGAATGAGGCCCAGGCCGCCCTCCAGGAGATCCAGGAGGCCAAGAAGAACACAGCGGGTAAGGCTTGTAAGATGCAGAGCAAATATGCGGAGAAGCAGTACCTTTTACTAACCCGGGTTCGAAGTTCCCCAGGGGCCTTTGCTGATCTACCACACAGTGTATCAGACGCCGTGGAGTTCTATCGAGCCGAAGGAGGGGGGTTCCATGGAGAAGCTCTTCTGGTCGCAATATGCGGTGTCAGAGCATCCCGTGTCCTTCACCGATTAGCTGAAACAGCTGGTGGAGCTGCACAAGGTGGCCGAATTAGCCATGAAGGATTTGACAATCCGGCTATGGCCAGCCGAGGCTATGCCTGGCAGCTACTTCGGACTCGTGAGGCGGATGGTGAACGCCTGTCCTCGGCTGAACGTTATCAAGCGCTCCGTCGGTATTGAAGGTGCCTGTATGGCCTTCGCTCGCTGCAAGATGTGGTGGGCGAAGATGAACGCTGTTGAAGTTGCCAGCGGGCCGCCGGAGGGCAAGGAGCACCGCACACCCGAGCTATATTTCGCGGATGTCGTAGAGGGGTCTCGACTTGTAGCGGCGCAATGTTCGCAGGACATTGTATTTGAATGAATGTATTCATGTTACCTTTGCCTTGTATTATGGGAACAAAGCCGGTTTTTGTAAAGTGATTTTATTATGCTTTGAATTGTTTCCTCCTGTGCGGCCGTGTTGCATGTCTGAGGGTTGGCCAGTCGTCGGCTTCTGCCCTCACGTAGATAGTACGGAGGTGTTCGGGATGGAATGTAAACAATCTTGATCCAATTACATGGTCCTTGAAGGAGTTGTTTAGAGTAACGAACAAGGCAATCAGACTTTACGGCTTGAACGCACTTACTTAGCAATAGGAGTTTTATAATAAAGCATGGGCGCAGCCCCTGGTTTAAACCAGAGTACTGTCAGCATCTGATCGGGAAGTGCCGATCTCTCGCATAACGCGGAAAAAAATCTCCAACGATTTGTAAACCTCGAGTAGCTGACCGGCTCTCGCCCTATCATGACAGTCAGTTTTCGGCTTTCTCTACTGAGGTGCTTATCTGGTCAAGGCCAGGGCACAATCGCAGTAGTTCTCCCTTTACTACCCTAGCCGATAGAGCGGAACGTAGGATAGCAAGCACAGGAGCCGGGCAACCCAACTATTGACCAAAGACATGATTCAGAGCCAATGCATATAATGCTGAATTCGGGGTGCCGAACTTATATATAAGAAGTGTTTGGACTGTGCTGCCGTATTGTGGGGCGACAGGTAGCCCCTGGCGAATATGAAACATAAAAGAGTGTCGATGCGGCAAATAAGCAGATCGAAACAAGACAAAGTGAGAAGCGAAAAACACAGAAACTGGGCCATGAACCATTTTTATTATAACTGGGTGGATACGTCAAGGCGTATCTTGTGCAGAAATCAATAGGGTGCAGCGTGCGGGTCCTGAGAAATAAGTATGAATACCGTCAAGAAGAACGTATAAAGATTACCCTACACACATGTGCTGCTTGCCTTCGTTGTATTCCAGTCCTTCTACAGGACTTGCGATCAGGCCCTCGGAGAAAGGTGCCTTTAACAAGAAAAGGAAGTAATAGTATGTGTGTCCGGGATCGGTCTGGCCGAACTGCAGACCCCGGGTTATCTCGTGCCTCCATTGATGTCCATGGAATTTTGAGTGCGTAATTGTGTACGCGTGGTACGAATGCCACTACCTCATTGGGGCTGGGACGGAGGCCGAATTGCTAGTCGAGCTCTTGACGAGCCGCGCTATCCTGTTGCAGTGTAGTCCGGACCCTCTTGATGGTGTCCAGGGGCTCGGCAGCTGGATTATAATGCTTCTTGAGAAGGCCGCTCTGTACTTCTGCTACTAGGGCGGCGGTTTGCTCCTCTGTTCGGAGGGAGCATTATGTATTACCATTGACTGTTATGACGTCGCGTGGACCAGGCATCTTGAGCTTGAGATAAGCATAGTGTGGCACTGCGTTAAATCTAGCAAACGCGGTTCGTCCAAGCAGTGTGTGGTAGCCACTGCGGAAGGGGACGATATCGAAGATTAACTCTTCGCTTCGGAAGTTGTCCAGAGAACCGAAGACCACCTCCAGCGTGATTGAGCCCGTGCAGCGGGCCTCTACGCCTGGTATGACTCCTTTAAAGGTAGTCTTTGTTGGTTTAATTCATGGGGGATTAATGCCCATCTTCCGTACTGTATCCTGGTACAGCAGGTTGAGGCTGCTTCCACCATCCATCAGGACTCATGTTAGGTGGAATCCGTCGATGATTGGGTCAAGGACCAGTGCGGCCGAACCGCCATGGCGGATACTAGTCGAATGATCTCGACGATCGAAGGTGATCGGAAATGACGACCACGGATTGAACTTTGGGGCGACTGGCTCTACCGCATAGACGTCCCTGAGTGCTCGTTTGCGCTCCTTTCTGGGGATGTGCGTGGCATATATCATGTTCACCGTTTTGACTTGGGGGGGGGGGGGATTTCTTCTGCCCCCCGGTGTTCGGCTGCCGGGGCTCTTCATCCTCGTCCTCGCTTTGTGATCCCTTTTCTTTGTTTTCGGCATTTAGCTTGCCAGCCTGCTTGAAGACCCAACAATCCCTGTTGGTATGATTGGCTTGCTTATCCGGGGTGCCGTGAATTTGGCACGGATGGTCGAGTACGCAGTCCAGGCTGGAAAGTCCTTCGTTGTTTATTTTGTAGGGCTTCTTCCGTTGGCCGGACTTGGAGCCACTGAATCCGGCGTTGACTATGGTGTCATCGGTGTTATCACCATTGCTTCGGCGTTTGTGTCTATTGCGCCGGAGCTTGCCGGTCCTGTTCTTAACCTCAGTGGGGCCTGCCTCATTGGCTGTGTTTTTGCTACGAGCCAGCCAGCTGTCCTCACCCGCGCAAAAGCGGGTCATGAGTGCCGTAAGGGCTGCCATAGACTTCGGCTTTTCTTGGCCAAGGTGGCGTGCCGGCCATTTGTCACGTATGCTGTGTTTGAAGGCTGCTAGGGCCTCGGCGTCCGGACAGTCAACGATCTGATTCTTTTTGGTTAGGAACCTAGTCCAGAATTTTCTGGCTGATTCTCCAGGTTGTTGAACTATGTGGCTTAGGTCATCGGCATCTGGTGGCCGGACATAATTTCCTTGGAAGTTGTCCAGGAAGGCTTCTTCCAAGTCCTCCCAGCTGCCGATAGAATTTTCAGGCAGGCTGTTAAGCCAGTGCCGAGCTGGCCCTTTGAGTTTTAGTGGGAGGTATTTAATGGCGTGGAGGCCATCTCCTCGAGCCATGTGGATACGGAGAATGAAATCCTCGATCCATACTGTGGGATCTGTTGCGCCATCGTATGATTTGATATTGACGGGCTTGAACCCCTCGGGGAATTCATGATCCAGTACTTCATCTGTGAAGCAGAGCGGGTGTGCGGCGCCTCTATATCGGGCCGCATCATGGCGGAGCACTGAGGCACGTCCGCGTGATCCGTAGATCGATCTTGTGTGTCATGTTCTACTGTCCAGGGTCTGTCGGAGGTCGTACGCATGACTCCGGACTCTTCCGTCCCTATTTCGGCGGGGTGGTGGGGCTGTCTGCTGTTCGGCCTGAGTTGCCGCTTTATCCCGACCACGGGGTGGCCGTTCGGCCGCCCTGTCTCGATCATGTGGTGATCGTTCCGCATTACGCGAGGGAGATATGTGCTTCGGCGCCTCCTCGTCGAATTGAGGTAGCAGTCTGCGTTTCGGGTAGCTCTTGGCTGGGCGCTTGAGTCCGTATTCCTCGCCTGTCAGGACATCAGTCCATCTGTCGACGAGCAAGTCTTGTTCAGCTTGAAGCTCTTGTTGTTTCTTTTTTAGGCTCCTTGCAGTGGCTATGAGCTGAAGCTTAAAGCGCTCCTGCTCGAGAGGATCCTCAGGCACGATGAAGTCTTCGTTGCCAAGGCTTGTCTCCTCCTCGGAAGGTGGATGGTAACTATCGTCCTCCGAGTCATCTTCTATGGCCCGTTCGTCAGGGTTGTCTTGTCTGTTGTCATGTTCCTGTTCGGACGTAGCCCCGACAGGGTCTTCATTGTTTTCGGCGTCACCCGGAGTACTATTTTCTCCGGTGCCAGTGTTGTCGTCCTTTGAGCGACGGGGCTTAGAGCGGTGTTTGGGCCGCCGGCGCTTGGACTGCGCCTCGGAGGTTTTATTCGCATCTGGCTCTTCTTTGTCGTCGCCAGATCCTTTAGGTGTATCAACCATGTACACGTCGTACGAAGAGGTAGCCGTCCAACGTCCAGTGAATGGCGGGTCTTGGCCTTGCTCCTTGTTGGCATCGTCGTCCATACCGTCGATGTCTTCGGAGCCATAGTCAAGCACGTCGGTTAAGTCATCGACGGTGGCTATGAAGTGGGTGGCGGGTGGGAAGCAAAATTCCTCATCATCCGTCTCTAGCTCGAACCGGACATAGTTCGACTGTGAGTCCTTCTCCAAGGACATATTCTTTAAAGATTTTAGCACGTCACCCAAAGGCGAGTGCTGGAAGACGTCAGCGGCGCTGAACTCGAAGATCGATAACCGATCTAGCTCGGTGTCCGCGGGCGTACACAGTCCGGAACTTATCACCGGAGACAAGTCTGAAGTTCCGTTAAAGCGAATATTGCAGGGCGTTGAGTCCATGTGCGTCTCCAACGCCGCGGACTCTGCGGCCTCGGATGGCCCGATCTGCTTCGGCTCTAAGGCCGTCACAGCCGCAGGAACCATCTCCTGGGTGTTATCCGATGACAGATTTAGGTCACGTTCATCGGGGTGAGGGGGAGCGATCGCCGCGGGCTCAAATCCCTCGAAGATCAAGTCTCCACGGGTATCCGCGACGTAGTTCAAGCTTCTAAATCCGACCTGATGGCCAGGGGCATAGCTGTCGATCCGCTCCAGATGGCCAAGCGAGGTGGCCCGCAGTACGAAGCCGCCGAATACGAAGATCTGTCCGGGGAGGAAGGTTCCTCCTAGGACAACGTCATTATTGATGATTGGAGGGGTCATCGAACCTTTTGTCGACGGCACAGTGGAACTCTCAATGAAAGCACCAATGTCGGTGTCAAAACCGGCGGATCTCGGGTAGGGGGTCCCGAACTGTGCGTCTGGGATCGATGGTAACAGGAGACGGGGGACACGATGTTTACCCAGGTTCGGGCCCTCTCTATGGAGGTAATACCCTACTTCCTGCTTGATTGATCTTGATGAATATGAGTATTACAAGAGTTGATCTACCACGAGATCGTAATGGCTAAACCCTAGAAGTCTAGCCTATGTGAATATGGTAATGAGTATATGTGGTGTCCTTTCCGGACTATCCCCCTCAGTTTATATAGACACCGAGGGGATCTAGGGTTTACATGGAGTCAGTTACATAAGAAGGAATCTTCGGTCGCCAAGCTTGCCTTCCATGCCAAGTAGAGTCCAATCCGGACATGAGTATGGTCTTCGGTCTTCACAGCCCATCAGTCCGGCCTATGGATAACCGGCCGGACGCCCGAGGACCCCTTAGTCCAGGACTCCCTCACCCTCCAGGTCAACCCGACTCCTCATCACTCGCAAATATGCTCGCGCAGGTACCCCTCAGGGCCGACCCGTCTTTAGTAACAAGGTTCAGTGTAAAGTCATAGTAACCATAGTAACCGTGTGTCTAACACCAAGGGGAAAATCTGAGGAATCACCCTTGACGGATTCCACTCGATGTAATAATCAAGGTGAACGTAAGAGGATCCACCCTCGAGGTTCACACTTGAGGGGTTGCACGATAGAGTCGTATCGGAACTGGTTAAGGAGGAAATCACCCTTGATGACCACGACCGAATAGCTACACTACAGAGATCTCATCAGGAGTGATGTATGAGGTTCCACCCTCGGCACTCGATGGTAACTCTGTAGAGTCGAGCAACAAAAGGGGCGTGATGTGATGTGAGGTGTCGGGCTCTGGTCGTCGATCACGTTGATCAAGTCGTCGATGACGAAGCAGGGGCAACAAGGACAACGTGGGGGTCACTGATGAATCACTAACCAACCTATACTAAGTAGTTTAGGATAAGCACGTAAGGTACAATGAGCAGGTTACAAAAGCAGGCTATGCATCAGAATAGGAGCAAACAATAACAGTAGAAAAATCTAATGCAAGCATGAGAGAATGGAATGGGCGATATCGGAATGATCAAAGGGGGGGGCTTGCCTAGAAGCTCTGCTGTAAAGGAAGAAGGGTCGTCGGAGACGTAGTCGATCACAGGGGCAGCATCAGTCTCGAGGTCTACCGGAGAGAAGAGGAGGAAGAAACAATAAACATAAAGCAAACCAAGCATCATAAAGCATAACATGATAATACGCGGTGTTAGGGGTGAACTAACGCAGTGCTAGATGTAACAGACGGAGAGGGGAAACATCCGAGGACGATTTCCCAGCGGTAAACGGGTTCTAGACAGACGAAAGAGAGGGGATGGTTCCATGTTCAGCATGCTAGGTGCATGTGATAGATGAACGGACCGCGTATTCGGATTCGTTGGATTTTTCTGAGCAACTTTCATATATAAATTATTTTGATCTAAATTATAGATTATTTTATATGATTTTTCAATGTTTAATTGATTTCCTAATATTCTCTAGAATATTTTTAATTCGAAATTAAATGGGGAAAAGGCTATAGGTACACAGAAGTGTACCCAGCCAGTGTATGGCAGGTAGGGCCAGTTGACTTGGTCAACTGCCCAGTCAGCATTGACCGGTCAAAGTGAACAGTGCAGGTGGGGCCTACTTGTCATGGAATTAGCTATTTTTAATCTAATTTAGCAATTTAATCTAATAGTTGGTCCCACATGCCATCTACTATTAGACTAATTAACTGCTACTACTAATTAAACTAACTAGCAAGCACGGCCACACACGGCTGTGGCACAGCCAGCCACGCACACACCCCACACACACACGACACACATACACACCTCGCCCATGGCCATGGCCATGGCCAGCCTTAGCAGCGGTGGGCAACAACAGCGCAGCAGTAGTAGACAGCAGGTAGCAAGGAGCAGCGGGGGCAAGCAGCAACACAGCAATAGCAGGCAGCGGCAACGACGACAAGCGACAACAGTAGCACACCGCGGTGCAGCAAGCAGCAGCGGATGGCAGTGAGCGCGCGCGCCGTACGGCGCGCCGGAGATGCTCGCGGGGGGCGGCCCGTGTGGTGTGTCTCGGGCACGGGCACAGCGAGGAACTGGTCCGGGGCGGCCAAGGCGCGGAGGGAGAGCAGCAGGCGCAAAGTTTATTTTTCTGTAAAAAAAGGATAGCTACTGTTTTCTATTTGAATAAGCTTTCAAACCATTTTTTTGTTGCACATGGAATTTGTCACACAATTACCAGAGAATAATTTGAGCTATGACAAAAAGTTTGGGGGCAAAAGGAGTTAAATAAATAATTGTTTATTTTGAAAAGGCCAATTCATTTGTTGTTGGGCCACTTATAATATTTCTAGGGGCATCTTAGTGATCCAACCAGAGTTGATCTCTCCAAGAAAAATACTTGGGGATTATTTCAACATCACGAACATTTTTGTTTGCATGACAGAAGAAGTAAATATTTGACTTGTATTTCAAATGGAATTTGGCTTTGATTTTCATCAAGTGGCAATTTAGTTTGAAAAATATGACGACGCGGCATCATTAAAGGGGAGATCACTGTAGCATGATTCTCGGGGTGTTACAAATCTCCTCCACTACAAGAAATCTCGTCCCGAGATTTAAGAGGCAGAGGAGGGGGGAAGACTCGGGAAGGATGGAGCTCAACACAAGATAGGTACCTGGGGGGCTATCTCATTGAACGTGGCATAGAGGCATCTCTCGAGTTGAAATCCAAGAAAATCATCGAGAGTAAGGTACGTAGGTTAAATAAGAAGCTTCAACTGGGTAGGCAATCGTTCATTGCCTGAAACAGATGGTGAAAGGGGTTCAGAGCAATGGGAATAAATATTGCGGCTGATACCAGAATAGATCACTAGGAATGTGGCTCGGGATTTTCATATGAAGCCAAGTGCGAGGAACCATTTTGAAAAAAAAGATGTACAGGAGAGTCAGGTTTCGATCCTGTGAAACTATGGGTTATGGGCCCACCATGTGTATTAAAAGTAGGAATGGCACCGACATCTTGTACAGCCATGGTAGCAAGGCATGTCAGAGAATAGCCTGTCAGTTATGTTGGTCATAACGTTGGTACCAAGGGCGAGGGACGAACAGAACCATTTTACTGGTCGTTGAAACGAGGCGAACCAATAGGCAAAGTTCTCGTCCATCGGTGGTTACCGGATGTCATCAACAATAGTAACAGGGTCTCACTGACAAGGTTGTACATCAGGTGTTTTATAAGCAGGGAATTATTTCTGCTTATATCATATAGATCACAAGAAGGTTAAACAAACCAATGGAAAGGAAAATGAAATTATAGGATTAATCAGACCAATGTAAAGGAAAATGTGTTTACACACAAGAATTGGGAGTATATCCTTCCCAGGGGGAAGCGGAGCAGGAGATACATGATATGACAACAAGTTCAAAAGCATTTAGATAAAAGGGGCGAGGGAAGAATCATGATATTACCCATACAACGGTGTTTGGATAATAGATCAAGAAACATTCGGCAATGTGCTTCCAATGTTCTTATTGATATTCAGAATACCTCAGTCATGCTTCTAGGTAGCATTGACATGGTGTTCCAAGTAGGGGTTTGAGTTGAAGATCACAAGAAATACTCAAGGAACAATTGCAGAAATAGCAAGGAGTCCAAGGTATAACCAAGACATGATTAAACATGTGTTGGAAAGAAGACAAGGGGTTGTCGATGATAACTCAAATCATCAAAGGTCAAGGATGGTATTTCTCACCATGAATTCAATTGTCATCTCATTAGAAGTCAAAATGTTGATGCTGATCACGACGCATTTGTCGAGAGGCTCTATGAAGATGCCATCAAGGAGCGACGACGTCAACCAACAGGAAGGATGAAGCGAAAGGCTATTGGAACCACGGATACGACACAAGCTCGAAATCAAGCTTCTTGTTCGAGGTGAAATGATAAGATGAAGAAGATCGACGTAAGCTTAGCTCGTCGTCGGAAGTTTCTCCGGGAAGAAGGACCGGGTAGCGCAGTTAAAATTTTGCTTGGTAATGATATAGCCGATGAGGATAGGAATGATGTGATGGAGTATCATTCCAATGAGAATTCACAAGAGGTAGTGCAATGACACAATATCCTCGAGATAACAGGGGGCAATACTCGAGGTAGATCAAAATAGAGGTTGGACTGATCAAATGATCTGCAGAAGACAAGTATTTTAACTTGTCCGGGAAATGGAATCAAGGAGAAAATATGGTCGGAACCACGATTGCAAAGAATCAATTTAAAGATGCAAGATGAGCTTATACCAAGGGAACATTTGATTATAAGAGAAGCTTCCATGATAATATCTACATCGTGTCTATGGGCATGAACACAAAGTTCAAGGTCGACTCCCACTTCTTCAATGCATAACCTTTCATGTACTTCTCGCTTTTGACGAAGTTGTAGTGTAGAAATTTTTATCCGGCGTAACACCAGTAGAGTATGACCCATAGAAATTTCCGGGTTCACACAAATTAGGGAAAGCATTAGTTCAACCCGTCGGGGCATCTTAGGAACATTTGCAAAAACTTTAGAGGTAATTAACTCAAGCTCGGAAGTAGAGCATGGTTGACAAAGCAGAGAATACAATTTACCACAGGCAATATGTATCAGGGGAAGAGCGCACAAAATTTTGAATATGAAGGAAACTGTCGGATAATAATCCAACAAAGGATTCAACGGTCCTCAATGGATCTGATTTGAGTATCAGTACTCAATCAGAAGAAGGAAAGAATGCAAAGGCATTGGATTATAGAAACATCTGAATAATTCGATGCTTAATGCAAAGAAATTAAGATTTCCAAATTAGAAGATCAGAAGCAGACACTCTGATCAAAAGACAAGTAAGTTGAATAGATATAGATCGACAATCAATTAAGGTTTGGTTTGCCGAGAACCAGCTCATGTCCGGAGTGACGTATGAGCCGGAAAGATCATTTAAAAGGATCAACAGATGATTGCGCACATTCGCTCACATGTTGAATCAATAGGAACAAAATGACGGTGTCAAATGATACTAATGAATATTGCTAGGCATATAAGAAGCACCCATAATGTAAGCAGACAAGTAAATTGTCGAGCAATAGTTTGAAGAGGATTCTCGGAAGATCGAATAGTATTTCAGAGAATCTTATGAAGCATATGAACAACTGGGGATGAACAGATACTCGATAAATGCGAGGAATTATCCGTAGGGGTATTCATGTGGTAAAGAACTGCAAGGCAGTAAGCTCAAAGGATTCTTGGGGCAACAGAGAGTATTTTAGGGCATCCTGTAATAACGAGAGCAACAAGGAATGATTGTATGAATGACAATTGTATGTAGTTATCCATAAGGATATATCGGTGGTAGGGAATTTCAAAAGCGACAGGCACAAAGTCTCAAGAGAACATCGTAGAGTATCTTCGGAATCTTCTGGTGCAGCAGGCGATCATCTGTAATAAGGGGCTCTCCGGGAGCAATTAGTTACGAGAACCTAGAGTTAGAGTTAGCAAAATCATGTAACCTGAATAGAAGAGAGATCAGAGTCTCGGAGTGAAGATCGAGGAGTAAAAGATCCTAATACCACTGCTACCTTTTAGCACTGCGTTGGTTTTCCCTTGAAGAGGAAAGGGTGATGCAGTAAAGCAGCGTAAGTATTTCCCTAAGTTTTTGAGAACCAAGGTATCAATCCAGTAGGAGGCCACGCACGAGTCCCACGCACCTACACAAACAAATAAATCCTCGCAACCAACGCAATAAAGGGGTTGTCAATCCCTTCATGATCACTTACGAGAGTGAGATCTGATAGATATGATAAGATAATATTTTTGGTATTTTTATGATAAAGATGCAAAGTAAAATAAAAGGCAATAAAAATAGCTAAGTGTTGGAAGATTAATATGATGGAAGATAGACCCGAGGGCCATAGGTTTCACTAGTGGCTTCTCTCGAGAGCATAAGTATTACGGTGGGTGAACAAATTACTATTGAGCAATTGATAGAATTGAGCATAGTTATGAGAATATCTGGGTATGATCATGTATATAGGCATCACGTCCGCGACAAGTAGACCGTCTCCTGCCTGCATCTACTACTATTACTCCACACATCGACCGCTATCCAGCATGCATCTAGAGTATTAAGTTCGAAAGAATAGAGTAACGCTTTAAGTAAGACGACATGATGTAGAGGGATATACTCATGCAATATGATATAAACCCCATCTTGTTATCCTCGATGGCAACAATACAATACGTGCCTTGCTGCCCCTACTGTCACTGGGAAAGGACACCGCAAGATTGAACCCAAAGCTAAGCACTTGTCCCATTACATGAAAGATCAATCTAGTAGGCCAAACCAAACTGATAATTCGAAGAGACTTGCAAAGATAACCAATCATACATAAAAGAATTCAGAGAAGATTCAAATATTGTTCATAGATAAACTTGATCATAAACCCACAATTCATCGTTCTCAACAAACACACCACAAAAGAAGATTACATTGAATAGATCTCCACAAGAGAGGGGGAGAACATTGTATTGAGATCCATAAAGAGAGAAGAAGCCATCTAGCTAATAACAATGGATCCGAAGGTCTGAGGTAAACTACTCACACATCATCGGAGAGGCTATGGTGTTGATGTAGAAGCCCTCCGTGATCGATGCCCCCTCCGGCGGAGCTCCGGAAAAGGCCCCAAGATGGTATCTCACGGGTACAGAAGGTTGCGGCGGTGGAATTAGGTTTTTGGCTCCGTATCTGGTAGTTTGGGGGTACGTAGGTATATATAGGAAGAAGAAGTACGTCGGTGGAGCAACGTGGGGCCCACGAGGGTGGGGGCGCGCCCAGGGGGGTAGGCGCGCCCCCTACCTTGTGCCTTCCTGGTTGATGTCTTGATGTAGGGTCCAAGTCCTCTGGATCACGTTCGTTCCAAAAATCACGTTCCCGAAGGTTTCATTCCGTTTGGACTCCGTTTGATATTCTTTTTCTGCGAAACTCTGAAATAGGCAAAAAACAACAATTCAGGGTTGAGCCACCAGTTAATATGTTAGTCCCAAAAATAATATAAAAGTGTATAATAAAGCCCATTAATGTCCAAAACAGAATATAATATAGCATGGACAATCAAAATTTATAGATACGTTGGAGACGTATCAAGCATCCCCAAGCTTAATTCCTGCTCGTCCTCGAGTAGGTAAATGATAAAAATAGAATTTTTGATGTGGAATGCTACTTAGCATAATTTCAATGTAATTCTCTTAATTGTGGTATGAATATTCAGATCCGAAAGATTCAAGACAAAAGTTTAATATTGACATAAAAATAATAATACTTCAAGCATACTAACTAAGCAATTATGTCTTCTCAAAATAACATGGCCAAAGAAAGTTATCCCTACAAAATCATATAGTCTAGCTATGCTCTATCTTCACCACACAAAGTATTTAAATCATGCACAACCCCGATGACAAGCCAAGCAATTTTTTCATACTTTTGATGTTGGCAAACTTTTTCAATCTTCACGCAATACATGAGCGTGAGCCATGGACATAGCACTATATGTAGAATAGAATGGTGGTTGTGGAGAAGACAAAAAAAGAGAAGATAGTCTCACATCAACTAGGCGTATCAACGGGCTATGGAGATGCCCATTAATAGATATCAATGTGAGTGAGTAGGGATTGCCATGCAACGGATGCACTAGAGCTACAAGTATATGAAAGCTCAACAAAAGAAACTAAGTGGGTGTGCATCCAACTCGCTTGCTCACGAAGACCTAGAGCATTTTGAGGAAGCCCATCATTGGAATATACAAGCCAAGTTCTATAATGAAAATTTCCCACTAGTATATGAAAGTGATATCATAGGAGACTCTCTATCATGAAGATCATGGTGCTACTTTGAAGCACAAGTGTGGTAAAAGTATAGTAACATTGTCCCTTCTCTCTTTTTCTCTCATCATTTTTTTATTTGGGCCTTTTCTCTTTTTTTTATGGCCTCTTTTTTTTAGTCCAGAGTCTCATCCCGACTTGTGGGGGAATCATAGTTTCCATCATCCTTTCCTCACTTGGGACAATGCTCTAAAAAATAATGATCATCACACTTTTATTTACTTACAACTCAACAATTACAACTCAATACTTAGAACAAAATATGACTCTATGTGAATGCCTCCGACGGTGTACCAGGATATGCAATGCATCAAGAGTGACATGTATGAAAGAATTATGAACGGTGGCTTTGCCACAAATACGATGTCAACTACATGATCATGCGAAGCAATATGACAATGGTGGAGCGTGTCATAGTAAACGAAACGGTGGTAAGTTGCATGGCAATATATCTCGGAATGGCTATGGAAATGCCATGATAGGTAGTTATGGTGGCTGTTTTGAGGAAGGTATATGGTGGGTGTATGGTACCGGCGAAAAGGTGCGCGGTATTAGAGAGGCTAGCAATGGTGGAAGAAAGAAAAGTGTATAATCCATTGACTCAACATTAGTCATAAAGAACTCATATACTTATTGCAAAAATCTACAAGTTATCAAAGCAAAGTATTACGCGCATGCTCCTAGGGGGATAGATTGGTAGGAAAAGACCATCCATCGTCCCCGACCACCACTCATAAGGAAGACAACCAATAAATAAATCATGCTCCGACTTCATCACATAACGGTTCACCATACGTGCATGCTACGGGAATCACAAACTTTAACACAAGTATTTCTCAAATTAACAACTACTCAACTAGCATAACTCTAATATCATCATCTTCATATCTCAAAAGAATTATCAAGCATCTAACTTCTCATAGTATTCAACACACTCATAAGAATTTTTTTATTAATCTTAAATGCATATCATAATTAAAGCAAATTACCATGCTGTTTTGTAGGACTCTCACAATAATCAAAGTGAAGCATGAGAGAACAATAGTTTCTATAAAACAAATCCACCAAAGTGCTCTAAAAGATATAAGTGAAGCACTAGAGCAAAAACTATATAACTCAAAAGATATAATGAAAAACACATAGAGTATTCTAACAATTTCCGAATTATGTGTGTCTCTCTCAAAAGGTGTGTACAGCAAGGATGATTGTGGCAAACTAACAAATAAAGACTCAAATAATACAAGACGCTGCAAGCAAAACACATATCATGTGGTGAATAAAAATATAGCTCCAAGTAAAGTTACCGATAGAAGTAGACGAAAGAGGGGATGCCTTCCGGGGCATCCCCAAGCTTTGGCTTTTAGGTGTCCTTAGATTATCTTGGGGTGCCATGGTCATCCCCAAGCTTAGGCTCTTTCCACTCCTTGTTCCATAATCCATCAAATCTTTTACCCAAAACTTGAAAACTTCACAACACAAAACTTAAGAAAATCTCATGAGCTCCGTTAGCGAAAGAAAACAAAACACCACTTCAAGGTAATGTAATGAACTCATTCTTTATTTAAATTGGTGTTAAACCTACTGTATTACAACTTCTCTATGGTTTATAAACTATTTTACTAGCCATAGATTCATCAAAATAAGCAAACAACACACAAAAAACAGAATCTGTCAAAAACAGAACAGCCTGTAGTAATCAGTAACAAACGCAAACTTCTGGAACTCCAAAAATTCAGACAAAATAGGACAACCTAGAAAGTTTGTTTATTGATCATCAGCAATTGGATTTAATATTTTATCACGTTCTGGTGATTTTTAACAATTATTTTCGTGAACAGAAAGTTTCTGGAATTTTCAGCAAGATCAAATAACTATCATCCAAGAAGATCCTATAGGTTTAACTTGGCACACACTAATTAAAACATAAAAACACATCTAACCAGAGGCTAGATCAAATATTTATTCCTAAACGGAAGCAAAAAGCAAAAAACTAAAAATAAAATTGGGTTGCCTCCCAACAAGCGCTATCGTTTAACGCCCCTAGCTAGGCATAATAGCAAAGATAGATCTAGGTATTGCCATCTTTGGTAGGCAATTCATAAGTGGCTCTCATAATAGATTCATAAGTTAATTTTATTTTCTTTCTAGGGAAGTGTTCCATGCCTTTCCTTAACGGAAACTGGAATCTAATATTCCCTTCCTTCATATCAATAATTTCACCAATCGTTTTAAGGAAAGGTCTACCAAGAATAATAGGACATGAAGGATTGCAATCTATATCAAGAACAATAAAATCTACGGGCACATAATTCCTATTTGCAATAATAAGAACATCATTAATTCTTCCCATAGGTTTTTTAATGGTGGAATTCGCAAGGTGCAAGTTTAAAGAGCAATCATCAAAATCACGGAAACCTAGCAAATCACACAAAGTTTTTGGAATCGTGGAAACACTAGCACCCAAATCACACAAAGCATAGCATTCATGATCTTTAATTTTAATTTTAATAGTATGTTCCCACTCATCATAAAGTTTTCTAGGGATAGAAACTTCCAACTCAAGTTTTTCTTCATAATATTGCATCAAAGCATCAACGATGTGTTTAGTAAAAGCTTTATGTTGACTATAAGCATGTGGAGAATTTAGCACGGATTGCAACAAGGAAATACAATTTATCAAAGAGCAATTATCATAATTAAATTCCTTGAAATCCAAAGTAGTTCATTAATATCTAGAGTTTTGATCTCTTCAATCCCACTTTTACCAATTTTTGCATCAAGATCTAAAAACTCCGAATTTTTGGAACGCCTTCTAGATAAAGGTGGATCATATTCAATCCCATCATTATCAAGATTCATATTGCAAAACAAAGATTTAATAGGGGACGGTTCATTAATATCTAGAGTTTTGATCTCTTCAATCCCACTTTTACCAATTTTTGCATCAAGATCTAAAAACTCCGAATTTTTGGAACGACTTCTAGGTAAAGGTGGATCATATTCAGTCCCATCATTATCAAGATTCATATTGCAAAACAAATATTTAATAGGGGACACATGAATAACTTTTAGATCTTCATCTTTATTTTCATAGAAACTAGAAGAACACGCTTTCACAAAGCAATCTTTCTTAGCACGCATCCTAGTGGTTCTTTCTTTGCACTCACCAATGGAAATTCTCATGGCTTTGAGAGACTCATTGATATCATGCTTAGGAGGAATAGATCTAAGTTTCTAAGAATCAACATCAAGAGAAATTCTATCAATGTTCCTAGCCAATTCTTCAACTTTAAGCAATTTTTCTTCAAGCAAAGCATTGAAATTCTTTTGCGAATTCATAAACTCCTTAACACTAGTCTCAAATTCAGAAGGCATCTTATTAAAATTTCCATAAGAATTGTTGTAGGAATTACCATAATTATTAGAGTAATTACTAGGATACGGCCTAGGATTAAAGTTTCCTCTATACGCGTTGTTACCAAAATTATTCCTACCAACAAACTTCACATCCATAGATTCATTATTATTCTCAATCAAAGTAGACAAAGGCATATCATTAGGATCAGAAGAAACACTTTTATTAGCAAATAATTTCATAAGTTCATCCATCTTTCCACTCAAAACATTAATTTGTTCTATCGCATGCACTTTTTTATTAGTGGATCTTTCAGTGTGCCATTGAAAATAATTAACCATAATATTATCTAGGAGTTTAGTAGCTTTTCCTAAAGTGATTTCCATAAAAGTGCCTCCCGCGGCCGAATCTAAAAGATTTCTAGAAACAAAATTCAATCCGGCATAAAAAATTTGTATAATCATCCACAAATTCAAACCATGTGTAGGGCAATTGTGTATCATTAATTTCATCCTCTCCCAAGCTTGTACAACATGTTCATGATCAAGTTGCTTAAAATTCATAATATCGTTTCTAAGAGAGATGATCTTAGAGGGAGGAAAATACTTAGAGATAAAAGCATCTTTGCACTTATTCTAAGAATCAATACTATTTTTAGGCAAAGCCGAAAACCAAGCTTTAGCACGATCTCTAAGCGAAAAAGGAAATAGCTTCAATTTAACAATATCATTGTCCACATCCTTCTTCTTTTGCATATCACACAAATCAACAAAGCTATTTAGATGGGTAGCGGCATCTTCACTAGGAAGGCCCGCGAATTGATCATTCATGACAAGATTCAACAAAGCAGCATTAATTTCACAAGATTCAGTATTGGTAAGAGGAGCAATGGAGTGCTAAGGAAATCATTGTTGTTGTTATTGGTAAAGTCACACAATTTGGTATTATCTTGAGCCATCGTGACAAGCAAGCAATCCAACACACGAGCAAACAAGAAGCAAGCGAAAAAGAGGCGAACGGAAAAGAGATGGCGAATAAAACGGCAAGGGTAAAGTGGGGGAGAGAGAAACGAGACGCAAATGGCAAATAATGTAATGCAGGAGATAAGGGTTTGTGATGGGTACTTGGTATGTTGACTTTTGCGTAGACTCTCCGGCAACGGCGCGAGAAATCCTTCTTGTTACCTCTTGAGCACTGCGTTGGTTTCCCTTGAAGAGGAAAGGGTGATGCAGCAAAGTAGCGTAAGTATTTCCCTCAGTTTTTGAGAACCAAGGTATCAATCCAGTAGGAGGCCACGCTCAAGTCCCTCACACCTACACAAACAAATAAAAACCTCGCAACCAACGCAATAAAGGGGTTGTCAATCCCTTCACGGTCACTTACGAGAGTGAGATTTGATAAGATAATATTTTTGGTATTTTTATGATAAAGATGCAAATTAAAATAAAAGGCAATAAAAATAGCTAAGTGTTGGAAGATTAATATGATGGAAGATAGACCCGAGGGCCATAGGTTTCACTAGTGGCTTCTCTCGATAGCATAAGTATTACGGTGGGTGAACAAATTACTATTGAGCAATTGATAGAATTGAGCATAGTTATGAGAATATCTGGGTATGATCATGTATATAGGCATCACGTCCGCGACAAGTAGACCGACTCCTGCCTGCATCTACTACTATTACTCCACACATCGACCGCTATCCAGCATGCATCTAGAGTATTAAGTTCGTAAGAACAGAGTAACGCTTTAAGTAAGATGACATGATGTAGAGGGATAAACTCATACAATATGAGATAAACCCCATCTTGTTATCCTCGATGGCAACAATACAATACGTGCCTTGCTGCCCCTACTGTCACTGGGAAAGGACACCGCAAGATTGAACCCAAAGCTAAGCACTTCTCCCATTGCAAGAAAGATCAATCTAGTAGGCCAAACCATACTGATAATTCGAAGAGACTTGCAAAGATAACCAATCATACATAAAATAATTCAGAGAAAATTCAAATATTGTTCATAGATAAACTTGATCATAAACCCACAATTCATCGGTCTCAACAAACACACCGCAAAAGAAGATTACATCGAATAGATGTCCACAAGAGAGGGGGAGAACATTGTATTGAGATCCAAAAAGAGAGAAGAAGCCATCTAGCTAATAACTCTGGACCGGAAGGTCTGAGGTAAACTACTCACACATCATCGGAGAGGCTATGGTGTTGATGTAGAAGCCCTCCGTGATCGATGCCCCCTCCGGCGGAGCTCCGGAAAAGGCCCCAAGATGGGATCTCACGGGTACAGAAGGTTGCGGCGGTGGAATTAGGTTTTTGGCTCCGTATCTGGTAGTTTGGGGATACGTAGGTATATATAGGAGGAAGAAGTACGTCGGTGGAGCAACGTGGGGCCCACGAGGATGGAGGGCGCGCCCAGGAGGGGTAGGCGCGCCCCCTACCTCGTGTCTTCCTGGTTGATGTCTTGACGTATGGTCCAAGTCCTCTGGATCACGTTCATTTCAAAAATCATGTTCCCGAAGGTTTCATTCCGTTTGGACTCTGTTTGATATTCTTTTTTTGCGAAACTCTGAAATAGGCAAAAAACAGCAATTCTGGGCTGGGCCTCCGGTTAATAGGTTAGTCCCAAAAATAATATAAAAGTGTATAATAAAGCCCATTAATGTCCAAAACAGAATATAATATAGTATGGAACAATAAAAAATTATAGGTACGTTGGAGACGTATCAACCACCCAATGGCGACGTGGGCCCGTAAGACACACAACCATGTTAGTAAAAGTTTTGTAGTGACTAGATTCGACTTCGGCCAAGGAGTTGGAAGGGGGCTACCTACAGGCAGTCGGCTCTGATACCAACTTGTGACGCCCTCGATTCAATCGTACACTAATCATACACGCAAATGCGTATGATCAAAATCAAGGACTCACGGGAAGATATCACAACACAACTCTAGACACAAATTAAAATAATACAAGCTTTATATTACAAGCCTGGGGCCTCGAGGGCTCGAATACATAAGCTCGAATACACAAGAGTCAGCGGAAGCAACAATATCTGAGTACAGACATAAGTTAGACAAGTTTGCCTTAAGAAGGCCAGCACAAAAGCATCTACAATCGAAAAGGCAAGGCCTCCTGCCTGGGAGCCTCCTAACTACTCCTGGTCGTCAGCGGTCTCCACGTAGTAGCAGGCATCGGCGGTGGCATCTGGCTCCTAGGCTCCGACATCTGGTTGCATCAACCGAAAACAAGAAGAAAGGGGGAAAAAGGGGAGCAAAGCAACCATGGGTACTCATCCAAAGTACTCGCAAGCAAGGATCTACACTACATATGCATCGGTATCAATGAAATGGGCTATATCTGTGGACTGGACTGCAGAATGCCAGAAGAGAAGGGGAAAGCCTAGCCTATCGAAGACTAGCATCTTCAAGCGTCTTGCAGCATCAGAAGAGATAAGAGTAGCATAAAGTAAAGTAGTAGTAGTGTTATCAACCTCGGCCAGAGATCCCTTCTCGACTCCCTGTGAGAAAGCAATCCCAGAGCCATACTATCCAATTCTCATCACAAGTATCCAGTTCTAGTTGTATCGATCGGGATACAACTCCAAGTGTTCGTTACCGTAGGACAGACTATCGATAGATGTTTTCTTCCCTGCAGGGGTGCACCAACTTACCCACCACGCTCGATTAACTCCGGCCGGACACACTTTCCTGGGTCATGCCCGGCCTCGGCCAAACAATACGCCGCAACCCGACCTAGGCTTAATAGAGAGGTCAAGCACGCCGGACTAAACCTATGCCCCCAGGGGTCATGGGCCATCGCCCCGGTAACTCCTGCACGTTGCGAGGGCGGCCGGTGAGCAGACCTAGCTACCTCCTTAAAAAGGCAGGTGCTTACGCAGTCCAACCCGGCGCACGCCGCTCAGTCGCTGACGTCTATTAAGCTACGGCTGATGCATACGACACAGAACGCCCATACTATGCCCACGTGATGGTTAGTGCTATCAGGCCAGAGGCCCATCGGATCAAATATCCAAATCGTAGCGGATTAGGAACGCGCGGTAACAAGCATAGACTTACGAAAGATGTGACGTCGCCCCGTCTCGAGGACATGCGACAAGGGCTAAGAATGCTCGGCCACGCCTTGTAATTATCTCGCGGGCACCCTCCAGGTCAACCCGACTCCTCATCACTCGCAAATATGCTTGCGCGGGTACCCCTCAGGGCCGTCCCGTCTTTAGTAACAGGGTTCAGTGTAAAGTCATAGTAACCATAGTAACCGTGTGCCTAACACCAAGGGGAAAACCTGAGGAATCACCCTTGACGGATTCCACTCGATGTAATCATCAAGGAGAACGTAAAAGTATCCACCCTCGAGGTTCACACTTGAGGGGTTGCACGACAGAGTCGTATCAGAAGTGGTTAAGAAGGAAATCACCCTCGATGACCACGACCGAATAGCTACACTACAGAGATCTCATCAGGAGTGATGTATGAGGTTCCACCCTCGGCACTCGATGGTAACTCTGTAGAGTCGAGCAACAAAAGGGGCGTGATGTGATGTGAGGTGTCGGGCTCTGGTCGTCGATCACGTTGATCAAGTCGTCGATGACGAAGCAGGGGCAACAAGGACAACGTGGGGGTCACTGATGGATCACTAACCAACCTATACTAAGCAGTTTAGGATAAGCAGGTAAGGTACAATAAGCAGGTTACAAAAGCAGGCTATGCATCAGAATAGGGGCAAACAATAACAGTAGCAAAATCTAATGCAAGTATGAGAGAATGGAATGGGCGATATCGGAATGATCAAAGGGGGGGCTTGCCTGGAAGCTCTGCTGTAAAGTAAGAAGGGTCGTCGGAGACGTAGTCGATCACAGGGGCAGCATCGGTCTCGGGGTCTACCGGAGAGAAGAGGGGGAAGAAACAATAAATATAAAGCAAACCAAGCATCATAAAGCTTAACATGATAATACGCGGTGTTAGGGGTGAACTAACGCAGTGCTAGACTTAACAGACAAAGAGGGGAAACATCCGAGGATGATTTCCCAACGGTAAACGGACTCGAGACAGATGAAAGAGAGGAGACGGTTCCATGTTCAGCATGCTAGGGACATTTGACAGATGAACGGACCGCGTATTCGGATTCGTTGGATTTTTCTGAGCAACTTTCATATATAAATTACTTTCATCTGAATTATAGATTATTTTATATGATTTTTCAATGTTTAATTGATTTCCTAATATTTTCTAGAATATTTTTAATTCAAAATTAAATGGGAAAAAGGCTATAGGTACACAGAAGTGTACCCAGCCAGTGTATGGCAGGTAGGGCCAGTTGACTTGGTCAACTGCCCAGTCAGCATTGACTGGTCAAAGTGAACAGTGCAGGTGGGGCCTACTTGTCATGGACTTAGCTATTTTTAATCTAATTTAGCAATTTAATCTAATAGTTGGTCCCACATGCCATCTACTATTAGACTAATTAACTGCTACTACTAATTAAACTAACTAGCAAGCACGGCCACACACGGCTGTGGCACAGCCAGCCAAACACACACCACACACACACGACACACATACACACCTCGCCCATGGCCATGGCCAGCCTTAGCAGCGGTGGGCAACAACAACGCAGCAGTAGTAGACAGCAGGTAGCAAGGAGCAGCGGGGGCAAGCAGCAACACAACAATAGCAGGCAGCGGCAACGACGACAAGCGACAGCAGTAGCACACCGCGGTGCAGCAAGCAGCAGCGGATGGCAGTGAGCGCGCGCGCCGTACGGCGCGCCGGAGATGCTCGCGGGGCGCGGCCCGTGTGGTGTGTCTCGGGCACGGGCACAGCGAGGAACTGGTCCGGGGCGGCCAAGGCGCGGAGGGAGAGCAGCAGGCGTAAAGGAGCACGCGCGGGGAGCGGAGCTCCTGGCGCGGGCGCGACGAGCGCGGCCCAGAGCGAGGTCTGGCGTGGTGGGGCGGAGGTGCATGCGGTCGCGGGCGGGCCGGCTGTAGCGGCAGCAGGCAGCAGAGTAACAAGGCAGAGCATGGGAAGCAGCAGAAACATCGCAAGGAACAGCAGGAGCACGTACGCGAACGCAGAGATGCAGCCATGGCGGCCATCGGCTCGTACAGGCAACTACGGTGACGGATCGATGGGGCAAAACAGGGGAATCGAGGGAGGAGCTCACAGTGAGCACGAAGGCGAGGTCGGGGAGGCCGGAGGTGGACCGGAGCGGCGGCAATCGACGCCGGACGCCGGCGATGTACGCGTTGAAGACGAGGTCGATGGCGAGTGTACGAGCCGTCCTTGCTCGATTCAATGCTCGGGGTAGACGAAGTAGACCGCGACGGTTCTCCTGGACCTCTTGGCGCGACGAGGGGAGGCCGGTGGCCGCGACATCGACGACGACATGGGGACGGCGGCGCTCGGGCGCGCTTCAGATCAAGATAAAGGGATGGAGGAAGAAAGAGTGGATTAGGTTTCGGTCAAGGGGGCGTGCGGTGGCGTTTTGTAGGGCACCGGGGAGGTCGGCGATGGCCGGCACGTGGCCATGGCCGTGGGATGGCCGCCACGGCCACCCCCTGCCTCCACTGTAGCGTAAGGAAGGAGACGCTTGGGAGGTTGGGCTGGGCCTCTACTTTCTTCTTCATAGTGGGCCAAACGTGCGTAGAGCAATTTCAGTTTATTTTTCTGTAAAAAAAAAGGATAGCTACTATTTTCTATTTGAATAAGCTTTCAAACCATTTTTTTGTTGCACATGGAATTTTTCACACAATTACCAGAGAATAATTTGAGCTATGACAAAAAGTTTGGGGGCAAAAGGAGTTAAATAAATAATTGTTTATTTTGAAAGGCCAATTTATTTGATGTTGGGCCACTTATAATATTTCTAGGGGCATCTTAGTGATCCAACCAGAGTTGATTTCTCCAAGAAAAATACTTGGGGATTATTTCAACATCACGAACATTTTTGTTTGCATGACAGAAGAAGTAAATATTTGACTTGTATTTCAAATGGAATTTGGCTTTCATTTTCATCAAGTGGCAATTTAGTTTGAAAAACATGACGAAGCGGCATCATTGAAGGGGAGATCACTGTAGCATGATTCCCGGGGTGTTACAAGTAGCTATGTGTTTGATCTCTCTCTCTCTCTCTCTCTCTCTCTCTCTCTCTCTCTCTCTCTCTCTCGTGTTCTTGATTTGGCACGATCTTGATGTATCGCGAGCTTTGCTATTATAGTTGGATCTTATGATGTTTCTCCCCCTCTACTCTCTTGTAATGAATTGAGTTTTTCCTTTGAACTTATCCTATCGGATTGAGTCATTAAGGATTTGAGAACACTTGATGTATGTCTTGCATGGGATACCCGTGGTGACAATGGGGTATTCTATTGATTCTCTTGATGTATGTTTTGGTGATCAACTTGCGGGTTCAGTGACCTTGTGAACTTATGCATAGGGGTTGGCACACGTTTTCGTCTTGACTCTCCGGTAGAAACTTTGGGGCACTCTTTGAAGTTCTTTGTGTTGGTTGAATAGGTGAATCTGAGATTGTGTGATGCATATCGTATAATCATACCCACGGATACTTGAGGTGACATTGGAGTATCTAGGTGACATTAGGGTTTTGGTTGATTTGCGTCTTAAGGTGTTATTCTAGTACGAACTCTAGGATAGATCGAACGGAAAAAATAGCTTCATGTTATTTTACTACGGACTCTTGAATAGATCGATCAGAAAGGATAACTTTGAGGTGGTTTTGTACCCTACAATAATCTCTTCGTTTGTTCTCCGCTATTAGTGACTTTGGAGTGACTCTTTGTTGCATGTTGAGGGATAGTTATATGATCCAATTATGTTATTATTGTTGAGAGAACTTGCACTAGTGAAAGTATGAACCCTAGGCCTTGTTTCAACGCATTGCAATACCGTTCGTGCTCACTTTTATCACTTGCTACCTTGCTGTTTTAATATTTTTAGATTACAAAAACCTATATCTACCATCCATATTGCACTTGTATCACCATCTCTTCGCCGAACTAGTGCACCCACACAATTTACAATTGTATTGGGTGTGTTGGGGACACAAGAGACTCTTTGTTATTTGGTTGCAGGGTTGCTTGAGAGAGACCATCTTCATCCTACACCTCCCACGGATTGATAAACCTTAGGTCATCCACTTAAGGGAAATTTGCTACTGCCCTACGAACCTCTGCACTTGGAGGCCCAACAACGTCTACAAGAAGAAGGTTGTGTAGTAGAAATCAACACTTTTTTGGTTAAATTTAAGGTTATATAGCAGCAAGCGTTTGCCCGCAACACACACGGCTTATTCCATCACAAACAGCTCGGATAGATCAACTGTATGCCATGTATCGCACACGCAACTCTAATATGATTCATGCTTGATGTCTCCGACATCGCTCGCACAGTTTGTCTTATTTGCCACGTATCACCGTGCCGACCTCTGCTCGCGTCCCTCGGCAAGCTCTGCTCGCCGTTAGGCGCCGCGGCGCGATCTGCTCGCGTCCGTTGGCGCGCTCGGCTTGTGGACAACTTTTCCTTGCGTGTTCAACTGCTGTATGCATATATATATATATATATATATATATATATATATATATATATATATATATATATATATATATATATATATGGTTGCTTGCCGTTGAGGCGACCACGGAGCGCTCTGCTAGCGTCCCTCCGCGCGCGCTCTGCCAGCGGTTGGGCGTGCGCACGATCACGTCCGGGGCCCCATATGCATGCGGTTGCGCCGCGCGTGCTGCCACGCGATGCAGTTACGTGCGGCACGATGGAGTTACACGCTACAAATTAGAACTGCCGTCAGGGCCTGCCAATATTCCTGGCCGTCCGACTTCCCCTTTAATTCCCGCATCCATTATAACCTTAGTCTCTTCAACCTTTCGATCGTGCCCCACAACACAACAAGCACACCCACGACGACGCATAGAGAGGGTGAAAGAACATGCGGTGCCCCCATGTTTGGTTTTGGTAATTGATGACAACCTCTAAGGACTAATGGTTGCCTTGAGTTATATTTGAAGGATTTGTCCATAGGCATTTCTTGAAGTTCATGTGTTGGTTTCAAGGAGTTTATGTGGTGACCAAGGTGTTATTAAGGAATTATCCAAAGATTGGTCATGTGAGAGTTGAGCTTATTGCAAGCATGTCTTGGAGAAGAAGATTGTGTGATCATTCATGTATATCTTCAAGACATCATCCAAATGAAGAGAGTTGAAAAGATTCATGGTTGATCAAGACTAAGTCAAGAGTGAATCAACTTGATCAACTCACAAAGCGTAGAAGATGTACCAAGAGGGATCAAGCGATCCCATGGTGTGGTGAGCATTGTCAATTACGCTTTGTGTACTAACCCATGATCTTCGTGAGAGTTCTTTGTGGGGTTAGGTTGCGGTGTGCAAGTTCAAATGAAGCATCATGAAGAGATCAAATGCTTGAAGCTTGCCGTCCATTGTGGTGACAATGGAATTGTGAAGATGTTGCGGTGTGCAAGTTCAAGTGAAGCATCATGAAGAGATCAAATGCTTGAAGCTTGTCGTCCATTGTGGTGACAATGGACTTGTGAAGATGTGCGGAAGAGTGGCTCACCCATAGTGGAGCATGGGGGAGCAATCAACTAGTCTTCATCGAGCCAACGCAACCAAGAAAGGTGGTTCAACTTGAGGGAGTCAAGATCGTCATCATCTAGCTCAAGTGGACCATGTGCAAGGCAAAGGTTTGCTCTTGATAGGTTTTCTATTTTACCGGTCTCATGATGGTAGGTGGGAGACCGGGTTATAGGATCGATTGTCGTACTATCAAGGGGGGCTCTCGATGAGTAGCTTGATCGTATCGTTCATAGAGAGCTCAAACCATTGCATCCTTGCATCATCTTTATTGGTTCTTGTTTGGTTCTTCTCTTTGTGAGTTTTGGAGCTTATGGTCATCTTGATGACAAGCTCGAGTTCATCGAAAACGGAGTTCACTCGCATCTTCTATGATGTTTTCGATGTTGGAGGTTATGCCGGTTCTTCTCGGTTGGAGGTTTCACTTCTCGGTTCTTCTCGCTGTTTTGATGCTACTCGTCTTCCTCAATCCAACAAGCTTGAGTTTGCTCAATTCGGAGCTCATATGCAGAAGTTATGGCAGTTTTGGTTTCCTAGCGGTAGTACCGCGGGCCGGAGCGGTAGTACCGCTTGGGTGCTACAAGCGGTAGTACCGCTCTAGAGCGGTAGTACCGCTCCAGAGCGGTAGTACCGCTGGTGGCCCCCAGCCGTAGTACCGCTACGGTCTCGTGCTAGTACCGCCTCGATTCGAGGGGTCTTTTTCGTGTCGGGTTTTACGGTACTAGCCGCGGCAGTGGGGGCCGTAGTACCGCTCATATGCGGTAGTACCGCCCTGCCACCGCCGTAGTACCGCTCTGGGCCCAGCGGCAGTACCGCGAGGGGGAGCGGTAGTACCGCTTATAGGGGCAAGCGGTAGTACCGCTCTCTGCGGGGCTGAAGTGGGGGTAACGGTTGGATTGTTCCCCCCACTATATAAGGAGGCCTTCTTCCCCAATGAACCTTATCTTTTGAGCTCGTGTTCTTCCCCCATTGTTGACCTTCTTCGAGCTTGCTAACTCTCAATCCCTCCATGGATTCTTGCTAGTTTTTGAGGGGAAAAAGAGAGGAGATCTAGATCCACATTTCCACCAATCAATTTCTCCTCTATGTGAGGGGAACCCCTTGGATCTAGATCTTGGAGTTCTTGGTGTTCTCCTTCTTGTTCTCCCTCTCCTTTTCCTCCCTAGCATTAGTTGCTTCGGTGGGATTTGAGAGAGAAGGACTTGGGCACTCCGTGTGCCCTTGCCATTGCATTTGGTGCATCGGTTTGAGTTCTCCACGGTGATATGTGGAAGTTACAAGTTGAGAAGCTTATTACTCTTGGGTGCTTGGTGCCCTTGAGCTTGTTCCTCTTGGGTGCTTGGGCGCCCTAGACGGTTGGTGGTGTTCGGAGCTCAGTCATTGTGGTGTAAAGCTCCGGACAAGCGTCGGGGTCTCCAATTAGGTTGTGGAGATCGCCCCGAGCAATTTGACGGGTTCGGTGACCGCCCCCAAGGGTTGCCATTTGTACGGGTTCGGTGACCGCCCTCAAGGGTCCCTTAGTGGAATCACGACATCTTGCATTGTGCGAGGGCGTGAGGAGATTACGGTGGCCCTAGTGGCTTCTTGGGGAGCATTGTGCCTCCACACCGCTCCAAACGGAGATTAGCATCCGCAAGGGTGTGAACTTCGGGATACATCGCCGTCTCCGCCTGCCTCGGTTATCTCTTACCCGAGCCCTTTACTTATGCACTTTACTTTGTGATAGCCATATTGTTTCTTGTCATATATCTTGCTATCACTTAGTTGTTTACCTTGCTTAGCATAAGTTGTTGGTGCACATAGGTGAGCCTAGTTTTTTTTAGGTTTTGTGCTTGTCAAATTAACCGTTAGGTTTATTCCGCATTTGTTCAAGCCTAAACCGTAATTATTTTAAAGCGCCTATTTACCCCCCCTCTAGGCGACATCCACGATCTTTCAGAGGGGATGTCTAGCGGCGCTCCAATGGAGTTCGGCGAGCATAGAGTGGAGACCCACGAGAGGGAGATGGATCTCTCGGTGGTGTACATCATCGACCCGGCCGTGGTGGACGACTACATCAATAGCGTTGAGCAGTTGCTTGCTCGAGACAAGTACAAGGTGGTCGACATCGACCTCCAGTACACTGCCGGTCGCCCTAGCATAGATCAGAAGGTTGCCATCGCCCAGTTGTGCGTGCGCCATCATGTCCTCATCTACCACTACTGCATGGCCACAGAGCCTTGCGACCGTTTCAATAGGTTTGTCAACAGCACCGACTACAAGTTCGCCATGATGGAAACCACCGACGATGTAAAAGCGTTCAGTGTTACGGGCTTGGCCTACAAGAACCTTGTCGAAATCCGTGACCACTACATGGTCTGGGGCAGCACGAAGAAGGACTCCCTGGTCGAACTCGCCTCGGCAATCATCGACCCCTACTACGAAAAGATGAAGCAGGATGCCCAGAGAACAAGTCCCGTATCCTGGCACAGGGCCGGGATGAGGCAACTGGATGAACCTCACCTCAGGTTCGCGGCCAAGAGCGTGTACACATGCTACGAGATGCACATGCGGATCGTTGACATGAGGAAGTGCCTCATTACCCAAATCGATGAGCCCGGATCAAGCCATAAGCAGAGCAAGCGTCACAAGAAGTAGATGATGATCAGATGATCGTTTATGCTAGTTAATCATGCATGTAATATATAGTTTACTTTATTGGTGTGTGGAAATGTCATGTGTGTAGTAGCCATCTATGTAATTATGTATGTAATAGTTTACTTTGGTGTGTGCAAATGCCATGGTTGTTTAATTTGGTTATGCAACCATGTCCTTATAAGTGTGTGTGTGTGTGTGTGTGTATATATGTTGTTGTTCTGTATGCAATCCCATCGCACAACACACACATCTTATTAGCAGCAACCGTCTGTGTTATTATCGGTCTTCGCACACATTTTTGATTACAGACCTGTTTGCCGCATATCACACACATCTTGTTATATTGAACCGCTTCTGTTCTCTTGTCTCAACACAAAGAGTTCATCCGAGTGAACCGCATGCCGTATATCGCACACACCTTGATCTGGCTGACCGTTTCTTTTGTGTTGCCTAATCACAAACAGTTCATCCGAGTGAACCGTATGCTGTATATCGCACACACCTCCATCTGGCTGCCCGTTTCTTTTGTTCCTCCTCATCGCAAATAGTTAATTGAACTGAACTATATGCCCTGCATCGTACACGCAACTAAAATCTGAACCGTGTTTGATGCATCCTCCATCGCAAATGTTTTGCACCATTTTTTATGGTTTTTTACACCACCGTTTGCGATTACTGCATCGCACATAGTTTCGTCGAACGGTCTTTGATCTTAGTGTCGTGTTAGCAGCATCCTGCAGTAGTGAGTGTCAATAAGATAATTGAAAAAAGAGCCAATGGAATCAAGGTCTACCTCTGACTCATCATCCTCCTCCAAGTTTAAAAATTCTAAGGCGGTGGATTTCTTCTTATTCTTTTTAAGAGCTTTAGTCTTAGCCCTGGCTTTCTTGGCCGCTTTCTCGTCATACTTCTTGTTCCAAAAGGCGGATGTAGCCTGTGTAAGTCATATGAAGGTAAGAGATATACAGATCATATAAATAGTGAGGAAAAATAAGAGGATTAAGGAACTTACCTCAGGTGGCGGGTTAAGTTTGCAGAAGGGGTTCAGTCCCACTTTGCTGCAGCTCTCCAAGCTTTCTTTGAGAAGGGTTTTTGTCATATCATTAATCGCTTTATCATAAAAACGTGTTGGGCAGTGGCGCATTAGATCTTTGGTATCACCAGTATATGTGCACATTAACCCTGACCGGCGGCTCAAAGGTATGATCCTCCCAGCCACCCAGCAACGGACCAGGTCGACACTAGTCAATCCATTGGCCAACAATGCTCTAACCTTTGAAAAGGTAGGCATAAGTTTGGCTCGTTCAGCAGTGGTGAGCCGTTCGGGGAGAGGGTGCCTCGGGCTGAGCCGCTGGTCACAAAAACCCGACAAGGGGTTCTCGTCGGCAGGAGAAGTATCTTGGCAATAGAACCAGGTCTGATTCCAATCCTTGGGATGACTTGGAAGCTGAGCATAAGGAAAAATGGCATCTCTTCGTCGCTGAATTGAGACTCCCCCAAGTTCTAAGCTAGGTCCATTAGTAAACTCATTCTGGTGGTTCAAATAAAAATACTCTCTAAAGAGTTCAACACTGGGTTCCTCTTGAAGATATACTTCGCAGAAGACTTGGAAATTGCAGATATTTGAGACGGAATTGGGTCCAATGTCTTAGGATGAAGTTGAAACAAATGCAGAACGTCACGGAAGAATTTTGACCCGGGCGGTGAGAAACCCCGGTTCATGTGATCAGTAAAAACAAAAATCTCATTACCTTGCGGCCGAGGTCTGACTTCATCTGGTTTTGGAACATGCCAGTGAAGGACATTTTTCACTAGTAAGAAGCCGATTTTGACATATTCCTGAAGCATTTCTTCCGTGACGATAGACGGGACCCAGTCACATGACGTAACTGTCTTATTCATGATTGGGGTGCACGGTCTAAACAAGACGATTTAAGACGTTATTAAACCGGTAGGCACCTGGCGGGTTACAAATTATTGTTTAAACCGCCGTGAATGGCTAATGGCTGTGGATCTACATTACTTCAGAAAACGAAATCAATTCGAAATCGGAGGTGACGGATTTCTCTTTTGACATTGTGAACTACAGGAGAAAATATTGCCAGGTTATATAGGTTATGAAGCACATGCTGGCGGCTCAATGGGGCCTAATGTTATATGGCGAGTCACGGTTTATGGTTAAGCCGCCATGACAATTCTGATACTTCTGATCTATCAGTAAATATTTGGCTAAGTGCTGGACAAACAAGATTCTGCAGATTGATTCTATAATTTTGGGTCTGCCGCGATTTGGAAAAGGAAAATAAATTCTAAACCTAAAGGTTGTGACAACGGAGGAATTAATAGCAGCTTGAAGATTCTCCGTATAAAAAGGATGATTCCTATGATTGAGAGGGGGTGTCAAACAACTTCCACGTGCCTTCAACACTTTTTTTAGATTGACATGGGCGCGCTACGGAGGGATGGCGAAGAACAGCGAAGAACACCGAAGAACTAAACAATCCCTAGTGCAGATCTGAGGCATGGGAAGATGAACACTTACGGATGCTGATAGACAGCGGAAGCGCCGACGTTCTCTGGTCCAGTCAGGTTGATGCAGCGGCCTGAGTTGGTGTAGCGGACGGAGGTCGGCGGTGACAGAGCTCGGTGTGCAGATCAGTCGCGAGAGGAAGATGAAGATGAGGAGGCAAGGGGGCAAAATGAAAATGACCCCGTCCCTATTTATAAGAGGATGGATAAAAGGCATGTGTGGGAATCGAGGAGGCCAAAGTAATCATATGGTTATGCAGACACCTCGATTTTCAGGATGTTCATTAAAAGATAAGGATCTGTTAGGATATTCTGGGCCTCATGCAAAATTAATGCGAGATGACGTCATGGAGGGTTAATATGATTCTTTGAGCTGACGTCATGGCGAGTTACAACAAGTTTATAAAATGGACGAAGCAAGATTTTGACAAGTCAAGCACTGAAGATTGGTGTGAACAAGTTCAAATCAACCTGGGGCCTAATGTTGGGGATATAACTATCGGGTATAACCCGCCCAGGAGGGGCCGGGTCATACCACTAGCGACTTGAAGATAAAGATGGCAGGTCATGAAGGAAGCCTATTGAAGGCCCAAGACCCAGGTGACTTGAGGCCCAAGAGGATGAACCGCCATATGTGTAACTTGTATTGCAAGGCAAGTTTAGTCAGTCACCGAGCCGGACACGTTTTGTATGAGCCGGCCGGGACTCTGTAAGCCGCCGAGCATCAACCTGTGTATATAAAAGGGTGACCCGATGGCGGGTTAACTCAAGAAAACAACAAGTCGAGAACTAGGTCAAGCGGATTCGCTCCCTAGTAGTCGAAACCCGAGCAATACAACCCCAAACTGGATTAAGCCTTTACCTCGTTGCGAGGGGCGGAACCAGTATAAACTCTCTGTGTCCTTTGTCCCAATTAACCCCTTTAAGCTAACCTAGTTGAGATGGCTCCACACCTAAGTCCTTGCGCTAGGACATCTCCCATGACAATTCCACGAGACAACACATAGCAAAGATGGGCAGAGCAGAAATAATGGCCTTTAGGTGAATTAGTCTGCCAGAGTTTATCATCATAGATGCAATATCAGAGACTCTGTTGTCTAGCCTAGATACCATGGGCATTAGGTCTACAACTTTAGTCCGAGTAGATCCCATTTGCAAACCAAGATATGTGAAGGGCCTGGCTTCCTTCTTGCATTTAAATATATTTGCCAATTCCTGTGTGCTTTCATCACTGATATTAATGGGAACAAGCGAATATTTGATGTAGTTTACTACTAGCCCAGTGAACCTAGGGAAGGTATCCGGAATATTAGTGAATCTATTAATTTGCTCCACATCAATAGGTAAGACAGTAAGAGTGTCATCAACATACTGTATAATAGGATAGCATTTAGTGAAACTAGTTTCAATAGGAAGATTGAGGGCGCCATTTCTCCAAGCATCATTAATGAATATTTGAAGGAGTTCACCCACAATAACATAAAGAAGTGGTGAGAAGGGGTCTCCTTGCCTCACACCACATTAAGTATGACAGATGCTGAAGCAGATCATAGAATCATGTTCACCCATCTAATCCATTTATCACTAAACCCCATGTGCTTCAACATGAACAAGATAGCTTTATATTCCACCTTGTGAAATGCCTTCACAAAATCAATTTTGAAAATAATGATCTCTTTCTTTGATCTATGACACATGTGGATATATTCAAAACTCCATGCCAAACTGTTGGAAATATGCCCTATTCAAAAGTCCAAGCCAAACTGTTGGAAATATGCCCTAGAGGCAATAATAAAATGGTTATTATCACATTTCCTATTCATGATAAATGTTTATTATTCATGCTAGAATTGTATTGATTGGAAACTTAAATACATGTGTGAATACATAAACTATACACCGTGTCCCTAGTAAGCCTCTACTATACTAGATCGTCGATCAAAGATGGTTATGGTTCCTAACCATAGATATGTGTTGTCACTTGATAATGGGATCACATCATTAGGAGAATGATGTGATGGACAGACCCAACCGTAAGCTTAGCATCAGATCATTTAGTTATTTGTTATAGCTTTATTCATGTCAAGTATCATTCCTTAGACCATGAGATCATGCCACTCCCGGATACCAGAGTAATGCCTTATGTGCTATCAAACGTCACTTCATAACTAGGTGATCATAAAGGTGCTCTACAGGTATGTCCGAAGGTGTCTATTGGGTTGCATGGATCATGACTGGGGTTTGTCGCTCCGTGTGACGGAGAGATATCTCTGGGCCCTCTCAGTAATACAACATCATAAGAAACTTCATGTGACTAATGAGTTTAGCCAAGGGATCTTGTATTTTGGAACGAGTAAAGAGACTTGCCGGTACCGAGATTGAACTAGGTATGGAGATACCGACGATCAAATCTCGGGCAAGAAACATATCGCCGGACAAAGGGAACTGCATATGGGATTGACTGAATCCTTGACATCGTGGTTCAACCGATAAAGATCTTTGTCGAATATGTAGGAGTCAATATGCGCATCTAGGTCCCGCTATTGGTTATTGACCAGAGAGGAGTCTCGGTCATGTCTGCATGTTCTGAACCCGTAGGGTCGCACGCTTAACATTCGGTAGCGCTAGGGTGGTGTTGAGATATTAATAGTGGAAAATCCGAAGGTTGTTAGGAGTCCCAGATAGAATCACGAGGAGCTCTGGAATAGTCCGGAGGTAAAGATTTATATATGGAAAGTTGTTGACGGGGTTTTGAAAGTCTAGTTTTTTCAGTATTGTACCGGGAAGCCACCGGAAGGTTCCAGAGGGTTCCAGTGGAGGACGGGGATTGGGTGATATGTGCTACTGGGAGCGTGCTGAGCACGATGGAGTGCTCGAACACGAGCTCCAGTGACTAGCGCGGCGGTGGCGACCTCACCGGCGGTGGTAAGCTCGCGGGCACGACGGCCAGCAGGGCTACGGCACAGGAAAAACCGCTAGGGAAGAGGGGAAATGAGGCAGAGCTCACAACGGTCTCTATGAGAAGGTCAGTGGCTCGGGGGAGACGTCGGAGAGGACGGGCGATCGCCGGCGATCTCGGGCGGCCGAGGTTGAAGACGGCGATGGCGACGCCGATGCAGGTCGTCCCCGGTTGCGTGGCTTGACGAAGACGAAGCAGGCGACGGGGCGGAGCACTAGGACACAGCAGCGAGGCGAGGGGAGCACGGTGGGCACGGATATGGCGAGCGGCGGCGACGAACCCGTTCGGGTGGGTGAGAGAGATGTCCAGGGGAGGGGGGAACGCTCGAGAGCGAGAGAGGGACAGAGAGGTGCGTGGCATCTCCAGGGCGGCCTCGGGGAAGCGGCAGCAAGCAAGAGGTGGCGCGCGCGTGCTTGGCGCGCGTCGGGCACACGCCCTCCTGCCTACTGGCAGGAGGTTGAAGACAGTGGCGGCTGCGGTGGGCTGGGCCAGCTGGAGTTGGGGCAGGTGGGCTGCCAGGTACTTTCTCTCTCTCCTTTTTTTATCTATTTTCTATTTATTTCCTCTCTGTTTTGATTTAGTTTTAGGACTAAATCATTTTATTAAATTCTAAAAATATTTATGGGCACTAACTGAATTATTCCAGAGGCCCTCAAGTGATTCCAGAATATTTGGAGCATTTAAAATATTTATAGAATTCAAATGCCCCAATCCAGATACATTATGATTTAATTCAAAAATCCAGGAATGACCTAGAAATATGTTCATCATTTTTGGCAGAGGTTTTCACCTTTATCAGAAATCATGAACACTTTCAAATGGCATTTTGGGTTCATTGAAAATATTTTTAGGTTGAACCTATTTGAATTCCATTTGATGCTAGGGTTTGAACATCCCCAATTCAAATTCATTTGAATTTAAACATGATGACATGATGATCATGCAAAGTCAAACAGGGGCTGATCTAGGGCTGTGACAGAGGTGAAGCCCCCAGTCTATCCAAGGAGACGGAGCAGGTCGGCAGGGTAAAACAGGAGCCCCTACGTCAGCCGAGGTGTTGAAAACAGGTCGGCGATGTGGATGTCGGTTTGAAGAACAACGGCGTGGTGATGCCAGCGCAGGGTGGGCTTGGCAAAGTTATGTCACATCTTGGTCAATGGGGCAGGACAACGATGTTGGCACGCTGAGGTGACCGCGTGACGCAGTCAAAGTAGGCTATCTGCAGACATAAAATAGTGCAAGCAAGGAATAATAATAACAAAAAAATCATAATTAATTTATGTGAAGGGAATATTCTGGTAAATATGGCATGAGCACCGAAGTGAGCTCGATGGCATGACAGTATTGTGGCACGGCGATGTCGACACAGGCTAGCCGACCGAGGTGACGGCGAGAGGCTGGTCAGACCGAGATCAGGTACACGCGTCGATAGAATATCTCTGCAAAAATGATGTAGTACAAACCAACAGAAAATACTCTGTGTATAATAATTTAATGAATAATTTGGAAAAATAAAACCTGTTCGCCGGCCATGACGACTGTATGACACTGAAGCAAACGGGCGAACTGATCTGTACTGAGCTGGTACCGAGAATCAGATGGCTTCAGCTTTTACACATGGATTCACCACAACGTGTAGTAGTAGTACTAGTTGGGTCACTAGTATACGCCAACTAGGTTTAGGAGATCTATCAGACGGTAGACACGGCCGCCGCCATTTGAAATTTTCTTGATCTTCAATCTGACTGCAGACAAAGTAGTACGAAGCAGCAGCCAAATGTAATAACAAATAAGGATTAGAAGAAACCTTCTACTTAATTATTTTAAGTGAAGTAAATAATTAAAGAAATATCGCCCAAGCGCCGAGGTCGGCCCGGCGGTCTGGCAGCGCCAAAATGTCGGCACAAGGACACACGCCGAGGCGACACCACAACTTTGTTGGTGTGGGCGGAACGACGACATCGGCATGCCGAGGTGATCGTGTGACGTAGTCAAAGTGGATTACCTGCACACATAAAATAGGGCAAGCAAAAATGAATAGAATTTTTTTATTTGCATAATTAAGTTTACGCAAAGTAAGAAAAACATATATCCTGGCGCCGAGGTCAATGGCGACGATGGAGTGGCATCGTATATTTTATAGGTCAGACTCAACTGTAGATGCGACATTCGTTAGACTACGGACAAAAAATCCAAAGATGCTAACAAACGTCAGTGCAAAGGTAGTTTGCGCTGTTCCTCAATCAGACCTAAAAAGTAATGCTGCAAAAACTAACACGTGATTGCATTAGTAGTAATACTCCTGGTCTGCGCATTCTTTGGAGATAATATAATATAGGAGTAGGAGACAAGCAGTAATCATGTGCTGAATTAAAAAAGAGAGGAAAACGAATCTCTGGCAGCCGCTGCTCGTCCATGATTAATACCGGTTGCGCGCTAGTTGCGCCTATGCGTAGTTCCGGTTGCTGCCTTGACCCACGAAATAGTTCCTTCTCCGGCTGCTGCCTCTATGCGCAAGCTTCTCTAGGATTCTCCGCAGTACATGGAAGCGGTGGCTTATTATGTGTGCTGCAATAGCCACGGCGGGGTTCGGATCCGATGTATCACCCGACGCCGGACACATCCATGGCCGATAAAAAACTCCTTGATCTTGATCTAGTACTTCAAACAAATAGCCCGACATGATGACAATAATTTGCAGAAAAAAGATATCACGTAGAACATGTTTAACTGAAAAAATATCACCTGATCATCTCATCGATCAACAACGATCACCCAGTAGGCTCTCAATGAAAGCACCAATGTCGGTTCTATATCCGGCATATATCATAGTAGGGGTCCCAAGCTGGGCGTCTTGGAGCGATGGTAACACGGGCATATGATTTTACCCAGGTTCGAAGCCTCTTGATGGAGGTAAAACCCTACGTCCTGCTTTTGATTGTATTGATATGGGTGTAGTATAGAGTACATGTGTCTACCACGAGATTGTTCTAATGAATATTAGACTATCTGTTAACTAGCCTGGCCTCAGTTTATATAACACACCGGAGGCCTAGGGTTTTAGGAGAGTCCTCGGCTTGTGCGCCAAGTCTTGTGGAAACCTCCTTGTATGCGACATGGGCTGGCCGAAGTGGCCCATTAGTGAACCATCATGAGGGTCCTCGACCCGATCCAGCTGGTCGGAAGATGACGTGGTGAGTACCCCCTAGTCCATGACACCGTCAGTCGCACCCGTCTAAGGGCTATCAAATTCCTAAAATTTCAGTGGTCAAATCATTATGAAGATGAAGCCACTTGGGAACGCGAGGATCGTCTTTGTGATAAATACGCCGCTTTGTTTCTTTCTACCTCCTAAATCTTGGGACGAGATTTCTTGTAGTGGAGGAGAATTATAACGCCCGGATAATTAAGCTACAGTAGTCCCCTGCTAATGATGCCAGGTCATCACTCTTACTGTTGTTAATCCTCTTCTGATCCAAGGCATAATTGAAATTTCAACTCAAATTAAAGCCAAAATTCAAATTTCTCAAACATCCAAACTAAAATGTTCAAAGTGTGGAAAATATTCCATAACTAATTATGGTGGTGAACCAACAGTTTTATAAAAGGTTTAATTGCACTAAAATAGTTAAAACAGTGGCATTCACCAGTAATTAAATGCCTTTTCTAGTTTATAAAATATCAAACTATTTTATTTGGGAGTAAAACTTTTTTTGGTGGGGGGTTAAATTAAAACACTATTTAGGGTGCAAGTTTCCTATTTTATAAAATTAAAATAATATTGAAGTTTAATACAATACAGAGTTAAAACTAAAAGCAGAAAAATAAAAATAAAACAAAAAAGGCAAAAGATCAAAAAAATTAGAAAAGAAGGAAACCACCCCTCTCTGCCTAGTGGACCTTAGCCGGTTGGCAGGCCCAGTCGGCCAGCTGGCCGGCCCATCCCACTTTTCCCTCCCGTGCGATCGTCTCACCCCCCCGCATTACTCATCCGACCGAGGGGCTGGTCGCCGCTGAACCCCCTTGCCGGCTTCGCCGTAGGAGGTGATAAGAGCAACTCCAATGGGGTGACCCATTTCGTCCGCCGCCGTCCGTTTGGGTCGGCGCGGACACAAAAGGCGGCCCAATGCGCCGACCCAAACAGACGCGCGTCCGCTTTTCGTTCGCGGGCGACCCATTCCCGGCCCATTTTGAGCCAGATTTGCGTTGGCGCGGACACGAGACGGACGCGCGCGCGCTCGCCCTCTCCCCTCCTCGGGCCCGCTGGTCGGTGGCACATTGCCCTCTCCCCATCCAACAACGCACCCTCGCCTGCCTCCTTCGTCGCTGACGCCTCCGGCCAGTTCAACATAGATAGTACCAAGGATCAACTGTTAAAAGAAAAGATGAAGTACTCGCCGGGGTGGCCAGATAGTATATGGATACATAGATAGTTCATAGCATAGACTGTTAAAAGAAAAGATCAACTACTCGTCGTTTTCCGCCTCCGACTCGGTAATGTCCTCCTCCGACGTCTGAATGTAGGCGTCAGCATACCGCTCGTCCTCGCAGTCCGAGGATGACGCTTCTCCTAGCTTCATGTTCAATTGAGCGGCCTGCTTCCGCCCACGCTTGTCCTCCCGATAGGCGGCTCGCTCCGTCCTCCTTGCCTCCCTCTCCGTCCTTCGTTGCTTGTAGAACTGGCGCTCGTTGACGATGTCCTGCGGGAAGCGTTCGCGCCATACCGCCATGGCTTCCTCGTCCATCTCGCCGATGGCGAGTCAACGCTGCCGCCTCCGGTTGTCACGACAATCCTCGTCGGTGAAAAGCCACAGGAGAGGCGCGAGATCCTGCGCCCGCTGGCTCGTAGACACGTCGGGAAAATTCATCTCCCGACGAGGATGCCGAGACTGCAGCGTTTTTCGCCAAACCAGATTTCGGAGGAGAAGGCACCGGAGCGGCGCTCGTGGACTCCATGAAAATCCGAAGTTCCTAGGCGGCGAGGCGAGTGAGAGGCGGCGAAGCGAGTGGGCGGCGGACAGAGTGTGGAGAGAATGCCTTCTTAATAATGCGCACTGGGACGCGGCGCGCCAAAACCAGCATGCGCTAGGCAGATCCCCCCCCCCCCCCCCGCGCGCTGGAGCACCAAAACCAGGGCGACGACATGGCCGCTGGCATGATCTATGCCAGTGGGCCTTTTTATAAAAGTTGCGCGCAGACATGAAATGG
Organism: Aegilops tauschii subsp. strangulata; assembly: GCF_002575655.3. Taxonomy (NCBI): domain Eukaryota; kingdom Viridiplantae; phylum Streptophyta; class Magnoliopsida; order Poales; family Poaceae; genus Aegilops; species Aegilops tauschii. The sequence goes on from NC_053035.3 coordinate 459,524,091, forward strand.
GTCGGCGCGTTGGTCGCCCTGCCGACCCAAAGCTAAAAGAGGCCGGATGCCGGGCGGGCAGCCGACCCAAACGGACAAAAAACAGACGAAATCACTGTCCCTTTGGGTTGCCCCATTGGAGTTGTTGTAA